>NC_091081.1:63537121-63840151 GCF_032405125.1 Capricornis sumatraensis | reverse complement strand
CTAGGGCTGCCCAGATGGTGCAGAGGTCAAGAATCTGCCTGCCAATGCAGGAGACGCAAGAGAATGAGTTGGGAAGATCCCTTGGAATAGGAAATGGCAACCTACTCCAGTATTCTTGCCTGAAAAATTCCACGGACAGAGGAGCCTGGTGGGCTACAGTTCATGGGTTCGCAAAGAGTTGGACACCAGTGAGCACACGCACAACAGCTTTTTAAGCAATTCACTTATGTTTTTCTAAGCTAATTGGAGTGCCTATCTAGTTGGAGTATCTATCTTGTGTCTTGACTCTTTGCGACCGCATGGACTGTAGCCCACCAGGCTCCCCTGTCCTCTGTATTTCCCAGGCAAGAACACTGGAGAGGGTTGCCATTCCCTTCTCCAGATCTTCCTGACCCAGGAATAGAACCCAGGTCTCCTGCCTTGCAGGCAGGTTCTTTACCATCTGAGGCAGTGAAGAATCCACCTATCTAAAATGAAGAGTTAAAATGCAAGTATTTCCTCCAAAGCCGGTTTAGGTCATTGTATTTTATTTTGATCATAGGGGAACTCTGATCCAGTTGTAAAAGTAATTAATTTATTTGACCTCCTTTTACTTAAGTGACGATACTAATAATCAAGGCTCAGTCTAACAGAAGAGCTAATAATAGGTGGAGAATTGGTTATATGCAAGCATATCCATTGGTCTTGTGAATAATGGGAAACCTTTAAGTTTCTTGGAAGTTCTGCATAAGCGTGTGCTTAATTTGAGGGAGGGTCATGAGTCTAGTCCTTGAATGGACCAGTTTTCCTTCCTGGTTGCTTGGCGGTGAATATTCCTCTACGTCTTCCAAGATGAGTGGAGAAACAGGAGGTACTGGAGGAAGACACACCAGTTGCTAATGACACCAGTGCATCTATGCTGTTGCGTGTGTGTGGAGGACACCGGGCTGGGGAAAATGTTCAGCAGTACTCCCTGAATATACAGTCCAGCACAAGGCTAATTTCAGGGCTTATGTGTTTCTGTGTTAAAACTGTTAACTGTAGGACATAAACATCAGTGCGGAAACCACTGTGTTCTTGTTTGGGGTCTATGGATCCTTAATGAACAAATAATCTGGATGTCACCCCGGGTCCTCTGTGCCAACAGTAAGCAGCATTTGGGATGTTTTGTATTTTCTGGCCCAGTGGTTTTCTGTTTGTTTGTTTGTTTTTTTTTTTTTTTTTGCTATTTTGAGTTTCTCAGAGTCTTTGACTTGAATATTGAATATTTGAACTGTGATGTTAGCCACTGTTGCCATGTATAGTTATATCACTTTTTGCCCTTATAGTAGTGATCAAAGTGGAGGTCTCACTCCTCTGAGTGACACTGGTTTCTTACATATGTTCTCTGAACCTGAATTTCTCCATCAGTAGATTGAGAGATTTAAAAGACGTGATTTCTTGAGGACACTTGGAGCTTTGGTACTGAGTCCATGTTTTTGCTGCCTGGATTGCTCCGCAGCTTTACCCTTGAGTCTTAGCCCCTGTTTCCTGTCATGGTTTCCATGATAGTATGAGCTGTGTCTGTCCACGGAACACTGGGCAGCTGCTCAGTGCTTTTTTTCTATAAATGTTCCAATCCTGTTAAGTGTGTAGAGCCTTTTTTTTACCATCTCAGTTAACTGCAATAGATGTATAATGCAAAATCCTGCTTTTATTAATTTCAGTCAAACTTGGTTTTCTATTGCAGTTTGTTAGCTTTATTTGCTTAATGCTCAATGCTAAGTACAGGAAGGGGGTTCTCAGGTGGCTCCGTGGTAAAGAATCCACCTGTGATGCAGGAGAGGCAGCTTCGATCCCTGGGTGGGGAAGACCCCCTGGAGGGGAAATGGCAGCCTGTTCCACTGTTCTTGCCTGGGAAATTGCATGGACAGAGGAGCCTGGCGGGCTACAGTCCTTAGGAATCACAAAAGAGTCGAACACAACTGAGCGCATAAACAAGTACAGGAGAATGAGATATGGACCCAGCTTTCTACGTGTCCTTACTCTGAATGACTCTTTTGGGAGAGGATACTGACCCAAGTCTCTATGATAGAAAGTTGCAGAAATTCTTCACACCCCTAGGATTGTGTAATTATGCTGGCCTTGGGTGAAATGCTGCACCCGAATGCATTCCAACATGTGGCTCTAGATATTTTGCATGCTCTGATTAAGATTTACAAAGGGCTCGAGCCTGCAGCTAATCGTTACCAGTGTAGCTCTCAGATGATAGTTCTCTGTGATAGTATGACCATTCAAAGAGGAGAGGAATGACCCCCAGGGGCTGCTGGTGGCGAAGCAGAGATGGCTCATCAGTCCCACACTCTGGCTGCTGGTGGAAAATGGGAGAGGCCAAGACAGGTGCAGAAATGGCTGCACTTCACCTTCACTGAAAGCTGCAAGTGACATCACAGCTTGGTCAGTTTCATTCCCTTTGGAAGTAGATGATGAGTTCTTAAATCCATTTTGGAATGCTGATGAGATTTAACTACATAATCTTTGAAGGAACCTTCTAAAAAATCCCACTTCCAGAAGTGGTCTGATGATAATCCAGTTTTGGCTTTAAAAAATTTGTCCGGAAGTCTGTATTCTACACAGACTTGCATTTTCATAGCTTTGCTGGAGTTCAGAAGTTAGAGCTGCCTCTGAAGTGTTGGCTGCGGGGAGGCGGGGTTTTCTGTCTCCAATGAGGTGGCTTCAGTGTCCGGAAAAGCCTATCGCCTTTCACAGGAGCGCTTACTCTGTAATCCAAGCAATAGCCACGCAGCCTGTTTTATTGTTTGTGGAGTCCTGTGGCTCCTGGGCGCTTCACAGACGGGAAGGAGGGCAAGTGGGGGATTTACGACTCTGCACTGAGCTGGGGCCAGTGAGCCGAACTCTTTAATTTCTCCCAAGTCACCTGTGTGGGTGAACTTTAAACTAGGTACCTGAGTTGACGCTGAATCTTTTTCTCCAGTCTGAGGAGTTCCTTCTGTCTGCAACAGACGGCTGGCTTTCTGCCTGAGTGGGGAAAGATGCCTGGAGGAATAGGATTACAGTGCGGGATGCTAGGTACACACCAGAGAGTCGGAGTGCCTTGGTCCTGCTCTTCGCCAAGTCCTGACAAGTGTTCCTGAAATGAACGTTTTGCTTCTTTTTAAAAATTATACTTTTAGTCATTTTTATTGGGTAGGGGGAGACTGTGGATATTCTTGATCTTTAAACCAAGTACCACAATGTGAAAAAACATTGTTTTTCCCCTAACCTCTCATTTCCCTTTTTTTTTTTTTAATTGGATGACACAGAAGCAGTCTTTCTGCAGATTCAGACTCTCAGTATTGTCTGACTAAGTAGCAAGGAGGAGATTCGTGGAAAGGACCTGGGACAATTTGAAAAAACGAGGTTTTTGTTGGCTGGATTAACCTTTCTCTTTAGTCGACTTTGATGTGAAAGAAGATGAAAAAGGAAGTCTCTTCAGGTTCCTTTAGACTCAAGTCAAACCCAGGTTCCCTCTCACGTGCTGTGAGTTGGATAAATTTCTCCTCCTTGTCCAGGCAAACAAAGAGGCTGTTTCGCAGTGATGGGGAGTTGTCGGTCTGTGGGCAGCAGGTGGAAGCAGATGATGAAAACTGGACCTACAGAACCCAGCCCAGAAAAGGTGACTTGACTTTTTTTTTTTATTTACACATTTTTAAAGTTTGCTCTGTACAGTTCTTTGTTTCTATCACTGATTTCCATTCACAGTTTTTGGGCCCTTTAGGAGTTTTTGTGGTGTTTTTGTGTTGGAATTCAGTGTCAGTCATTTGTGTACGTGTCTAAAGTAAAAATACTCCTTCAACTAAGTTCAACTTGAGACCGTGTCCTTCTCAGAAGGATAAAATAGCTGTTATGTGTCCCCAGCACTTTATCCGCCTCCCCCCCACCTTCCGTATACTCATGTGACTTGTGCAAAGTTCAGTGGTAAGCCACCATCCTGGGAGGAATCGTCTGCTCTTTACAACAACTGAAAGTTAGGATATGGAGCTCTTTTCTAAAATGGTGCACTGAGAAAACTTTGGGAATTGTGGGTAGGCTTTCTGCATATTTCTTTAAGACAACTGAGTTACCTGAACGCTTGAATGAACAGGTGCCGGGGTGACACCAAGGAAATGAACACACGGAGCACTAACCCTTGATATTGTGTCCAAAAGGAGTTTTGGGATTTCTTTCAAGTTCCTTTTCAGACCAGTGCTAGTTTCTGTTCTCAGGTTTAACATGTTTTGCCTTCTTCGAGGTGAAGAAAAATATCAGTCCTGGCAGTAAAGAGGAGAACTATTTCAATATTTCTTAAACACACCCCTGTTTTATATTTAGAATTTCTGAGGTCTTCCTCTTAGAATGTTTACTGGAGAGACTGAATTGTTAGGCTCTAAAATGGTTTCTCCATTCAGAGCAGTGGCACAGCCCAGTGGGGGGAGTGCTATTTAAGGCTTACAAAGGAACCTCATCCAGACATTCCGCGTGATTGTGTTTTCCCTGTTTATCACATTCTTCCCGTGCCAAGAGAAACCTCGCTAAAACCTTTCAGAGACCTGTCATTCCCCTTCTTTCGGGAAACGAAACTGCTGAAATGTGAGAGAATCAACTAAGTTAAATATGAGCTTATGGGGACAGTAATTATATTCCATGGACTGGAAATTAAATGCACCCATCCTCATGGATAATGTAGGTTAAGCCATTTGCTCTTGTCTGTTAAACTATGGCTCAGGAGGGACTAGTTAATGCTCTTTGAAGGTGTCAGTTGTTTATTATGTCAAGAAGGTGGTCCACAGTGGTCTGCTGATATTGAACCACAGTAGGATGTTTTTAGTTCAGATGGTGTATAAATTGCCTGGCGTAGAAAAGGCATTTATACTTTCTGGCTGGAGTTGTGTAGTTTAGTAAGTCCACGAACTTTACTTTTTCTAAATCAGGAATAAGCTGTGGTTTTGGTAAATGGGTGGGTTGTAATGTTCAAAGGGTGGATACAGTAGTGCTGTGGTTGGGAGAGAGTGCAGTTTTAATTCCTCCGGGCTTTGCCAGAGGTGGTTTTTTTAATGACTTGTTTTGTTTTAAATCAACCGCTGTCAAGTTTCTGTTAAAGACTGTGTACATGTGAGCACGCGACTTTAGGATTTCTATCATAGATGCTCCATCTAAATTAACACTAAAGGGAAAGAAACTGTGAATTTGCATGGATTAGTTTTGGTTGGGAAATGAAGCAAATACTGTACCCTTGACTTGTAAAAAATAAAGAAGTCATTGTAACGACCAGAGCGATTTGTGGAAGGAGGACTTGTTTATGTAAGAAAACAAAAGATTGTACCCTTTATCCCTCACTGTAACGGGGAATTCTATAGCCTTTTGAAGATAAATGGTGACATAATACAGTGTGTACATTTATACGGAGCTTAGAAATAATTTGACATGGATAATATTATCACTTTGACTTGCAGTTACAAGGACATCCTTAAAAAGCTGCCTATAGATCAGAATTCATGGTCTTGGATTCTGTTTTCACATTTGACTTGCAAAAGAAAATTGGCTCCCAACTTTGACATGTTGCCTCAGGAGCATTATAACAGTTGATCTTTATTCCGCATAATTCTTTCCTTTGGAGAAACATGGAATGACTTTTGTTTATCCTTAGAGATCAAAAGAGGGAATATCTTTCAGAAAAGTTATACAGGGTTGGAGTTTTGTTTTATTTTTTATTTTTTATTTTTTTAGGAGCATCAAATAAGCTAGTCGGAGAAGGAAATGGCAACCACTCCAGTATCCTTGCCTGGAGAATCCCAGGGACGTGGGAGCCTGGTGGGCTGCCGTCTATGGGGTCGCACAGAGTCAGACATGACTGAAGCGACTTAGCAGCAGCAGCAAATAAGCTAGAAGTCTAACAAGGATTATTAGTCAGTGCCAAGAATACCCAATGGCCATATTAGGATTTGTTTGCAAATAAATATATATTGAAGACATATTGGTCTGATGGGGATTGGATAGCATCTTTCTTTTGTATCTGTCTGCCTAGACCTCATGCATCTGAATCCACTTCCTTTCACCCTGCTCCCTAACCCCCTGCCCTTATTTTAACATTTTTGTGATTTACACGTCTCTAAAAACCTGATCTTCATCTTCTCCTCTGCAGACATATACTACCATCAGGCAGTGACAGCCAGAGGTAGGGCAGCTCAGCTTAACAGGTCTTCCTCAAGTCAGTGGCCCTGTCTGTGTTCTTCCCCCTATCCCCACCCCCAAGGGATCTGTCCGATGGGCTGATGGGGTGTCTGGTTCTGCAGGCTCTCTCCCTCCCATCCACCAGCTGCTGCTAGGTCAGAGTGCTTGCCCTGCTCTCTGCCTACTTCTCCAGGTCACATTGCTTTGCTCAATTAGCCTACTGAATCACCACTATCATTGGTGTTTCAGTGGTATGTTGAATAAGATGCACATTCACTTTATTAAACAGTTCTTTCAAATTTTGTTTTTGTGCTTTTTGTAGTGAATCTCCGTATTAGATTGCTTATCAGTAACACCAGAATAAAGTGTTCAAGTGGTTACCCTTATGGCTGTCTATCAGTACACAGTCCCATCACTTTATAATCCATTGTTACTGATTATATTCAAGAAGCTAAGGATAAAATTCCTGAGCCTAAAAAGTAACTAGAAGATACATATTGATATGTCCGAAGCAATCACAAGTAAGGACCTTTGTGCTTTCTCATGTTCTAGCACATGACAAGTTTCAAAACTCTCTTGTATTGACATTGGTACTCCGGAAGGTAAAAATGAATTGAGTAACAGTAGTGAGCCATCCTTATAGTCCTTAGGTGATGTGATCCACTATAACAGCAGATGATATTTTGACTTAATTAGCCATGATAATCAAGGGTGCGAATCAGTGTCCTTTAGAATATTAATGAACCATGCGCTGTTTTACTAGATGCCCGTGTAGTCAAAAAGTAGAAGTTAGTTGTAAATGAGACAAGCTGTTGCTTTTCTTGTGGAGTTGTGAGAGAATTTAGAAGGAATTTTCATTGAGGATCATGTGTAGGATACAGAGAAATATAAACACATGGCACCTGAAGTCATGGAGTTCATGCTTCAGGGGAGAAGTGAATAAGGCCTCTAATGGAGAGTTAAAGAGAAAATGCAGGAGAATTGTGAGAAAATGTGAAAAAAGTTTTAGAATGAGAAGATACTTTATCTGGAGCATTTTCATGTTTTGCAAGGTTTTCCAGCTGTGCATTGATTTAAAGAATATTTAATGAGCTCCTGGTTTGTTTCCAGCACTGTGGAAGGTTTTCAAGGGAGACTAATAACCAGTAATATTTATTCTGTGCTTCCCCTATCTCACGTGCTTACTCTTCTTTTGCCAATTAAAACCGAAAGAGGAGGAATTATAGTGGGGTACCCTCTCATTGAGCAGAGTGTGTTTTGTTAGAGCCCCAGTTCTGTTCAGTTGTGCAGAGGCATGATTGATGATTCTGGTATTGGCAGGTCAACAGATTGGGTAATTGACATGCAAAGCCTCAATTTAAAGGGTGCTTTCATTCTCTTCTTCTGGATGTTGCCATATGTATTAATAACATTGCAAAATTGGAATCATTTGAATTTCAGTTCACTCCCTTCACAATAGCTACAAAAATGATCAGAGAATGGCCTTACTAGGTATCAAGGGTAATGAATAATCCATACACTAGGTAATCAATTGTCCAGTGTGGGAATTGGCCATATTTAAAATAATTTCATCCCAATGTCCTCGCTGATAAAACAGTCACAGAATACAGAATGCTTGTGCATAATTAGATTAGCAGTGACTTCAGATATTATAGTGGAGAAAAATGGCATGGCAGACCAAAAGCTGCAAGGTCAAGATCCTGTTACTATGTAAATACCTGTGATTTATTTTTGATCATAAAATCTTTAACATTATAAGATTTGAGAACATTTCCTCCATGGCATTAAAAAAAAAAAAAAAACTTGGGAAATATTGTCAAAGCAGCACCTCAAATTTGAGAGTAAAATTACACATTACACAAATATTTGTGCTGAGGATCACTGTGTATGTTGGAAAAAGAGCAAAATGGAGTTTATCTTGGTGTCTTAATAAAAAGAGGTAAGAAGAATATTCTCAGTGTGGTGAATGTAATGTTTTCTTTCTACTGAAGCTGACATTCTGTGAAAGAGACAAACAATGAATGCCACTTAATATTTTATCTGGTTCGTTGAGACTGCCCTTTATTAACCTTTGTTTTTTCTTTTGAAATTAGAGTCTCTGTCTTGCTGCCTTATTGCAAAAATGATCCTATTTGTTATTAAATTGATGAAGTTCTATCAAAATATTTTATCTAATACCCTTTCTTTATTTTCTTGTTTTTAGAAGTTTGTGGATTTGCTTTGAGATTTTGGTACTTATTTAGATTACTGGAGATATCAGAGTAATGAAGGAAATAACTTATTGTGAGAGCTTGGGTTTAAAAGTGAGTAACCTGTGTTCTTTTTTTTTTTTCTTTTAAAAAATTCAATTAATTTTAAAATTAACATATAGTTCATATAACCTGTGTTGTTTTCCATGGAACTGTCTTTACTGGGTTTTGAAAACTTTTTTTGAAATTGTTCTTTACAGTCATTTTGGAAGTAATTAAGAAAGACACTGCACATTAATTAGGGTTAATTTTTATGTCTCTCTTACAACTTGTATTTATATAATTAGGTATTCATAGAAACTGTTATATTTTCATGTAATTTCAGGGATTTGGGATTTAGCTGTCCTTTTCTGTTAAATTAAGTGGGGCATGTGTGTTTATTTTTACCACAGTATTTCCTATCAGCTGCTTCAGGGAGCTCCAGCGTTGTCAGTTTTGTCTCAAGGTCTGTTGTGCTTGCGCACAGTCACTTGTCCGTCTTTACTGTGGTCCAGGTCTTCATCAGCTCTTACCTGGCCTTCTGAAAGGTCTTCTTCTTTTGTTATCCTCACTCTTGCTGTCTTTGAGCTATTCATATTCTTGAGTCTACACTATAATTGGAGTGATCTTCTTAAAATACAAACACCGTATATCTGTGTATGCTCAGTCACTCAGTCTTGTCCAACTCTTTGCAACCCTATGAACTATAGCCCGCCAGGCTCCTCTGTCCTTGAGATTTCCCAGCCAAGAATACTGGAGTGGGTTGCCATTTCCTCCTTCAGGAGATCTTCCTGACCCAGGGATTGAACCTGTGTCTCCGGCATCTGCAGGTGGGTTTTTTGCCACTGAGCCACTGAGGAAGCCCCATAAATAGTCCCCCTTTATCCACGGTTTCAATTTTTACGGATTTAGTTACCTGTGGTCAACTATCATCTGAAAATATTAAATGGAAAATTTCAGAAATTATAACTTTAAAATTGTACACTATTCTGAATAGCATGGTGAATTCTCTTGCCATCCTGCCCTGTGCAGCCCGGGAATGGAGTCACCCCTTTGTTCAGAGTATTCTACCCGTTAGTCACTTAGTGGCCATCTCGTCTCGGTTACCAGATTGACTGTCACGATATCGCGGCGCTTGTGTTCTAGTCACCCTCATTTCACTTAGTAATAGCCCCAAAGCACAAGAGTCATGACGTTCACAATTCAGATAAGCCAAGAGAAGCCATGAAGTGCCTTATTTAAGTGAACAGGTGAACTTCTCAACTAAAGGACAGGGAAAAAAATTGTGTACTGACTGATGTTGCCAAGATCTATGGTAACAAGGAATCTTCTATCTGTGAAATTGTGAAGAAGGAAAAATAAATTCGTGTTAGTTTTGCTGTTGTGCCTCAAGTTGCAAGTTACAGCCACAGTGTGTCATAAGTGCTTAGTTAAGATGAAAAAAAGCATTAAATTTGTATAATAAGATAGTTTGAAAGAGAGATACATTCTTAAATCTCTGTTATAGGATTTGTTATTAGTAATTTCTGTTACTCTCTTTCTCCCGCACTGCAGGCAGATGCTTTAACCTCTGAGCCACCATGGAAGCCCTGTTACTCTCTTACTGTGCCTAATTTATAAATTAAACTTTGTTATAGATGTATGCAGGAAGAAACGTAGTGTCATAGGATGCAGTACTATCCTTGGTTTCAGGTACCCCTGGGGCGGTCTTTTTTTCTGATGATCCAACAGATGTTGGCAATTTGATCTCTGGTTCCTCTGCCTTTTCTAAATCCAACTTGAACATCTGGAAGTACACGGTTCATGTACTACTGAAGCCTGGCTTGGAGAATTTTGAGCATTACTTTGCTAGCATATGAGATGAGTGCAATTATGTGGTAGTCTGAACATTCTTTGGCATTGCCTTTCTTTGGGATTGGAATGAAAACTGACCTTTCCTAGTCCTGTGACAGCTGCTGAGTTTTCCAAATTTGCTGGCATATTGAGTGCAGCACTTTCACAGCATCATCTTTCAGGATTTGATATAGCTCAGCTGGAATTCCGTCACCTCCACTAGCTTTGTTCGTAGCGATGCTTTCTAAGGCTCACTTGACTTCACATTCCAGGATGTCTGGCTCTAGGTGAGTGATCACACCATCATGATTATCTGGGTCATGAAGATCTTTTTTGTACAGTTCTTCTGTGTATTCTTGCCACCTCTTCTTAATATCTTCTGCTTCTGTTAGGTCCCTACCACTTCTGTCCTTAACTGAGCCCATCTTTGCATGAAATGTTCCCTTGGTATCTCTAATTTTCTGGAAGAGATCTCTAGTCTTTCCCATTCTATTGTTTTCCTCTATTTTTTTGCATTGATCATCGAGGAAGGCTTTATTTTCTCTCCTTGCTATTCTTTGGAACTCTGCATTCAAATGGGTATATCTTTCCTGTTCACTTCTCTCCAAGGCCAAATTTGCTTATTATTCCGGGTATCTCTTGACTTCCTACTTTTGCATTCCATTCCCCTATAATGAAAAGAATATCTTTTTTTAGGCGTTAGTGCTAGAAGGTCTTGTAGGTCTTCATAGAACTGTTCAACTCCAGCTTCTTACTGGGGCACAGACTTGGATTGCTGTGATATTGAATGGTTTGCCTTGGAAACGAACGGAGATCATTCTGTTGTTTTTGAGATTGCATCCAAGTACTTCATTTAGGACTCTTTTGTTGCCTATGATGGCTACTCTATTTCTTCTAAGTGACTCTTGCCCACAGTAGTAGATATAATGGTCATCTGAGTTAAATTCATCCATTCCAGGTTCCTATGCAATATTGTTCTTTACAGTATCAGACTTTACTTCCATCACCAGTCACATCCACACCTGGGTGTTATTTTTGCTTTCTGGAGTAATTTCTCCACTCTTCTCCAGTAGCATATTGGGCACCCTACTGACCTGGGGAGTTCCTCTTTCAGTGTCCTATCTTTTCATACTGTTTTCATGGGTTTTTCATGCTATTTTCATACCTTAGCCTTTTCATACTGTTCATGGGGTTCTCAAGGCAAGAATACTGAAGTGGTTTGCCATTCCCTTCTCCAGTGGAGCCTGTTTTGTCAGAACTCTTCCACCATGACCCATGTGTCTTGAGTGGCCCTACAGGGCATGGCTCATAGTTTCATTCAGTTAGTCTAGGCTGTGAGAGTTGGACTGTGTAGAAAGCTGAGCACCGAAGAATTGATGCTTTTGAACTGTGGTGTTGGAGAAGACTCTTGAGAGTCCCTTGGACTGCAAGGAGATCCAACCAGTCCATTCTGAAGGAGATCAGCCCTGGGATTTCTTTGGAAGGAATGATGCTAAAGCTAAGCTCCAGTACTTTGGACACCTCATGCGAAGTGTTGACTCATTGGAAAAGACTCTGATGCTGGGAGGGATTGGGGGCAGGAGGAGAAGGGGACGACCGAGGATGAGATGGCTGGATGGCATCACTGACTCGATGGATGTGAGTCTGAGTGAACTCTGGGAGATGGTGATGGACAGGGAGGCCTGGTGTGCTGCGATTCATGGGGTCGCAAAGAGTCTGACACAACTGAGTGACTGAACTGAACTGAGGCTGTGGTCCATGTAATCAGTTTGATTAGTTTTCTGTGATTGTGGTTTTCATTCTGATGGATAAGGATAAGAGGCTGTGGAAGCTTCCTGAGGGGAGAGACTGACTGAGGGGGAAACTGGGTCTTGTTCTGATGGGAGGGGCGATGATCAGTCAATCTTTAATTGAATTTTCTGTTGTTGGGCTGGGCTGTGGTCCCTCCCTGTTGTTTGACCTGAGGCGAAACTATGGTGGAGGTAATGAAGATAATGGCGACTTCCTCCAAAAGGTCCCACGCAGGCACTGCTGCACTGAGTGCCCTGAACCCTGCAGCAGGCCACCACCGACACACGCCTCTTCCAGAGACTCCTGCACACTCACAGGCAAGTCTGGGTCGACAAACTGTGGGAAATTCTTAAAGAAATGGGAATACTAGACCACCTGATCTGCCTCCTGAGACATCTGTATGCAGGTCAAGAAGCAACAGTTAGAACTGGACATGGAACAACAGACTGGTTCCAAATTGGGAAAGGAGTACTTCAAGGCTGTATATTGTCACCCTGCTTATTTAACTTATATGCTGAGTACACCATGCAGAATACCAGGCTAGATGAAGCCCAAGCTGAATTCAGGATTGTTGGGAGAAATATCAATAACCTCAGATATGCAGATGATACCACCCTTATGGCAGAAAGTGAAGAACTAAAGAACCTCTTGATGAAAGTGAAAGAGGAGAGTGAAAATGTTGTCGTAAAACTCAGCATTCAAAGAACTAAGATCATGGCATCTGGTCCCATCACTTCAAGGCAAATAGATGGGGAAACAATGGAAACAGTGAGAAACTTTACTTTTGGGGGACTCCAAAATCATTGTAGATGGTGACTGCAGCCATGAAATTAAAAGACGCTTGCTCCTTGAAAGAAAAGCTATGACCAACCTAGACAACATATTAAAAAGCAGAAACATTACTTTGCTAACAAAAGTGCGTCTAGTTAAAGCTATGGTTTTTCCAGAAGTCATGTATGGGTGTGAGAGTTGGACTGTAAAGAAAGCTGAGTGCCGAAGAATTGATACTTTTGAACTGTGGTGTTGGAGAAGACTTTTGAGAGTCCCTTGGACTGCAAGGAGATCCAGCCAGTCCATCCTAAAGGAGATCAGTCCTGGGTGTTCATTGGAAGGACTGATGTTGAAGCTGAAACTCCAATACTTTGGCCACCTGATGTGAAGAACTGACTCATTTGAAAAGACCCTGATGCTGGGAAAGATTGAAGGTGGGAGGAGAAGGTGCCGACAGAGGATGAGATGGTTGGATGGCATCACTGACTCGATGGACATGAGTTTGAGTAAGCTCCGAGAGTTGGTGATGGACAGGGAGGCCTGGTGTGCTGCAGTCTATGGGGTCAAAAAGAGTTGGACATGACTGAGTGACTGAACTGAACTGGGCGGGGGGGATCTTAGAACGTATCCCCTGTGGATAAAGGGGATCTGCTGTCTAACTCAGTCACTTGTCTGAGGCCTCTAGTGTGTGTGGAATGAAGTCCTTACAATGGCATGGGACCCTCCTCTATCTTATGCCTTCCTGTCTGCTCTCCCTTTTAACTGCACAAGCAGCAGACAGCCATAGCTTTTTCACAACTCTGGAACTTTGATCTCCCAGTCCCTGAGTCAGTCTGGATGCTCCAGTCTCCTCCTCTGACTATAACTAGCCTGCTTAACCTTCTGAACTTGCTTTAAAACTCTGTGAAGTCTTCCCTGATCCCTGGAGGGCAGAGCAGATTACTCCCTTCTCTGTGTTATTTCTGGGCCTTCTACATACCTCTGTGATTGCATTTATCAGACACTGGGTTGTACTTATTTGTTTACTCTCCTGTGTCTTGAGCTAGACTGTGAATTCCTTTAGGGCAGGGACCAGGTCTTGCTTATCTTTTTTATCCCCAAGGCTAAGTACCCAGAAAAAGGATGCTGATGGGGTGAGCATAACTCACCTGGGACACTCTTAATAGTGCTGTTTACCCAGGCCCACATGCCAAACAGTACTCTGGATTTGCGTAAAGTGTGGTGGCTTATAGGTGGCACTGTGTGCTTGCTTTGTCAATTATACTGCTGAATGTAATCTTAAAGTGCTCCCAACTCCAGACTTTTCCAAGTGTAGCGAGAGAGAGGGTGCAGTTTGTGGGAACGTAATTTTGGTGGCAGTCTGCTGTTTCCTGTTACTCCATGCACACCGTGCCTGCATGAGACACTTTGTACAAGCATTTGACCCTGGCTGTTTTGACCATGAGTAAAGGTGACTTAGTGAACAGGGCTGAGGTGTGGGTTGGATGATGCCATGTCTGATAAGGAGAGGCAGATGGGGGCTATTGCCATCTCTCCTTAACCGGTTTTCCTTCTTTCACTGTTGTTCTCCTCCCCACCCCCACCCTCACCCCAAGTCAGGCAGTCTTAAGACAGCGGCCTCAGCAACCCGGTAAAACATCAAACAGAAGTCAAACCATGTGACTTCACTGCTTAAAACCTTTCTCAGACAGTTTAATAACTAGCGCCTTTATAGTGTTCTCGGAGGCCCTACGGGGGTGGGCTCCCTGACCCCATCGTTTCCCCAACCTCATCACCTGTGCTTTCCCCTTAACTCTCCTCCACGTCACACCAGACTCCTTGCTGCTGTTAGGACAGGCCATGCAACTTGACCTTGCCCTCCTCCTAGACTCCCAGCTGTACATCTTATTCTCACCTTCTCTTGCTTTCTTCAGGTCTTTGCTGAAAAAATCACCAGGGACCCTATTTAAAATTACCACATCTTTGCATGCTTGGCTCTTGAACGGTCTCCGCATTTCCCATGCCATGCTGGGGAGCAGTGTGAAGGCTGAGGAGCACTGGTCCCACCATAAGGCTGGATTCCCAGCATGATCTAAGTATTCTTTTCTATCGTCCCTTGATGACAGACTTGGCACTTAGGTTTGCAAGTATGTTTGTTCTACCAAACCTATGGTCATGTAAGCCGTGACTCCATCTGGCGTGACTTCTATTGACATCTCTTATCACATGGTCCTAACAGCGTTAGTACCCTGTTGAACTCTAAAATCCTAAGGGAAGAAAATTTGCCTTTTATACCTTTGTGTTGTGTAGCAACACCTCTTCTCTGACTATCCAATGCTGCATCTCAGGGTGTTTGCTGACGTTTATGGCTGATTACTGACTAGTCACCAAAGACATTAAATCAACAATTATTTACTTAGTTCTTCCTAGAACCCATCACTGTGCTGGACACATCACATTTTGGCTATGTAAGCATGTATAATATGTGGTGAGCGCTTGCCTAGCTGAGCAGCTATCTGAGACCATCTCCTTGGAGCAGAGGGATTTGTTGGCCGGGCTCCTCAGTTAATTCTCTCCCTCTGCACTGTCCTTTACTTAGACTGATTGCCTGGATCTGGGCATCAGTTGTGGATCCTTGTGTTTTGAGAGCTTCTGTGGCCTTGTAGACTTGGTATGAAGCAACCTTGACAAAGCCATGAGGAGGAGGAAGTCTCTCATAGGAGTGAAGATGGCTTGGCTTGCAGGTGACCTGGAGTGACCTGACCCATGACCTTCCCTAGAGCAGGCACTCTTGGAGACTGGTGGAATGAGGAGTGACTCTGCCCTGCCATTTTCATGCCCTCCTATTTTCCAAAAAGGGTCTGTTGAGCGCTGTACTGAAAGGAAGATAACCGAAGGAGATGACAATAGATGGGTGGGAAGGAGGAGGGATGAGATACAAGGAGAGAAGAGATGATAGGTCTCCATACCTCTCTATTCTGCCTTCTTGTTGCCAACACTTTTCTGACTCCATCTCCTAAATCTATAAAGTAATGGTAGTCTAGTGGGTCTCAGACATGTTTCTGAATGTGCTCCCTGCGGGACTAATTGTTTATAATAGTTAAGATATGTTTGTTTTTAAGACGTAGGTTAATAAAGCTTTTGTACATGGTTGAAAAGTGTGGAGTAAAAATAAAGGCTAATCTGTTTACTGGCTAAAATTTCAGTGTACAAGTAAACTGTTAGATTTGGGTTTCATAAATACTTACCTTGCTCTCGGCTGAGCAACTGAACTGAACTACCTTGCTCTAAGGAAAACTTATTTATAAGTGAAAGCCACAAGCAGCTGAGATTTCATAAACTGCATCACTTGACTTTCGTTTTTGTTTTTCAGTAAACTTTAAAAAGAGAACATGAGAATAAATATGTTTTATTGTTGTTACAGTTCCTTTGCCTGTGTTCCCAAAGGTTCTCTTTCACTTTGTAACTGGAAACGCCTCAGTTAAAGTAAAAGCTGGGTGTCTGGTGTTTCTGGATTACATTTTGAGATAAACCAGAATTCCTATCTAGACACAGGTGTGTACTGCTTCAGTCTTGAATGGTTGGAGGTTCTTTTACAAAGAATACAAAAGGCAATTTGTGAATTGACCTTGGTGGGTGGTTGGGGCTGGTTCTTGGCTTGGTTGCTGTGGACATCTTGACTGGTGGTTATTTATTTACATAAT
Organism: Capricornis sumatraensis; assembly: GCF_032405125.1. Taxonomy (NCBI): domain Eukaryota; kingdom Metazoa; phylum Chordata; class Mammalia; order Artiodactyla; family Bovidae; genus Capricornis; species Capricornis sumatraensis. The sequence continues at coordinate 63,823,677 of NC_091081.1, read as the reverse complement.
TTTTTTTCACTCATGGAAAGTACATAGAGTCCTTTGACTTCCTGGAAAAAGAACTTTGATTTTTCACCTTAAAGTAATTTTATTGCAGAGTTCATCAACATACTCTATTCCAGCTATAAAAAGATCATTTAAATCCTTTTTCTTTTTCCTTGCTACCTTTCCACATCCAGTTCTTTGCCCATAAGTATGAATGTGGTTCTGTTCTAAGGATCCCAGTTCTGTTTGATATGTACAGAATTTTTTGAGCTTGCTTGTTGCATTTGGGATGTTCTTGTGTGCTTTAGGAAGCTGGTGAGATTGGGGTTGCACTCCTTCAGCATTCCTTTGGATCATCTCCCCTGGAGAAGGCAATGGCAACCCATTCCAGTATTCTGGCCTGGAAAATCCCATGGACAGAGGAGCCTGGCAGGCTACAGTCCATGGGATCGTAAAGAGCTGGACACGACTGAGTGACTTCAGTTTCCTTTCCTTTTTTTGGATCATCAGACCTTGGTTACTTCCCACACACTGGGGTCAGGGTTAGTTTGTGCAGTGACTCTGTGTGCTCATGTCATTGTAACCAGGGAAAAGTTAGGTAACTGAGTTTAGAAATCTGAAAGGTTATGTTTGGTTTCCAACTAATAAAGGCCTGAACAAAAACACAATTGTAAGTTTTCATCTAGTTTCTGAGAAAGTTGAGGGAGGTTTCTCGCCAACAAATTTTTTTTGGAATGGGAAAAAGAATCTTCTATAGTAAATCTATGATGTGAACATTTTGAGTTTTTCAGTGCCTGAGAAGTTTAATTATAGTTGTTTGTCAGTGACTTTGAAAAGTTTTGGCTGTGTCCAAAGCAACAAATACACTTTACATTTGTTCCTAATCTCCACAACAGATCTGTACACACACATATGTTCGTATACATATAAACACATATATACATCTATAAAAAATGTAAGAAAAGCTTTGTGAAACTACTTACCCTTATTGTATGGGTACATGTGATTCTCTTTTCTGTTTTATTCTAGTCTATTCTATTAGACAGAAAATGTCAGTCCTGACCTACTGAACTGGTTTTATCATTCCCTATTAAGTCACAGACTTTGGTGAAATAATGCTTTCAGTAGACTTTGGTTGTATTATGCTGTGTACCAGATTGCTCCCTCACAAATGGCAATGCAGTTTCTGTGGATAGTCCATCCTCATGTCCCTGTTGTAGGAGGCCTCACATACCAGAAGCATCCTGAGATGCAGTACAGATGAGTTGTGCCTATCAGAACACCATTGGGTCTAGGAACAGAGTAAGCCCTCTCCTAGGTTTCCCTCTGCGCCCCCAAGCCCAGGGCCGTGCTGTGCTTGAAAACTTGCAGGCAGGACCGAGTGATTTCCAGCATGGACCTTGCTCCCTGCCTGAGCACAGCCGTGCACAGCCTGCTAATGCACTCCATGGCTTCCTTGCACCTGCTCACCGGCCCGAGGGAAAACTCATGAATAGCAACGTCTGATGAATTTCTGCCCTGATCTGGAGATTTCTCTGGCATTATGCTTCCTGGTCTGCTGTCTATCCATCCCCCATAGAGGAAAATTAGTTAAGAAGTTCAGTCCATTTCACTTTACTTTCAAATTGTTGGACTCTAGCCTGTATGTGTCAGAGATTCTGTGTCTGAACTGGATAAGAAGCTGCATTTTCTTTGAAACATAAAGTTACTGTAAAACCCTGATGGTTGGTTAGAGATCCTTTCTAAACTGTGTTCACATGGACTACATGTTAGCTTACATAAAATGTTAGGGGGAAATGCCTTTCATTTTTATTTCTCTGTAACAGAAGCTTGTTCCATTCATCGTTCAGAATTCTAAAATAATTAAAAAATTAACAAACGTCTTTCTGAAGTTTGCAAATAGTCTGTGCAGGTCACGGTTTACCCAGTGCTCACTCATGTCTGGTCTCACTTCATTGTTCTGATGGTCCTGTGAGATGGTAGGATGGGGGCATCTCCCCCTGAAAGCTGTCCTGAGAGATTAAGGGGCTTGCCTGAAGCCTTACAGATAATAGTGGTATAGTTGGATTGAAATTTGCTTCTCAGGACTTAGTCCCTCCCTCTCTGCATGATTCCGTGTAGTGTTTCTACTCAATCCTCAGAGGACATTTGAAGCTTGTTTTGATGCCTTGGTGTCAGTGTGGTGTCATTGAACCTTGTAAGAATCTGGTGTCACCCTGGTGGTTATTGAGGTTTGTAAGGATCCTTGCTTTGGCTTAAGGTGGGTCTCCGGTGCCTGCTTCTTTCTTGTTCCACTTTTGCTGTAAAGCTGTGAGCTTTCTCTTTTCGCTCTTGTAGTCCTGCTTGCTTCTTGTACCCACCAGTCTCTGCTATGGGGTTTCTAATATGTTACCTTCTGTGGAGGGTGTGGGAAATCTAGCTTATTACAACAGCAATGACTGAAGGATTATAATAAGATCCTAAGCCATGATCCTGTGAGTATTATTGACTGAAGGATTATAATAAGATCCTAAGCCTTGATCCTGTGAGTATTGCTGTCTGATCAGAGACCATCTTGACTTCTTGGGTCTCAACCACATTTTGAGTGGTTGAGTTTTTTTTTCAGGAAAATGATCTCTTGATAAGTGGAATGTTCTATAATATGTAAATATGTTTTTCCCACATTTATCTTTTTCTGTTGGCTTTTCCTTTTATTACAGTTAAATAAAGCACATGTTTGCGTTAATGTTATGGAATTGTGACTATATTTGGGCATCCCAGTTCTTATTGTAAATGTTAAATTTTAAACACATCTATAAAATCACTCTGAGTTTCCAAGTAGGATTACTGTATTGTTTTACTTGAAACAAGAAACATCACTTTTAAGCTTTGGTTTCATCATTAACCACTTTCTCTAATTACATATTGAGTTCTCACTCGCCACTCTTTTCTCCGACTGTCAGTTGGACACCAAATATGTGTGTGTGTGTGTGTGTGTGTGTGTGTGTGTGTTTCTCCATATCTTTAGTTTCATATTTTTCTTCACATCATCTGCTTATAAAAAAGTTAAAAGATGTTGATGATAAGACATATTTCTATTATCTGAAGTCGGTTCTACTCTACTAAACCTTTTTGGCCACTTAAAATGATGTTTGATCCTTCTGAACACAAATGAAAATTATATAAAGTGTGACTGAAAAAGCTGATTTGTCTCTCTGCCTTTTCTATGACTTTCTTAATAAACCACTAACCTCCCAATTCTTGGAACTAATGCGACCTTTTAATAGTCTGTGTTGAAATAATCTTCATTTTGCATCCTAAGCTTACAGTAGTTGATCAGTGAATGTTTGATTCATACATAGGAGAGCTGCAAAGATGTTTGGGTGCAGTTTGAAAAATTGAAAATAGAGATGTAGAAGAAAACTTTTCTGTGACTCAAGAAATGAGGCCTACAGAAAAGTAGCAGTTTCAGTAGGGATTGCTATCCTCTCTTTCTCCAAATATAAGAGAATTGATAAAAGATGCTCACTTGTAATATCAAAAGCTTTTGATATCCAGCATAGTTACTTTGTTTTGTGTTTGTAAAGTCTCAGAGATGACAATTGTAAACATGTCTTTCATTTTTGATGAAGTGAAATTTCAAAGAATTCTTACTGTTGTGGTTATACCTAGAGAAACCAGCTTTAGCAGCTCTTTGAGAGAGAGCTTAATGAAGGAATGACCGACCACGAGTTTTTTCTCAGTACCATTTGAGAGCATTTTAGTAAATATTTGAATACAGTTCCTAAATTGGAGTTGTGAAGAGATCTAAGAGTTACCTTAAAGAACAAAGGTAATTTGTTAGGGCTGGAAGGAATCTCCAGGATAACCTGGTGTGACAGATGGGAAGCAGGGGTCCAAGGGGGTGAGCTTGCTTGCTTTAAGACCTCACAGCCAAGAGTCCAAGGGCACAAGCCCAGTTAGGTTGCACCCTTGTGTTATTTTCTCTTTTAAATACTATTGCAACTGTGTTCCTTTCTATTTGTCTCTTTAGTTTTGGCATTCCCGACTTAGCTGTGATGATCTAGTGACAGATTCCTTCGCTGACCTTACAGAGCAGGTTTTGGAAGTCTTTCACCCACTCTGTGTCACAGTGAAGGTTTTCTAAATAGATGTGTCGAAGACAAGCAGCTTACTGATGATGGCAAAGGCAAAAGAGGAATAGCATTCACCCTGGAAACAGGTTCTTCTGGGTCACTTTGCTTCTGCTTACAAAGGCAAATTCATTCAGGTTTCAAGGAATTGAAGGAAAAGAAAAAAACAACCCCACCCCGCAAACAAACCGAAGACCCCAAGGGTCCCAGGCTGCGCAGCCTTTCCTTGGTATGAGCTGAAGGCCCTAGAGACAGTTCAATAACTTACAGCGTCAGAAAGCCACCTACCTCAAGAGAAATAAGTGTATTTCAAAACTGTGAACCTTGTATTATGGTTTTGACACAGATGTTTTTCCTCTTGAGGGACTGTAGACTGCCTGGAGAACCCCAGGGACAGGGGAGCCTGGTGGGCTGCCGTCTATGGGGTCGCACAGAGTCAGACATGACTGAAGCGACTTAGCAGCAACAGCAGCACCAGACTTTCATTATCCTTAACAGCTGAATCTGCTGAGGTGCGTTAAATAAAAATAAAGCATGAAGTAAATGCCAGCTATTTCCATCAACAGAATTGTAGGTGACTTCTATCAGATGTTAAGTGAAGAAGAGGGGAAAAAGAGAAAAGGAGAGAGGAAGAGAGAAAGAAGGTGGGCAGGATGAGAGAGAGGAAGAAGTAAAACAAAAATAAAAATGGAAAAGGCTCAAATCTGTTGGATCAAAGAGGAGAGTCAGAGAAGAGCTGCTTCTGTGGATGTTCTACCTATGGTGGATCGTGTAGCTCTGTGATTATCCTGCACTGTGGCGAGAAGCCACCCTGCAATTGGTCTGCCAATTTGAAGAACCACTTTCCTGCTTATTTTTAAACTCCTAAGGACAGGGAGAAAACTGAAGGAGCCTAAATGCTGCGGTTTCCTCAAACCATTATTGTTGTAGATCCTATGGGTCCTGAAATAACTTGCTATTCCTGAATTTTCAAACTGCCTGGCTGCTCAGAAGACTTGGCAGTTGAAAGGGAAATAATTAGCTCTTTCCTTTAAGTGTTGTCCGCAAGGTTTAAGTGGGTCAGAAGTTGGAGAATGTGGTGACATCACATGGGAAATGGAAATTCTCTAGTTCTTTATACAGAGCTTTGAGTTTTTAAAATATTTTATAAATCAAAATATTTTAAATGTATAAATCTTAAGTAACTTAAATGTTAGATTATTTAATTATCTATGCAGAAATTTTCAGGAGCCTGAGCATTTTAACTTGGTATCTACCTTTTAATGTTTATGATATTGCTTGATGATTAAAAGTAATTAAGTAATTATAGTCCAGTAACTGTCTCTGGTTATGGGCTTGTGTTTTACTAACAGGTAAATCACGGCTAAACTTGTGTTCCTCCTGGTTGGCTGGTACGTGATCTTGAATTCTGTTGATTTGTAGTCTGGCTTCTCTTTAGAATGATTTAGGACCGTGATTTTATGGATAGAAGATCTTGTGTTGCACCTGTTTCTATAGTTGAAGGTTGACTAATGTTTTAACTTCCTCACATTACTCAGATGCTTCGGAGAAAATGATACAAATGACCTCTTTATTTTAGGTTAGTTGGATTTTTGTGGGAAGGGTTGCCATTGAAATGTGTATGTTTGGAGTCAGTCCCTTCACAAGCACATTGATGAAATACACAGCATGAAAGGATGTGAGGTTATTTTGACGCTCCAAAATATACACATATTTAGTGCGTTGACAATGGTAAATCTTGAAGAGAATAAAACTTTACACAGTGTTTTATTTTGCTTCTTTAATACATCCATTGTAAATGCACCAAGAAAGGGGATCTGGGGTCATTATTATGACATCTTTTGGTGTACTCCCTCCAGCTGGACACTGACTTCAGCATTCTTGTATGGATACTTCCAGAAAAAAATTTTTTTTTCCTTTTCTACTTCCATCATCCTTCAGATATTTAATTTAGGCTGAATGAGAGAAGGAAAACCTGCCTTCTGAGTTTGTTCTGATGAACTTGCCTTGAAAGAGAATAGCATCTATGTTTGAAAATGAAGCCTCTTTGGACTAGTAGTCTTTAAAGAAATGATGATTTATAAAAATTCTACCATATGTTCAACTATTTAATAACTATTAGTTAATGATGAGTTTTAGTACAATTGTGTGTGGGGCAGTAGTATCTAATTCTAAGGAATATGTTCAATATTTTTATGACTTTTCGTGGGAATCATTGTGCTATTGGATAGATAGCTCATGCAGATTTTATACACTTTCCTCTGTTTGCTTTTGAATGAAATAGTGGAGTGATGGTAATTCTGGTTTAGGCTGTAAGCACTCATCAACTGTTGTGTTTCAGGTTCTTTACAGGGCGTTGGAAGTAGGTGTGCATGAGCAAGTCCTTATTTTGACAAGTAACTCATTTTAGATGGGCAGATAGAATTGTGACACTATCACAGCTACCTAAATAAAGCTGGGGGAGAGAAGAGTGGTCAAGGGTGGCTTCAGAGAAGTTTAAAAAAAAAGCGAAACACCAAAACAAACAAGCTGTGAAGGTAGGGCTGTATTCCAGACAGTGATAGTCTGATCCAGGACAGTGCAGATAGGAGACCATATGGATTATGGAACAAAGCCTACTGATGGGGCGGCTTAAAGAGAAATGGCCAGAAAATTTGCAGAAGAGCATTGAGTTCAAGTCCAAATTTATTGCTGGATGAGGAGTTTGGGATTTATTCTTATCTTGTGTTTCTTACATAAGTAGAAACATGTGTTTTGTTTTGTTTTCCTCTCCCCTCAGGGAGAGAATGGAGTAGTTGGGGCTCTTTTGGAAAGATGCAGTAGGTATGACAGTGGTTTAAGAAGTCTTGACTTAGAAAAACATAAACTACTATAAAGTTATAAAGGAATATTGTCACTTGAAGAAATATCTTAGCCATTCGCACAACCTTTTGAAGCTTCTTCTGGCTGGATGAATGGAGCGAGGTTTCGCTCCTTCCTACTGTCATTGCCCAGGAAGTACCCTGTGCTCCTACGTGGGGTGGACTGAAGCCCAGTGGACAGCAATGGAGTCAAGAAATCTCTGCACATCTAAGAGGAACAGGAGAGGCTGTAGGATGATTTAAGAGCGCAAGTCAACATGGACACTTATCCTGCATTCCCTAGGGACATAGAACCACAGGGGTTCAAGGGTTCTTAAAAAAAGAAGAAAAAAAGAAATCATTGAGTGTTAGAAGAGCTAGGGTTTCATGAATGAGATAAGAGACAAATTTCATGATAAACAGACAGATGTTGGCTTCCTTCTTGGTTGTGATGTCAAGAGGTCTAGATTTGGCTCTGAAGGGAAAAAAAAATTAAATAACTCTAAAAACTACCTCAGGAGAGTGTATTTTAAACTGGCCAATAAAAGCAGAATTTCCATGATTCCAGGAGGAAATACAGTGACTCAAAGAGGCTACCTACAGCCAGAAACCATTCAAGAGCCCCCAGTGCGGTATTTGCAGGACACCCTGGAGCTTCATGATTGGTTTGTGTTCAGCACAAAGTTAGCTGTCTTTAATAAGCCAGGATACAAAGGTCTCCTGAAAGAAAAGTGACTGCAGGAAAGGATAAAAGTTGCCCTTTGGATCAGGTTGGTCAGCCCTGGCTGCAGAGTGCAGAAAAATTGAACAGGATACCAGGTTGGATGAGGTTCAGTTCAGTTCAGTTTAGTCACTCAGTCATGTCCGACTCTTTGCAACCCCATGAATCGCAGCACGCCAGGCCTCCCTGTCCATCACCATCTCCCGGAGTTCACTCAGACTCACGTCCCTCAAATCTGTGATGCCATCCAGCCATCTCATCTTCTGTTGTCCCCTTCTCCTCCTGTCCCCAATCCCTCCCAGCATCAGAGTCTTTTCCAATGAGTCAACTCTTCACATGAGGTGTCCAAAGTACTGGAGCTTCAGCTTTAGCATCATTCCTTCCAAAGAAATCCCAGGGATGTGAGAGTTGGATGAGTTTAGGGGGAAGTGTCCATAACAAAGTCCTGTGTGCCAGCTTTCCCAATGATGAACAATGCTGCCTACAGAGGTGGCCAGACTGGGGCACTATGACCAGTGCATGCTGAGTCACTTCAGTTGCGTGCAACTCTATACGACCCTCTGGACTGTAGCCTGCCAGGCTTCTCTGTCCATGGGATCCTCCAGGCAAGAATACTGGAGTGCGTTGCCATGCCCTCCTCCAAGGGATCTTCCTTACCCAAGGGTTGAACTCGTGTCTCTTACATCTCCTGCATTGGCAGGCAAGTTTTTCACCATAAGGGCCAGCAGTAGGGCCACTAGCCAGTTTAAAGGTACCATGTTATCATTTTTTTCCCCTTCTTTCTTTTGGGTCTGTGGGAGTGATAAATAGGCAGAAAAACCCAGACTGAATCTCTTTCTTCTGAGAAATTCTGAATATTGGTAAGAACCGAAGTATCCCAGCACAGTGGGAGAGATGAGAATGACTAATACTTTGGTAAGATGTTCAGATGGTGTCAGTCAGCTTTGGCCACCAGCATGGCTTCTTCTGTGGACATTCTTGTACAAACAGTCTCACAAGGTTTCAACATCTTCAGCCTCTGGCCGTGTGTAGTGGAAATAGGAGCACCTGTGATTGAGAATATGTGTTTGGTCTCTTCTGACTTTTATAAGTTATATTTTAATTAATTTATTTTTAACTGGAGGATAATTGCTTTAAAATATTGTGTTGGTCTCTGCCATACATCAGCATGAATCAGCCACTGGTATACATATGTCCCCTCCCTCTTCAACCTCCCCCCCACCTCCCACCCCATCCCATCCTCTAGGTTGCCACAGGGCTTCTGATGTGAGCTCCCTGCACCACGCAGTCAATCTCCACTGGCCATCCATTCCGCATTTGGTAATATACATGTTTCCAGGCTGCTTTTCCCACCCTCTCCTACCCCCATCACGTCCACAAGTCTGTTCTGTGTGTCTGCGTCTCCATTGCTGCCAAAGATACAGGTCTGAGAACAGACCTTGCCTGATTGAATACCTTTTTAGTTGATGTGAAACAAATCCTCAAATGGGTATGGAAAATGGTTTTTCCATCTTTGGCTTTTTGAGTAAAAGTCAAAATCAGGATGCATTAAAAAAACAACAACAACAAAACTATGGTTTGCCTGTTTTTCCTGTGTAATTTTGTTTTCCATTTTGCCAGGAACAAAGTAGAATTTTGACCCCATCTAGACTTACTCATTATATATATTATGCAAATTAATTCCTAATTTACCCACATCCCTACTATTTTATTGAAACCAAACAAATTTTTTTAGCAGGCAAATGAAATAGCACTGGAGTGGTTTGGAAGACATGAGCATCTAAACATTTTTGGCTGTACTTGTGGCTACCACTCCCTCTGTCTGAGACAATAATATTAAACTTTAACATGATGCAGAATGTTGTAATCCTACAAGGGAGTGAAGAGGTTGAGGCTCTAAAGTCATGGTTGGCAAAGGCAAGACATTTGTTCTGTCCAGAGGACTGTAAAATCTTCAAACAAGCCTCATGCCTGGCCTTCTCCGTTCACTTAGTCTTCCTAGGGATTAAGTTTTGAATTTCACTAGCACAGAGTTGGACACGACATAGCAGCAGCAGCAATGATCATTTGTTCAGTTGCTAAGTCATGTCTGAGTCTCTGTGAAACCATGGACTGCAGCACACCAGGCTTCCCTGTCCTTCTCCATTTCCCAGATTTTACTCAAATTCATGTCCATTGAGTTGATGATGCCATCCAACCATCTTATCCTCTGTCATCACCTTCTCCTCCTGCCCTCAATCTTTCCCAGCATCAAGGGCTTTTCCAAAGAGTCAGCTCATTGCATCAGGTGGCCAGAGTGTTGGAGCTTCAGCTGTAGCATCAGTGGCTCCAATGAGTATTCAGGGTTGATTTCCTTTAGAATTGACTGGTTTGATCTCCTTGCAGTTCAAGGGACTCTCAAGACTCTTCTCCAGCACTCGTGATCAGTGGTTCGGTTCAGTTCAGTTCAGCCTCTCAGACGTGTCTGACTCTTTGCGACCCCATGAATCGCAGCACGCCAGGCCTCCCTGTCCATCACCATCTCCCGGAGTTCACTCAGACTCACTTCCATCGAGTCCATGATGCCATCCAGCCATCTCATCCTCGGTCGTCCCCTTCTCCTCCTGCCCCCAGTCCCTCCCAGCATCAGAGTCTTTTCCAATGAGTCAACTCTTCTCATGAGGTGGCCAAAGTACTGGAGTTTCAGCTTTAGCATCATTCCTTCCAAAGAAATTCCAGGGCTGATCTCCTTCAGAATGGACTGGTTGGATCTCCTTGCAGTCCAAGGGACTCTCAAGAGTCTTCTCCAACACCACAGTTAAAAAGCATCAATTCTTCGGCGCTCAGCCGCCTTCACAGTCCAACTCTCACATCCATACATGACCACAGGAAAAACCATAGCCTTGACTAGATGGACCTTAGTCAGCAAAGTAATGTCTCTGCTTTTGAATATACTATCTAGGTGGGTCATAACTTTTCTTCCAAGGAATAAGTGTCTTTTAATTTCATGGCTGCAGTCACCATCTGCAGTGGTTTTGCAGCCCCAAAAAAATAAAGTCTGACACTGTCTCTACTGTTTCCCCATCTATTTCCCATGAAGTGATGGGACCAGATGCCATGATCTTCGTTTTCTGAATGTTGAGCTTTAAGCCAACTTTTTCACTCTCCTCTTTCACTTTCATCAAAAGGCTTTTTAGCTCCTCTTCACTTTCTGCCATAAGGGTGGTGTCATCTGCATATCTGAGGTTCTTGATATTTCTCCCGGCAATCTTGATGCCAGCTTGTGTTTCTTACAGTCCAGTGTTTCTCATGATGTACTCTGCATATAATTTAAATAAGCAGGGTGACAATATACAGCCTTGACGTACTCCTTTTCCTATTCGGAACCAGTCTGTTGTTCCATGTCCAGTTCTAACTGTTGCTTCCTGACCTGCATACAGATATCTCAAGAGGCAGGTTAGGTGGTCTGGTATTCCGATCTCCTGAAGAATTTTCCACAGTTGATTGTGATCCACATAGTCAAAGGCTTTGGCGTCATCAATAAAGCAGAAATAGATGTTTTTCTGGAACTCTCTTGCTTTATCGATGATCCAGCGGATGTTGGCAATTCGATCTCTGGTTCCTCTGCCTTTTCTAAAATCAGCTTGAACATCAGGAAGTTCACGGTTCACGTATTGCTGAAGTCTGGCTTGGAGAATTTTGAGCGTTACTTTACTAGTGTGTGAGATGAGTGCAATTGTGTGGTAGTTTGAGCATTCTTTGGCATTGCCTTTCTTTGGGATTGGAATGAAAACTGAGCTTTTCCAGTCCTGTGGCCACTGCTGAGTCTTCCAAACTTGCTGGCATATTGAGTGCAGCACTTTCACAGCATCATCTTTCAGGATTTGAAATAGCTTAACTGGAATTCCATCACCTCCACTAGCTTTGTTCGTAGTGACGCTTTCTAAAGCCCACTTGACTTCACATTCCAAGATGTCTGGCTCTAGATTAGTGATCACAGTGGTAGCAGATAATAATTTTTTTCTTCTAATTTTATTGAGATATAACTGATATATAGCACTGGTGTACAGCATCATGGTTTGCCTTACATACATTGTGAAATGATTAGCACAATAAGCTTAGTGAACATTTATTGTTCAGTCGCTCAGTCATGTCCAACTCTTCATAGTCCCATGGACTGCAGCACGCCAGGCTTCCCTGTCCTTCACCATCTCCTGGAGCTTGCTCAAACTCATGTCCATTGAGTTGGTGATGCCATCTAACCGTCTTGTCCTCTGTCGTCCCCTTCTCCTGCCTTCAATCTTTCCCAGCATCAGGGTCTTTTCCAATGAGTCAGCTCTTCGCATCAGGTGGACAAAGTATTGGAGCTTCAGCATCAGTCCTTTCAATGAATATTCAGGACTGATTCCCTTTAAGATTGACTGGTTTGATCTTGCAGTCCAAGGGACTCGCAAGAGTCTTCTGCCACACTGCAGTTCAAAAGCATTAATTCTTTGGCATTTAGCCTTCTTTGTGGCCCAACTGTCACGTGACTACTGGAAAAACCATAGCTTTGACTACACTGAACTTTGTCGGTAAAGTAATGTTGCTGCTTTTTAACATGCTGTCTAGGTTGGTCATAGCTTTTCTTCCAAGGACCAGGCATCTTTTAATTTTATGGCTGCAGTCACCATCTGCAGTGATTTGGGAGCCCAAGAAAATAAAGTCTGTCACTGTTTCAATTGTTTCCCCATCTATTTGCCATGAAGTGATGGGACCGGATGCCATGATCTTCATTTTTTCAACATTGAGTTTTAGCTAGCTTTTTCACTCACCTCTTTCACACTCATCAAGAGGCTTTTTAGTTCCTCTTCACTTTCTGCCATAAGGGTGGTGTTGTCTGCATATCTGATGTTATTGATATTTCGCCTGGCAACTTTGGTTCCAGCTTGTGCTTCATCCAGTCCAGCATTTCGCATGATGTAGTCTGCATATAAGTTAAATAAGCAGGATCACAATATACAGCCTTGACATACTCCTTTCCCATTTTGGAACTAGTCTGTTGTTCCATGTCTGGTTCTAACTTGACACTGTTAGATCTGTTGCTTCTTGACCCGCATACAGATTTCTCAGGAGGAAGGTAAGATGGTCTGGTATTCCCATCTCTTTAAGAATTTTCCACAGTTTGTTACGATCCACACAGCCAAAGGCTTTAATGTAGTCAATGAAGCAAAAGTAGATGTTTTTCTGGAATTCTCTTGCTTTTTCTTTTTTTTTAAATTTTATTTTTTCTTTATTTTACTTGACAATACTGTATTGGTTTTGCCATACATTGACATGAATCCACCACAGGTGTATATGAGCTCCCAATCCTGAATCCCCCTCCCACCTCTCACCCCATATCATCTCTCTGGATCATCCCCATGCACCAGCCCCAAGCATCCTGTATCCTGTATCGAACATAGACTGGCACTTCGTTTCTTACATGATAGTATACATGTTTCAATGCCATTCTCCCAAATCATCCCACCCTCTCCCTCTCCCTTAGAGTCCAAATGTCCATTCTATACATCTGTGTCTCTTTTGCTGTCTCATATACAGGGTCATCATTACCATCTTTCTAAATTTCGTATATATGTGTCAGTATACTGTATTGGTGTTTTTCTTTCTGGCTTACTTCACTCTGTATAATCGGCTTGAGTTTCATCCATCTCATTAGAATTGATTCAAATGTATTCTTTTTAATGGCTGAGTAATACTCCATTGTGTGTATGTACCACAGCTTTCTTATCCATTCATCTGCTGATGGACATTCTGTTGCTTTTTCTATGATCCAGTGGATGTTGGCAATTTGATCTCTGGGTTCCTCTGCCTTTTCTAAATCTAGCTTGAACATCTGGAAGTTCTTGGTTCATGTGCTGTTGAAGCCTAGCGTGGAGAATTTTGAGCATTACTTAGCTAGCGTGCGAAATGAGGGCAATTTTGCAGTAGTGTGAGCATTCTTTGGCATTGCCTTTCTTTGGGATTGGAATGAAAATCATCTCGCATAGATAGAATATTAAGGAAATAGGAAAAAAAAAGTTTTTTCTTGTGATGAGAACTCTTAGGATTTATTCTCAATAACTTTCATATTCAAATACAGCAGTGCTTTTTTTAATTTATTTTTTATTGAAACATAGTGACTCAGCAGGTAAAGAACCCACTTGCAGTGCAGGAGACACAGGAGATGTGGTTTCCATCCCTGGGTTGGGAAGATCCCCTGGAGGAGGCAGTGGCAACCCACTCCAGCATTCTTGCCTGGAAGATCCCGTGGACAAAGGAGTCTGACGGGTTACAGTTCAAAGGGACACAAAGGGTCAGACTCGACTGAGCGACTAAGCACAGGACGTATTTGAATTACACTATTGTGTTAATTACTGCTCTACAGCAAAATGATTCAGTTAGTATATATACATTATTTTTCAAGTTCTTTCCAATTAGTTTATCATAGGATTTGAATACAGCTCTCCATGCTATAGAGTAGGACCTTGTTGTTTATCCTCTCTTTATACACCAGTTTGCATCTCATACTGCAGTGTTAACTATATCTCTCAATTTGTACATTACATCCCTAGTGCTTATTTATCTTATAACTGGAGGTCTGTATCTTTCGACCACCTTCATCCATCTCTGCCTCCTTCTCACCCCAGGTAACTGGAAATCTGATCACTTTTTCTATGAGTTTGTTTTTGAAGTATAATTGACCTAAAACACTGTTAGTTCCTGGTACACAACAAGATAATTTGATATTTCTGTGCATTTCAAAATGATGGTGCTGGTGAGTCTCGTTATTATCTGTCACTGTACAAAGATATTGTATAATCATTAGCTATATCCCCACACTGTATGTTTCATACCTGTGACTCATTTCTTTTGTAAGCGAAAATTTGTACCTCAATCTCTTTCACCTTTTTCTTTCCTCCCTTCACCCCCACCCCCAGATAATAATTTTAATGAATAGTTCTTATTAATTTTTCCTAGTTGGAACAGCATGCCTTTTCATACTTTATTTCTCAAACATATTCACAATTGTTTGGTGAAAACAAGGGATTTCATTTTAAACATTATAATCTTATTCAATTTTTATAAAGGCTTATTCCGGTTCCACTGCTTGTGTTTAATGCTGTGAGCTTTTCAGACAGTGATGTCTATCATTTCACCAATCTAAGGTGGTATTTGTGCTGTTTAGCAGTGTTACATCGTGGAAAGGTTTTTCTTTTTGGTAGTATACTTTTGCAGTAATAATTTAGCCACAGTACATGCAGTGATTTGGGAAAAACAAGTTTTAAGCCCTTGTGATCATAAATTGAAGTCAGTTTAAAAAGAAAAAAAATTATACCCCCTTCTCCCATAGTCACTACCTTACTAAATGTAGTAGTTTCCTTGAGCTGTGGTACGAAAGGACCACAAATGGGGTTGCTTAACAGAAACTTATTCTGTCATGGTTCAGGTGCCTGTAGGGCCCACTCCAGTATTCTTGCCTGGTGGGCTACGGTCCAGGGGGTCACAAAGAGCCAGACACAACTGCGTGACTGAGCAGGCACACACGCAGGACCATGTTCCCTGCCAGGGCTCTGGGAGAGAATCCTTCCTTGCCTCTTCCAGCTTCTGATGGCTCTAAGCATTCATTACCTGGTGGCTTCATAACTCTAATCCTTGCCTGTTTTCACATAGCATTCTTTGTGTTTCTGCGTGTTCTTTTCTGTCTCTTATTATCCTTATTAATATTGTTGTTGTTATACCTAATACCACCCTAATCCAGTGTCCTCTCATTTTGATCCTTATCTCAGGTATGTGTACAAAGACCCTATTTCCAAACAAGGTCACATCCTGAGGTTCTGATAGGTAGAAACTGGTGGGGAGAGGACACTGTTTAACCCATTACATTACAGATGATTTAACCAGGGTAGCCAGAGTAACTTGGTTAAATGGTAATAACCAAGAAGCTATCATTGATCATTATTAATTTTGCATATTCATCTATTGTATAATTTATCCTATTGTATTATAGTTATTTGTTATATTTACTCACTTACCTCTTGCATTAAATCATAAGAAAGCAAAGATTGTCTTTTTTTCTTGACATAATGCACTTAACAAAATGCTCATTTATGTTAATGTTAATATCCATTTCTGTATATGTCACAGCAAAAAATCTTGTAGGTTAGGATAGAATCTTAGAGTTAATTTAGTCCCTACCTTCAGTCTGCACCTCTGTGGGTCATAAGCTAATATACAAACCAGCTAGATAAGGCTATAGACGTCGCTGCAGCCATGTTCTCTTTAGTGTCCAATTCATTGTTCTTTCTGCGTTGTCGAGTTGTCTCTGTATTAAAAGGTTTAAATGTGAGTATCCTTAGAATGCTGTTAAAAGCATGCAGTTACTCCAACCCCAGGTACTAACCTATGTTCAGAAGCCTTAACTCTTCAAGGTGTAGAGTTTCTCTCTGTGTATGAAATTTAAAAAGTTTAGTCTAACCCACAAGAATACTTTCAGGAATATCTTTGCAATTCATACATTGCTGAAAGACCACTCAAGATAGGAAAAGATAAAGGATGACTCCAACACTCTCGGGGGAGGGTCAGGTGGTTGAGATGGTCAAGGCTGAGTCAGGTGGTTTGACTTTGATCTTGAAGTTGCTGCTACTTAGTTGGACAAATCACCTTATCTCTGAACCGTTCTTCCCCATCGGATGAACTATTAGGTTCCTTCTAGTTCTGTTCTAAGAGTGAGTATCACTGATTATCATTCTGCGTGCAGGCTTCTTTTTATTGCTACTAGCTACTGGCTAGGGACCACTTCTGTTTCTCAGTGGTCATAGCAACTAGTATTGCTACAGTGACTTCCTTATGGTAGAAAGCTTGTTAAACAGGCCTTTCTAGTGATACTAGATGAGGAGCAAAACCCAACTACGCTGAGCCCAGTGTTGAAAGCCAGAAGACTCAGAGCATCCACAGTCAGTAGCCACGGCTGCAGCAAGCACCCTAGGACACAGACAGACAGATAGATAGATTGGTTCTGAGTCAGTTTCCTGTATCCTGTGGAGTCAAGAGGAAGACCTGCACACAGCAACGGGCTTGTGAACAATGGTCACATCCTGTGACCAGGAGACTGAAGAGAGTCTCTGAGGACCGGGGGACACTCCCGGTTCAGCGGGCACTTTCAGGCAGGAGTACTCCTGGGGCCTCATCTGCAGACTGTTCCTCTTCAGATCTGCAATAAAACTTCAAAACAATCTGTCACTTTTTAATCTGTGTTAAAGAGTGTACAGTAAAGTAAGCCTTGAACTTGCCAGAGTGAATTTTAGCTTTCTAGTGGAGGATGAGATACTTAATGATATGCTAATGGCTGCAACAGAGTTAGAAGTTCACATACTCTGATGCCAACTTGTGTGTGAATCTTTATTTCCTCATCTGAAAAATGGCAGTGCCGTAGAAGTGTAACACCCTCCACGTTTTTTATCCTTACACAAAAGCATATTAATAGTGTGTGTGTATGTTAGTCACTTCAGTCATGTCAGACTCTTTGCGACCCCAAGAGCTGTAGCCCCCTAGGCTCTTCTGCCCATGGGATTCCCCAGACAAGAATACTAGAGTGGGTTGCCATTTCATTCTTCAGGGGATCTTTCTAACCCAGGGATCGAACCCAGGTTACCTGCATTGCAGGCAGATTCTTTACTGTCTGGGCCATCAGGGAAGCCGATATTAATAGTACTGGTATTTATAGTAGGAGTAATAATAACAGTAGTCAATGCTTCCATGGTACTTTACGATTTGTCTGGCTCTGTTTGAGCACTTTATACATATCCACCCATTTATGTAGACTCTGCTGTGTGTACAATTTCATATTGCAACGTTCAGTGCCAGATCTGTAGTAGTATATGAGTTGTTCCACATGAGAAAGAATGTGACTAGCAAAAGAATAATGATGACAGAGCACAGTCGTGATAATTAATAGCAAACAGTGAAACCGAATCGAGGGGTTTCTTTTTTGTGTTGTCGATCACGTGAGGTGCTCCATCTGCTGCAATGGGAAATGCCGAGAGATAAAGGCAAACTAAACCCGGCCCTCGCGCTGCCCGGCACTGGACCACACGAACAGCCACTGCCCACCTTCCTGCTCCCCTCACTTTCCCAGATGATCCTGGCCGATTCCACGGTGTGAAACTCCCCGTGAAAGATAGGGAGGTGTCAGCAGCTCAGCCCAGAAAGCTGGGGATTGGGCAGTGGCTTCCTGTAATCCCCGGCGCTGGCTGGCTGCCCCGTTCTTGGCAGTGAGGGCTGGGCGGTGGGCTGGAGACAGCTGTGTGAGCCCTGCTGCCTGCACGGCCCGGAGCACTGGCCCCTCATGGAACTGCCGCACCATGTTCTGCCTGAAAGGTGAGGGGGCTTTGGGCCCACCAGGGTGGTGAAATAGAAGAATGTTCATTCAGCATCAGAACCGAGGGCTGGTTCTCTTAAAATCAAAGTTGGAGAGAGTTTTGCTAAGTATGAAAGTGAAAAAGTCATTGTTCTTTTCTGGTTGCAAACAGGAAGAAAGACCTCCTGCTGGGGAGATGGAATTTTTCTTTTAGACAGGATATTTCTCTGTTTGGATGCGTTTGGGATGTGTTTTGTCATAGACTAAGTAATTAAAAGTTTAGAATGAAAGGAAACTTCATCATCTAAGTGGGCATGGTTTATAGTTGGGGTATGAGTCCTGTTAGAGAAGTTTTCATGTGATGAGTTGCTCGTAGAAAGGGTTAGAGAGAATAAGAAGGGGGGAGCAATCCTATTACTTGCAGTTTTAATGTATGAATTTAGGAATGAAATTAATTTTACCATAGAATAGAAATTCTTGTCCTAGCTATGTGTGTATGGACTATAGCACTTTGGGAGGTACTGGAAGATGGTGACTATATAGAATGTATGTACTGATTCCCCCATGAGTTGGAGAGTGCTTTTCTCTCTTTAAACAATTATTTTTTCATCAACTCTTTCTTCCAACTCTGTCAATGTGATTATAATTTAAGCATTTGAGAATGTGTTCTTCAATGAGATTGTTGGAATGGGGGAGTTCAAGTGAATTTCCTTGGAACTGGAGTCGACTATTTTGTTCATATCTTTCAGTGTATGTCAGCCTGTTGATGTGAAATTCTTGACAGTTTTTCAATTTGGGGAAGTAAAGTGAGCCTGGCTTGCTTTGCTGATTGCTTTTCTGTCCTCCCTGTGTCCTCACTGTGTTTCTGAGGTGCAGACCAATGTTCTTTACTCTCAGCCTTTCCAGTTTTAACCCTAACCTGACACCTTAAAAACCACCCAAGTCTTTAATATTAAATTCTGAGTTTGAGTTATTTGTATATATGGTTGGTACAAATTTGATCAAATTGACAAGGCAAAAACAGGAAAGAGCTTCACATCTTTTCCTCCCTAAGAATTCAACTAATTCTTATCTTAGTGTATTTAGTTGAAATGGATTTCTAAGGCAACCCATCAGCTGAAGTGAATTTGAGTATTTCTGAAAAAATATTCTTAGGTGAAATGAGTCATGGACCCTCCTGATGCTGTTTCTCAAAAAATTGTTTGCTCCCAAAAAAGTGTGACTAAGACCCAAAGTTCAGTATCACTGGATGAGGATGCCTCCGATCCTAGTGTCATTTCCCCAGCTGAAATCATTATGATCTAATGATAGCTTCCGGTTTAGAGTTTTTAATTGAATGCAGGTGTGCAGTTGTTGCAGGGCATGTCTTCTGTTGCTTCAATGTATTTGTCCCACCCATTCCCATCACAGCAATTTCGTTTTATTAAGGAATCTTACCAGTTTCATGGACTCTTAGTTTCCGAGGTAACTTGGGAGATTTGAGAAAGTCAAATGAGTGGCATATGATAGCAACTGAGTGCTTTTATGCTGAAGTATGTGTTCTAATCAGGAGTCCACAATCCCTTTTAAAATCTACTTTCCTATCTCCCAGCAGCCAGGACAACCGTTGACATTTGCTCTCTTCCTGTGATTTGTAGCCTCTTGATTTACAATAATGATTTTTAGGTTGCCCTCTAGGTCCTACGTGTATGGGCAACCCATGATAAAGTCATGGTGAGATTAAGCACAGTAATATCAAGGGCTGCTTGGGATGCTTTGTGTCCTTCCTGCATTTGTGTTTGCCTCTGTTAGAGGCTTTTTCAGAGGATTTCACTAATTGGCTTATTTCTGTGGCTCACTGAGGTCCTAGGAGCTCTTTAAGTCTGTGGTTATGATTTGCGTGGCTATTAAAGGAAGCATGATTGCCCTTCTTTTGGGTTAAATCATGTCTTGTGTATTTCTTTAAATTGTTAAAGAAAACACATCAAACAGCCTCCCACATGCATGCAGAGTTTCCTTTTCCCCATTCAGGCTACTTTTTTTTTTTCTTGAAGTCATGTCTACTCAGTTTTTGGTCGATTTGGTGCTAGAAAAATTGCCTTCTTGGAAGAGAGATGTCATCTTTATCATTGCTGTTGACTATAATAGCTCATGTAGTTATAATCTCTACTCTCTACGGTTGCCATTGAGATAGCTCAGATACTTTCACTCCACCCTGGTTTTTACCCCATGAGCAACGTCTGAGCTCCCAGTCTCTGGGAACATGTTCTCTCAAGTTCTGCCCAGTCTCTGTCGGTAACAAAGCTATGGTGTGTTGTTCTTCACTGTGTAATCAGGGGTCTTGGAAGTGAGTTTCCAGCTTATTAAATAATATGATTAACAGGAAACTACCTTGCATATATTGTTTACCATTCATGGATTACTTTATTCAGAAAAATTAGAATAAAATACTTTTACTTCTAAAATTGCATGGAATACAATTAAGTTTTCCTGAGACAATTCAGAAAATGCAAATTTCTTAATTACAGTGTGCCAGCTTCATCTTTATAAATATTAATTATCTGTTCAGTGCATCTCTAACTGTGAGGACTAGGTTTTTTGCTTTTAATTTCCAATCCATCACGGATATTTTGTAAAACATAGAATCGCATGCTGTGGGCTATCACCACAATGTCAAACAGCTGTAAGAAAGTTCTTAAACATTTATTTCATTTCCTGTTGTAATCTTACTGTGTACTGGTAACAAGGCATTGGCTTTATTTAGTAGACAAATCTGTAGTAGTTTCCTAGAGAGACTGTGACAGATTACCACTGAGTGAATGGCTTGCAACAGCAATGTCTGCTCTCACAGGTCTAGAAGCCGGAGTCTGACAGCAAGGTGATGGCACAGGCATTGTCTCTCCGCAGTCTCGGGGGTGGAATCTTTCCTGGCTTCTTCCAGTTTCTGGTGGCCTCGGGTATTCCATGACTTGTGGCAGCCCCTCTGCCTCTGTCTTCACGTGGCCTTCTTCCCTAGGAGTCTGTCTGTGACTCTGTCACTTGGTTTTCTTATTAGGACATCTGTCATTGGATTTAGAGTTCACCCTCCTCTGGTATATGACCTCATCTTAGCTGATTACATCTGTAAAAACTCTGTTTCCAAATAAGGTCACGTTCTCAGGTTCCCAGTGGACATGGATTGGGGGGCACGAGATACCCCATTAGGATGCCTAGTTGCTTGGATTGAGGGTAGCATCCTAGGAGATGTATTTAATGGAGAGCTGTAAGGATGACCATCCAGTATAGCTATTTTGATGATATATTTGAAATGTGTAGCATTGTAAGTTTGACCAGTTTGTATGGATAGAAGGGTTGAACATGTGCCCACTACAGTCAGTCGTGCAAAAGAAAGCATTGCCTTTTTGTTTCCTATAAATTACCCAGTTTCCTTCATATACTCTGATCCTGCTGAGAAGGGGGAAAAACAAAAAAACAAAATCGAACTGTTCTTCACTACAGTCACCCCAGTGTGAGCCCAAAATTTAAACAGTTGCGTTAGCTAGCTCAGACTGTGGGGTGACTCGGTCTCTCAGAATTCTCCTGTTATCTCTTCTCTCCAAAGTGGATTCTGTTGTTCAGTTTCTACCTTGTTAATATAACAAAAGTGATGCCTGCTAAATTGTGTACTTTTGAATCATGGACTTGCTTCTTACATAATTTTTGAAATGTTGGAGAAGGATACTTCTGTATAGCTGAGTTTAAAAATATAAGGTATTATTTTGAAAATGTCCTTGTTCTGAATGTGGAAATGATAAATATTTACATCCTTTTGTACTCTAAAAATAATTTCAGTACACTTGTGAGCATCATGGATCTTAAGCTTCTGAATTTAGTATTGGATTTTACCTGGTCAGGATTCTTTCCAGGGATTTCAACCAGGTGACAGTGTTGGTCTAGATTCTTTCCCTTACTCTCCCCTTATGTGATGTCCAAGATCTAGAAATTGAGTTTCACGGATTAGAAAAGCGGTGCACTCTGTCGATGGGGTGTATCCCAGCTGCCTGCATACTTAGCGTGGTAGGGTCCCGTCTATATCCTTTTCTGCTTCACAAGCTACAGATTTAGGAAAGCCTTTAGGTTGTCTAATAATAGCAGAGTTATGTTGGAGATTACAGCGATGAACTATGTCAGGCATGTGCGTCTGCTCCCGAGAGGGCAGTTCATCCTAGAAACCCTGTTCTGTCCTTCCTCCTAGTGCACCCTGGAGCAGATCACAGGCCTCTTCCCAGTTGTCTCGTGCGTGTTGTACATGTGAAAGGATTCCTCAGATTCTTTTCTTGGCAGCATTTGGAAAATAATGTCTGGAATCAGAAACAGATTTGTTATTTCTGTGCTGAAACAAGTGCATTTTTTTCAAGTTAGCAAGCAACCATTTGCTCTGAACTGTTCCCCTACCCCCTTCTTCCCACCTTTTATAAATCCAGTAATAAACTGTCAAGTAAGCATTGAGCAGAGTTGATGCTATTTTACTATTTGATTCTGAGTATCATTTTAAAAGGCTTGAACAATCAAAATGTGAAGTGACTTCGGTAATCTTGTATCTGGGTGAATCTGGACATTTCGTTATCATACTTTCATATTTTGAATTTTACTTAAATTTAAATTAGCCATAGCCTTTAGAGCCGTAGTCCTGTAAGACTTTCTTCCCTCCTTTCATTTAAAAATTGCATATAATTGCTAGCCAGTAACCTACAGCTACCAGGGGGAATTCACATTTGCTCAATCTGCAATTTAAAGTAGCACTTTTAATAAACACACTGATGATATCATGCATTTTTCAAACTGGCAGGCAAAGCCCTTGAAATTTAATAAACCAAACAAAGCTAGCCTTTTATTTCCTTTGTCTTTCCCTTGAAAACTTGATCATGCTTTCCAGTTCTCTTTCTTCCTTCCCCTACTAATCAAAATCTTGCTTTTAAATATATTGCAGCAGAAGCCAGATCACTGTGCTGAAGAGATGTTACAATAGAAACTAGGAGATGCTATCCTTAAGGTATGAAAGAGCAGTTAACAGAGCTTTGCTGCCAGAAGCGTGCAGGGCTGGGGGTCTGCTTGTCTGTGGAGCATGCTCTGTGCAAGGACAGTGCCCTGTGATTCAGTGGAACTGAATCAAATGACCAATCACCAAAAGCATTGGCAACGGTTCCCATGAGTTTCTTTCTCCATTTGAGGATCTCCTGTCCCATTTTTACCTATTCTTGTTTTCTTTATTTGCTGATTTTCATCTCTTTTTTCTAGTTATTCCGTTTCCTCCTTTCCTCCTCCTCTGATTGCACGTTGATGGGGGGTTGTATTATCCCTACGCCAGATTGAACTCCCTCTAGTTAAGAAGGTGTGATCAGTAATCTGCACATGCGTTAGTAAAGGTGATAGTTAATAGATGAAGGCAGATGGACCAGTGTGATAAAGGCAATTTACCGCTCAGGACGTCATGTCACCACCATCAGCCAGGCACAAAGGTATGCAGGGATATGTATTTTTCTGTTTTAAACATCAGGAGAAAATCCTGCTGAAACAACCTAAGGGCTTTAAAAACAATTAATAGCTTTTGCATGATTGAACGTATTGGTGATGCAGGGTAGGAAGATGGATATTCTTAAATTTGAAAAATGTCCCCTGGTTTATGAAATCATACATAGCTGTTGGATTTGAGAGAAAGGTCTTCATTTGACAGGCAGTAGTATAATGACAAGCTATTGGGTATGATATTAGCAATGTCCATCGTCCATTTACTGATTATGTCATGTTTATCAGGTTTTGTTAACTTGGACTTTAGAATTTGTATTGTTGTTACTGCCAAAATGTGGTTAATGCCGAGAGCCATTGAAACAAAGGCCATGATGACTTGAACGAGGATTTAATTTGAGGGGGATGGGTTACTTGCATGATAAGAGAAATGTAAGTGCTCATTGCCACTTCTTCATTGGAATGTCTTCTTATAACAAAAAGATATAAATAGCATAAACTGAGCTTTAGGGACCAGGAGTTGAAATATAGTCTTAAGCAAATTTATATTTAAGTGGAGTATGGTTTTCAAAGGTCAGGTTATATATTACATGTTTGCTCTTGAGAAATTTGGCAAGACTGCATTTGGAAACAAAAGGGGAAAATTCCCTCCTCTGATGACCATAAGAGGACATCTATGCTATTTCTGGTCTTATTTCACTGAGTGAGACTGTGCAAGCTTCGGAAACTTTGAGAATGAAAGTTGTGCCGCATGCCTCCACTCTCCCGAGTCACTGGTGAGCGGTGGAGGAGGGAGGGAAAGGTACGCTGCCACTTGCCCAGGGAGTGTTCGAGGAGGCACAGGGCATCCAGGAGAAGGCAGGAGTACAGGAGATGCCACAGTTGGTTAGAAGACTGGCTGGGGAAACCAAGTCGTAGTGACTTTTCTGTTTTCAAACAGAAAAGTTTCCTCAGCCAGTCTACCACAGAAGATGCCATGAGGTGGCATGGCAGAGAGAGCCAGGCGTAGGGGAGCCCCTAGTCCCGGTGGCCCTGCATCTCGCCTTCTTTGGCCATCTCTTTCAAACTTGTTGGAGTTTTTCTTTACCCCTTTCCTCTTTTTTAAGAGGATAAAAGAAACTCTGCTGCTAAGTCGCTTCAGTCTTGTCCGACTCTGTGCGACCCCATAGATGGCAGCCCACCAGGTTCCCCTGTCCCTGGGATTCTCCAGGCAAGAACACTGGAGTGGGTTGCCATTTCCTTCTCCAATGCATGACAGTGAAGTTGCTCAGTCGTGTCCGACTCTTTGCGACCCCATGGACTGCAGCCCACCAGGCTCCTCTGCCCATGGGATTTTCCAGGCAAAAGTACTGGAGTGGGTTGCCAATTCTATTCCTTGCAAAAGTGTTGCTGAAACAGACTACCTAGTTTTATGTAAAAAATGCATTTTATCCCACAGTGGCTAATTTATATGTATATAGATTCACCCCAAATTTGTTGACACCCTGAAATACCTCTTGAAGTTCATCACATCTGACCAAAATGTTTTGATAGAGTTTGGGGTGTGAGTATTCAGCAGATATTGATGGCACTTACCGTGTGCCTGGTTTCCCTTGCCCCAGGAAAGCCTCCCTTCTCCCATGCTCCCAGACTTTTTTCCCAGGCTTGGGTCTTCTCAGCACCCAAGCCCTTTCCAGCTGCTTTCCTGTCCTCTCAAAAGGCACTTCTGCTTGTACCTGCTTTGAAGAGGGCAGGGGGAGTTCTTCTTTCTCCAAGTTCACTTTGAGTACAAAGCAAGGCCAGAGACTTTTTCTTTAAGGTTTTTTTCTGCTAATGACCACCCAGATAATAAAACATCAACAGATTAGTGACAAAGATGCAAGAAATCCCAACTGTGCCCATTAGTAATATAAGCCTGAATAAAACTCTCTTAACTGTGAGAGTAGCGTGCATGACTGCTCAGCCGCTCAATCGTGTCCGGCTCTTTGCAACCCCATGGATGGTAGCTCGCCAGGCTCCTCTGTTCATGGGATTCTCCAGGTAAGAATACTGGAGCGAATTGCCATTTCTTCCTCCTGTGGATCTTGCTGACCCAGGGACTGAATCCATGTCTTTTATGTCTCCTGTGCTGGCAGGCGGATTCTTTACCACTGAGCCGCATGAGAGTAGCATCTGCTTGACAAAAGATTGAGGAGTAAATAATAACTTACATAAGACGCTAGACATTTTATCACAAGTATGTAGTAATATTAGTTAACTGTGGCCTTGGTAAGTGCTTCATAAAGTTACTGATTAGAGCTACCTTGGGTTTTCTGAAAGTAAAGACTAATTTGTATTCATACCATAATTTAGGAATACGGTGTAACTATATAGTGAGAAAGGCAGGTATATTTCTGGTTTTTCATTGCAACATATTTACACCAACTTTTGTAAAGTTTTCTGGCATCACAGTTGTATAAATACACCCAGGTGAATACAGAGACTCATAAGTCACATATACTGGCAAATGAACGTTATAGCAACACAAATATTTTGAAAGCCAGGGAAGCCAAGGAGAATATCCTGACACAGTTCTAACTGCTCCAGCGGAAGTATTTGCTGCCACAACATTTGAGACAAAAACCATTCCTTTTTGGAAATGTTTTCTGGCAGAACATACACTTGATAAAAATCCTAAACAAGATTTGGACTACTCATGTGGCGCCTTTTATAAAATTGCGTGTATTAAAAAAATACGAAAATCTCTCCATATCTGAATGAGAGGAACGGCTAGATGAGTGGTTTTATCCTTCATCGGTAGACATGTCCTTATTTCAGGTTGACTGCTGAGGAACTGGTAACTGGCTCTCCTTACTCGAGTATTTCTCCTTTCTCTCAGCTCCTTCTTCCATTGGTAATTGACCCATTTTTCCCTCTCAGAGAGAACACGTTAGTGAGTGTAAGAGTTGTCCAGCTGAATTATCAGTAAATTACAATGGAAGTTTAAAAAAAGCAGATTCAAAAGATGACATTGTATGTCTATCCTTCCAAAACTGCAGGATCCATAAATTCCAAAAAGACTGAATGCAGATGAGTAAATTTTTTGATGGCTTAAAGCATGATTTAAAGCATTGGTTAACATGAGATAAAACATTGGTTTGATATTTGCCATCAACTTTTAGGTTTAAAATTATAAGACTGTGACAGAGATAGCTTGTTTTCAGTCACCCATTGAGAACATCTAAATTTAAAGTCCTGTACATTTTCTGCTTCCCACAGAAAGTTCATATTGGTGTGGCAGATATTATGAATCTTTATTTATATCCTTTTTGGCTTCTGGTAACAAATTTGGCTGAAATTGAGTTTGTCTTAGTTGTTCCCTGCCCCTCACTCACCTTCATGAAATTGGTGAATAGATTCATTGTGGGACTGTTATCTGCAAAAGATAAAGTGTCTGTGAACTCACGGGAAAACAGGAACCCCTAAAATATGTGAGATTCCTTTGGCACACGACATACCAAAGGGTTCTCCTTGACTCCTACTTTGGACAGTGTTCGACTGGATTTCCTTTAAATTTCGCTTTGCCTCATTTCCAGATTGGAAAGTGATCTGCCTGCTCTATGCATGAAGACAAGCTTTCTTTGTCTCCTGCTTGATATTGGACTCTAGCAACTCTTGTGTGAGGCCTGCAATCAGGTCAAAGGCTTCCCACATCAGTTCTAAGACAGTTTTCTAATCAGTGTCAAGAACTTTTTGCTGCTTTCCAATAGGGGAATCCAGTATTAGTGATATACTGATAATTCCCACATTTCTCTCTGCAACCAAGACTGCTCCCCTAAATTTCAAATATGAGTATCCAGCTGTCTCCTCCACATTTCCAGCTGGGTGTCCAATGGGCTTCATAAACTCCTGGTGCCCCCTCCATCCCTTTACCTTCATATCTATTCTGCTACAGCCTTCTTCATTCCCATAAGGGACAAATCCTTTTTTTTTTTCCAGTTGAATAAGCTATAAACCTTGAAGTCATGTATAACTCCTGTTTTTCTCTTACCTCCACCCCCGCCCTGGTTCACTGTGTCAAAAAATCCTGTTGATTCAGTGTATCTTTTCTGGGATCTGACTCCCTCTCACCCGGGACTCCCTCTCACCCGGGACTCCCTCTCGCCCCGTTCACTGCCACCTGCTTGCCTGGGTCTCACCTGGGCAGCTATCACAGCTTCCCTCAGCAGCCTATTTTCAACCCAGTACCCAAAGCGTGCCTCTGTGAGTTCATGCTGCTCCTTTGCTCAAAACACCATTTTACTCAGAGTAAAAGCTGAAGCCTTGGCAATTTCTCTTTATTTTGGGAACATCAGTCACAGGCCAAAATCAGACCATGGAGGACAAAGGTGGTTTTCTAAGCTACAGAACTGGTAGCTGGTCAGAGCCTTTATTTTGGCAGAAAAGGAAGAGGTTTCTGTGCTGAAACTGCAGCCCCAGGTTAGCCGTGCTCTTGTAGTCCACTGAGAGGCCTTCATCCTTTCTGCAGTGGGAGTAAAGACCATTCCAGTCTCTGTCATTTTATCATCACATGTAGGGATGGGTGTATTTAGTGCAGCTACAGGTGTACCTTTAATTAGTTTTTATAAAACAAGTTTGATAGAGTTTCTGTTGGAATTTTGGAAAATTGATTCCCATGGCTTTTTTTTTTTTTTTTTAATAGGGATTCAGTTAGAACTAAATAGTAGGGAACCTGTCTGTATTCAGTTAGGAAGCTAACTGAAATGTTTAAAAAGCAGCTGGGTTTTATTCTCGTGCATATATTTGTTTTGCTGAGCTTTGGTTTGTTATAAGGAATATCAGAAAGTGCTCTCATGATAAGTGCTTGATATTTTACTCTTTCATAGAACCCCTGTTTTTGTTTTTGTTTTTTTCTTTCATAGCATTATTAAAATGGAGGGCAGGCTTTGACCCCACTCATTGGGTGGAATTTCTTTGGGACATACATTACGTCGCATATGTGGTAGTGATAGGTGCTGTGGCTTCCCTATTAAATTCAAAGCTCCTTGAGGGCTTATCCCATTGTCTTAACCAAGAAGGAATCCTAGTTGATATTTGTAATTAAGAGGGCTTCACTAGTGGCTCAGTGGTAAAGAATCCGCTGGCCGGAGACATGGGTTTGATCCCTGGGTCAGGAAGATCCCCTGGAGAAGGAAATGGCAACCCACTCTAGTTTCCTTGCCTGGAAAAATCCCATGGGCAGAGGAGCCTGGCAGGCTACAGCCCATAGGGCTGCAAAAGAGTCAGGCAGGACTTAACAACTAGACAACAACAACAGTTTGTAATTAAGGGAATGAAATGTAGTATTTAGTCTAGTTCAGGTAAAAAGGACTTTAGCCATCATTCCCCATGAAAATAAAAGGACTCTTTGGAGGATACCTTAAAAATAGAAAAGTGGATTTTTCTACTTCCAATGGGACTGAAAATATGAAGGCAATAAGCAGAGCAAGAAAGATTTTTAACTTTCGAAGTTTTATCTTCTATAGCAACTGGATAGAAAAACCCAGTGTGACAGTTTCAATCAGTAATGACTTAAAAGAGGGGGAAGGAAGCTGATCATGGAAGAGGAGAAAGGTTAATGTGTTTCTAGAAATTCAAACATTTAAGACAAATGAGTCTAGACTTTCGGGTGACAGGGCGGGAGATACGCTTCCCAGGTACCCTCTTGGTCTTTGAAGTGGCAGCTCACCCTCAGGAAAACGGCCAGTCCCCTGCCGGCTCCTCTCAAGTACTGTTCTGAAGTGATTACTCTTCTCTTAGAGGACTGAGGTTTTACTCACCACGGATAAACAGCCTTCAAGCACTTTCTTCCCTCTTGAGTTTTCAGTTGGAAAAAAGAAAACCAAAGAACTAAAACACTCCAATGCATAGTTCCAAGAATGAGCAATTGACTGTAGACTAAAGGGAAAAAAAGTGATAAAATTATCTTTAGAAATATGAGGTCATTTTCTCATAGCAAGTCATCATGTAACTATGGGACTTTTTTTATATCTGTTTAAATATTTCTACTGAAATTTATCTTATTTGACCTTCCTATTCCTTATTCTAAAATTTTCAGATCCGCTGGATTACTTTCCAGGGTTCTCCTGTGTGCTTTTCATTCTATTTCCATTACAACACAGTTCCCCATTTTCTATGTAAATGTGCTTACAGTTTGGTCACTGTGTTTTTCTGTCCATCTTAGGTGCAATGAGAACAAGTGGGTTATTTATTCAGGACCTTCTGTCAGAGAGTACCTCAAGGTGTTATTAATATCTGTTGATTGAATGAGTGCCTGACTGCATTGAGGACTTTATTTCCTCCTTTTTTCCTCTGTGAACTATTACGATTATTAAAAATTACAGGAACTTTGACTTGTAGGTTGTGTTTTCAGCTCAATAAAACGAAAGTGATGGACCTGTCATTTTAATGACCAGTTGAGATCTTAATAAAATTTACATTCAGGATGGTGAACCTGAAATTTGCACATTGTGATTAACCACGAGTAAAGTTCTTGTGTGTGAAGCAGAAATACTTTCAACCTAAGAATCAGAGTTTTTCTCATCTGAGTCTATCGCTTACTGACTCAGAGGAAGTCACTTAACCACAGAACCATTTTCTTCATCTGATAGATAGAAATGACTCCCCTTGATAAACAATTATGTGAGCGCAGAAAGTGGCCGTCCTCTTTGCTACTCCCGCTTTCATTCTCCTACATTTCCCTTCAGTTCCACCTTCCTGGTGGCTCAGAGGTTAAAGCGTCTGCCTACAATGTGGGAGACCTGGGTTCGATCCCTGGGTCGGGAAGATCCCCGGAAGAAGGAAATGGCAACCCACTCCAGTATTCTTGCCTGGAGAATCCCATGGATGGAGGAGCCTGGAGGGCTACAGTCCACGGGGTCACAAAGAGTCGGACACGACTGAGCAACTTCACTTTCACTTTCACTTTCCACCTTCTTAGTATGTTCTGGATCCCATCTCTGCTCTTTATTCCCTGGACTATCACTGCCTTAGTGTGATGACTATTAGCATTTCATGCTTTTAGTTTACTGGGCTCCTAACTTTCTGATTCTTGGCTAATTGCTCTCTAATCCCTTACTCCAAACCCTATTCAGGACGTGAATAACAGACTTCACTTATCATTTTTTTTCTCTAAAACTCTTCAGTTTCCCCCACCCAGCCCCCTACCAAGTACAGTGCCTTTAGGATAAAGTTTGACTTTGGAGGAGCCCTTTATTAAAGAACACCTCCCTGTTTTCCTCTTCAGTGTCCGTTCTCATGAGCCTTTTCCCCCATCCACATTCACAACTTTTGCTCGTCTTTCTTTGTCGGGACCCTCTGCTTAGAAGGACTGTCTGTTTCTCCTGTCCCTTCTGCCTAACACTGAGTTTGGACTGACAGGACTTATTTCATATGCTGCCTCCTCCAAAGCCAGTTTTTAACGCCTGCTCTGTGCTGCCTGTCACACTGTCATGAACTGTCTTGCTTTAGGCAATAGGAACCTAAAAGGCAGGGCGTGTGTATTAGTCATTGTTCTTGATGCCAAAAATCAGGTAAAATCTGGTTGAATTAATTAATTAATGTTTGAAAATCTTTAAAATAGGAGGGAAAATTCTGGTGTATTATCTGGCTTAGTATTAAAAGCAAAATAGAAAACATTATCCTGCCCTTGTATATATAAAGTTATAAACTGCTCATACCTGGGGTACTAAGGCTCTCTTTAAGTAATTTCTAAGGAGTTGAAATGCACTAAGAATTGCACAGGTAAACTTTTTTGTCTGGGAAGAAGTAACTGTGCAAACAAAAAGTCCTAAAATAATTTGGATTTTGCCTGGGAAAACGATGATTGAGATGCAGAATGACAGTTTTCTGTAGGAGTAAATGGCATGGATGTTGTCAACCAAGATCAAGTGTTCAGGACTAGGGATTTATTACCTGGATGATGGTGCAAGCTAAAAATATTAACCCGCTCAAGAAAAGTACAGATAAGCAGTTTACTGATTGAGCCATAATTGTTTATCAAGGTAAAATGGTACGTTTGAGCCTTCTAGAATTGAGGAACCCAGATTATGGAACACTGCTCCTCTCCTCTCCTGTGATAGGCAGACTCTGGGTCCCTGGATGTTCATCACTGGGTGCCTTGCCTGTCAGCATCTTATGCGCATGTGTGCTAAGTTGCTTCAGCTGTGTCCAACTCTTTGTGACCCTATGGACCGTAGCCCGCCAGGCTCCTCTGTCCATGGGATCCTCCAGGCAAGAACGTTGGAGTGGGTGGCCATGCACGCCTCCAGGGGATTTTCCCAACCCAGGCATCGGACTTGCATCTCTTGTCTCCTGCATTGGCAGCCAGGTTCTTACGTTGCTTGGTAAAAAGGGACTTTGCAGATATAATCAAAATTACTACTCAGTGACCTTAAGAAACGCAGATTAGCTTGGATTATCTAGGTGGGCTTCATGTAATCACATGAGCCTTTAAGAGCAAAGCTGCTGGCAACGGGGAAGTGGGAGAGGTTGTAAGGATTCAGTGTGCTGTCACTGGCTTGACTGGGGAACCTTGAGAAGGAATTGAATTCAGGGATATCAGTCCTGGGTGTTCATTGGAAGGACTGATGTTGAAGCTGAAACTCGAATACTTTGGCCACCTGATGCGAAGAGCTGACTCTTTGGAAAAGACCTTGATACTGGGAAAGATTGAGGGCAGGAGGAGAAGGGGGTGACAGAGGATGAGATGGTTGGATGGCATCACCGACTTAATGGACATGGGTTTGGGTGAACTCTGGGAGTTAGTGATGGACAGGGAGGCCTGGCGTGCTGTGGTTCACGGGGTCACAAAGAGTCGGACGCGACTGAGCAACTTAACTGAACTGAACAGCCTGAAGGACCTCAGGAGCAGTTCTTCCTCTACAGCCTCCAAGTAAGAGCCCACACCAGCTGACACCCTGATTCAGGCCTTTTGAGACCCTAAGCAGAGAACCCAGCTGAGCCCACTGGACTTCAGACCTGTCCAACCGAAAGATAAATAAGTGGATGTTGTTTTAACATGCCAAATTCATGGCATTTTGTTACAACAGCATAGAAAATGACCGCACCAACAAAACAAAGCAAAAGATGGGACTGGCATATGGGAGCTTCTTAGTTAGGAATCTATTTGTTAGGAAGACTTGATTTCCAGTGTCCCTTCATGTTGAGTGGGCTATATTTGACAAACCCTAAAATTAAATGCTCTTTCTGACAGCCATGAGGGGGTCTTTATTTCTGACTGATCTGAGATCACTCCCTGACCTCTGGAACATCAGAGTTGACCTGAAGCATGCCCCTGAGTGAGTGTTAGACTTCAAGGGCTCCAGTGGAAAAATCAGCCTGGGGAATCTTACATTATTATATGCTGACTTTGGGCAGGAAAGGTTAACAATAATAAATCAGCGGAATGGAGATTGTTTTGGGTAGTACAATATCAAAGGCTCCAGTCTCAACTTTTGCAAGTGATGTATAAAGTAGGACATTTAAGATGTTTGCTTCCTTTTAGCACAGTTTCTCTAATACTGTCTTTATGAGAGTCATCCTCTTTGTCAAAGGCCCCTCAAACCCACAACACTTGAAACACACTAAAAATCATTTGTTTATGAAAACAGAGAGGATTTGATTTTGACATCACTTCAGAAATACTGTACTCTCATATTGCAGTTCTAAAAGCTCTTCATTTTATTTGTGATGCGCAGGACACGCAAAGACTGAAGTCTGGACCATGCTCTGTCAGTGTGGTAAATTTGTTCATATTAAACACTAAAATAGTTGACTTGGTATCAAAATAGGGAATAGTTGTGTCTGTAAAGGATGATGATAGCAGAGTCAGAAATAAACAGAGCTGATAACCTGCTTGCTTGCTTACTTTGGTAGAAATTAAATGACACCTGTTTCCATCTTTCTAGAGCACAAATGTTTTCCTCTCAGAATATGAAATAACAACCTTATAGATAATTCTTTGAATTATTAATTAAAGGATGAAAATTAAAAAGAATGGGTTGCTGGCTTAATAGACCAACAACACTAACAAAGTTTTAAAACGTGAGTTTTTCTAATTTTCTTGCTTTGGTTATTGTATATGCATAGTGAATTTGAGATGATTTTGGAAATGAATTTCATTTGACCTTCTGCACATTCATTTCATCACTCAGATATTGTCTACATTTTCTTGCTTTTCTTCATTTTGTCTCTGCACATTTTTTCAAAAGAAATATTTACTTAGTATGAGAGCAAACTTCCTGCCCAGTGGTGTTTGAGACTCACTTGGCTACCAAACTGTCACTGTCCCTTTCCTTTCTTTCTTGGCCCTCACACTTGGCGTACTTGTTAACCCAGATCTGCTCACATTTTTTCTTCTAAATATGTTTCATACCTTCCTTTTGAATGCAAACCTTCGGTTTTTTTCTTTTTTTTTTCCTTCTCCATTCTACCACTCTTTTTTGCTTCTTTATTACTCCAATTTCTATTAGGAATATATTTTAAAAACTATTATTGGAAACAAAATCTTAATATTTTAGGCTTTTTATATTATTGTCTGGTGTTATATTTACTTATAAAGCGTTATAATTATGTCAAATAACTTGCTTTCTCTTCCTGATCCTCTCATCTGAGTCTTTTGTATACAATTTACTAGTTTCTTGTAAATTACGAAGCATGAACTGGAATATGGCCCAAGAACCTCAGAGGAGGAATGTTGTTGTTCAGTCACTCAGTCATGTCCAACTCTTTGCAACCCCATGGACTGCAGTCCACGAGGCCTCCCTGTCCCGATCTCCTGGAGTTTGCTCAGATTCATGTCCAAGAAGTCAGTGATGCCATCCAACCATCTCATCCTCTGTCATCCTCTTCTCCTCCTGCCTTCAGTCTTTCCCAGCATCAGGGTTTTTTCCAATGAGTCAGCTCTTCCCACCAGGTGGCTGAAGTATTGGAGCTTCCAGTGAATATTCAGGGTTGATTTCCTTTAGGGTTGACTGGTTTGATCTCCTTGCAGTCCAAGGGACTCTGAAGAGTCTTCTCTAGCACTGCAGCTCAAAAGAATCAGTTCTTTGGCACTCAGCCTTCTTTATGGTCTAACTCTCTCATCTGCACATGACTACTGGAAAAGCCAGAATATGGAGGGATAAATTGGGAGAGAAGTCTGGCATCTAGTTCACAGGCTCTTTTGTGGAGCTGTCTGATCACTGATGACTTCAGTTCTGCCAGGAGACTGTATGGCGGGGGGTGAGTCACTCACCTTCCCTATGGCTCGGCTCTTTCACCTCTAACACACAGATGGTAATTCTTTAACTCAGGAGATTGCTGATGCACTTTAAGTGGGATAATGCATGTGAAGCTTGCTTGGAACCTGCTAGACCCGGTAATTGTTAACTACTGTTTTTCTTTCTGTCCTATATGTGTGTTCAATGTGGCATAGCCTCTGCTAATCTAGCCACTATTTGTTACACAGCAACGTTAGAGAGGCTCCTTTCATTTTGTGTTTTCTGTTTCCTAAGTGGATTGATGGGGATCATGGTACTCACCCACTTGTTTGTCCGGCTCATATGCAAATGCTCTCAGCAAGTGCCTAAACGCTGGTAATCCTACTGCACTCTGACTTGCCAGTAATGGGAGCTATAAATTCAGCTGCTATTCACGAATGAAAATGAGGGGATTTGTTTTCATAGTGTGACAAGCCTTATAAGCCTTATTG
The DNA here is from genome assembly GCF_032405125.1 of Capricornis sumatraensis. NCBI lineage: Eukaryota > Metazoa > Chordata > Mammalia > Artiodactyla > Bovidae > Capricornis > Capricornis sumatraensis. Next base: position 63,788,498 of record NC_091081.1, on the reverse strand, counting down.
CTCTTGACAGTTGAGATTTCAGAAAGAACAGAAACTTGTTTTATCATCCTTGCACTTTGCCTTTTCTGCTCCACAGTCCCAGGCTGCCGATTGTGAGCACCATTGGGACCATCATCTAAATGGTTTTGGTGTTTTGTTGTGGGTTTTTGCTTTTGTTTTAATTTTTTATTTTATATGGGACTATAGCCAGTTAACAATGTTGGGATAGTGACTCGGCCATACATACACATGCGTCCATTCTCTGTGGGGTTTTTTTTTCCTCCACACATAACTTTAGTTTCTAAAATATGTAACTATGGAAAAATCCTTATCTGTACAAAATCCAGTGCAGCCTCACAGCACTGATCTTGACCTCATATGTCAATAGGATTAAGAGGAGGAGCTCGAAGAGAGACAACATTGATTTGCGTGCTGCTTATACAGCTGGCTCAATTTGCTCTCTTGTTTAAACACTGCAAAGCCAAGACAAAGAAGCTAATGTTATACATTACAGGGTGTATTACCTTTTTAAGGCATATGTTTGAGTGTAAGGAAGCAGGGCAGATGCTGGAGTGATTTCAAAAAAGAGGATCAAGATTGACAAAGTTTTGTTGAGTGTTATCAAGATAGATTTTATTCTACTTAATACCCTCTGTCAGATTATTTAAAATTCATTGGTATTGCAGCTAAAAGATAGAAGGAAATGAGGATATTTAAATACATAAGTAGACTCTTGAGAGTAGTAACTCAGAGGAAGTATTAAGTTTTAGAACTGATGAATTGTAGCCAAAACTGCATGCAGAGGAAAATTAGTAAACTTACATGTTTTTATTTTTAAACAAAATAAATGAATAAGAAGCTCTTGACTCCAGGAAAAGTATGAGGGTACATAGTTATTGAAATGGTTTATAATAAAAATTGGAGAAAAAATGGCAAACGCCATGGAATTTGTTCATCATTATTATTTTCACGGTCTCTAATGCTCTTCTTTTCATTATGGTTTATCATAGGATGTTGAATACAGTTCCCTGGGTGCTACACAGTAGGACCTTGTTGTGTATCCATTCTGTGTAGAGTAGTTTGTCTCCGCTAACCCCACCCTCCCAGTTTTTCCCTCCCTGTCCCTGCTCCACCTTGGCAACTGCAAGTCTGTTCTCTGCGTCTGTGAGTCTGTTTCTGGTTTGTAGATAGGTGCGTTTTTGTCAGATTTTAGATTCCACGTATAAGTGGTATCATATGGTATTTGCTTCACTTAATCTGACAGTCTCTAGTTGCATCCATGTTGCTGCAAATGGCATTCTTTCCTTCTTTTTTATGACTGAGTAGTATTCCATTGCATAGACGAACCAGGTCTTCTTTATCCATTCACCTGTTGATGGACATTTAGGTTGTTTCTATGTTTCGACTGCTGTGAGTGGCACTGCTATGAACACAGAGGTGCATGTGTCTTTTTGAATGATAGTTTTGTCCGTATATGCCCAAGAGTAGGATTGCTGGATCATATGGTAATTCTGTTTTTAGTTATTCTGAGGAACCTCCACACTGTCCGTAGTGACTGCACCGACTTACATTCCCACCAATAATGTAGGAAGGTTCTCTTTCCTCCACACCTTCTCCAGCATTTATTATTTGTAGACTTTTTAATGATGGCCATTCTGACCAGTGTGAGGTGACACCTCATTGTAGTTTTGATTTGCCTTTCTCTAATAATAAGTGCTGTTGAGCATCTTTTCATGTGCCTGCTAGCCATCTGTATGTCTTTGGAGAAATGTCTACTAAGGTCTTCTGCCTATTTTTTGATTGGGTTGTTTGGTTTTTTTGGTTGTTATTGAGTTGTTTGAGCTGTTTATATATTTTGGAGATTAAGCCCTTGTCTATCACATCATTTTCAAATATTTTCTCCCATTCTGTAGGTTGTCTTTTCATTTTTTTTTCATAGTTTCCTTGAAAAAGGAAAAGCTTGTAAGTTTGTAAGTGCAAAAGCTTGTAAGTTTGACTAGATCCCATTTGCTTATTTTTGTTTTTATTTCTATTGCCTTGGGAGACTGACCTAAGAAAACACTGGTATGATTTATGTCAGAGAGTGTTTTGCTTCTGCTCTCTTGTAGGAGTTTTACCAGGTCTTGTCTTATGTTTGCCTTTAAGCCATTTTGAGTTTATTTTTGTGCATGGTGTGAGGGTGTGTTCTGACTTCATTGATTTACATGCAGTTGTCCAACTTTCCCAGTTGATCTGGGTGCTGTTACATGGGCATCCACTTTGTGACAATTCAGTAAGCTGCTCGCTTACCATTTGTGCACTTTTCTGTACCAGATAAAAAGTACATTTAAAATTCATGCTTAATTTTAGCTTTCAGTTCTTAGGCTTTGTGTGCATTTGTGTGGGACTTGGTTCTCTGCTTCCCTAAGTGCTTTTTCCTGCTATAAGCATCTCTAGAAGGCCTATGGAATGGTGAGTAATTAGGAGGTAGCCTTTGGCATGCCTGGTTCTAATGAACCAGGTTCATTAGGACTCATGCCTGGTTCTAGAACCTGGTTCTAATCCTTGGGCCGCCACTGGACATGCGTAGGGCCTTTGGAAAGTACTTTGCTCCTTACTGTGTCTCCATCTCCTCAACAGCAACTCAGACACTTCAGGACTCTGATTAGCATCGGTGAGTTAAATAAGACCATGTATGGGAATACTCAGCTCAGAATAAGCAGTGCTAACTTCTAGCTGTTGTTTTTATTTAGTCTCCCTAAAGGCTATTCTGTGCTTTATAATACACAACAGTCTTACCATTTGGCACCAGGCTAGACCTATAAGATGGAGAAGGCAACGTTAACCCACTCCAGTACTCTTGCCTGGAAAATCCCATGGATGGAGGAGCCTGGTGGGCTGCAGTCCATGGGGTTGCGAAGTTGGACACGACTGAGCGACTTCACTTTCACTTTTCACTTTCATGCATTGGAGAAGGAAGTGGCAACCCACTCCAGTGTTCTTGCCTGGAGAATCCCAGGGGCGGGGGAGCCTGGTGGGCTGCTGTCTATGGGGTCGCACAGGGTCAGACATGACTGAAGTGACTTAGCAGCAGCAGTAGACCTACAAGATAGACATGGATTTGGGCTTCCTGTTCTTAACATTCTCAGGTTTCATCCTCTCCATTATTCTTCTATTCCAGGCCTTCCTATTCATGATGGTTTCATGTCAAGAATTCCCAATCAAGGAAATCGAGACTTCCCATCTCAGAGCACTGTCTTCCATTCTTGGAGCTGTTGAGCTCTTTTGCTCCAGCTATTTTACCTTAAAAAGTTCTCTTTAATCCATTGCCTTCCCCTTCCCTCACTGATCGTTTCTTCTTCCTAAATACAAAAATTGCTGGGTGAGCTGCAAGACACTGTGGACAGAGTTCTTTAATTGCTTTTGCTGGATACTTTTTGCTCAAATGAGTGATTCTTCTCAAGAATGTTAGGAACCTGGTCCAGCCATTGTTTGGTGAGAAGATGGTGGTTGCAGACGTTATGCAGAGAGATCATGAAAGGGTGTGGCGAGGGGATGGAGACCTTTTCTTTTTTCATTAATGAAATTTAACAATTCAGAAAACAATTCCCTGCCTTTACCCCTGAAGATTATTGTCATTCATTAACTCCGATTGTTGAATCTTGTTTTGCAGTGTGAATCTGAAAAGGATTTTTCAGTGACCTGTGGACACAGAAACAAACCAGAGAGCTTGATGAGAAATAAACCAAAACTTTTCTGAAAAAGGATGTTATAATGATGTAGTTCAGATTTTGAAACTTTCTTGACCTCACATATCCCTCCATGCTCACTGCCCACCCATTTTTCTACTTATCTTCAGAGCAAAACATATTAATAGACAAATCAGTAAAGCCAGTGGTCTGCCTCTGCGTCCAGTCTTCTCACTTTCCCACCGCTTGTTCATAGATTTGCATGCCTCTGCATTCGTGGTCTTCTGCTGTGCTGGGCATCCTCCACAGGGGCACTCACAGCTTCTCCACGCAAATACAGCACCCACATTTCTGTCTCTGCCTCACTTAGGAGCACAGTCTATGGAGTTGGCTATTATTTATCCACCACCCCCCCCCCCCCACCTGCCCCTTGAAACAGTTCCTTCCCTTAGATTTTAAAAACCTACTTCATTGACCACTTCTTGACTCTTTCTTCCTCTTTCTAACCAAGAGCTTCAGGGCTCAATGCTCTTTCCTCTTCTCTACCTACCTCCTTTGCCCAAATATTCTCATTCAGTGCTTTTTAAGTACCTTTTGTATGCTCATTTCCAAGGGTTTTTCTTTTTTTTTAAATTTATTTTATTCAAGTATAGTTGATTTACAGTGTAGTGTTACTTTCTGCCATGCAGCAGAATGATCCAGTTATATATATATGTACATTCTTTTTTGTATTCTTTTCCATTATGGCTTATCACAGGATATTGAATAAAGTCCCCTGTGCTCTACAGTAGGACCTTGTTGTTTTCCAAATTGCCTTTAATCTCCTACCCTGGGCTCTCCTCTAGCTTCAGACTTGGATGCAATAGCCCACGTGAGATTTCCTTTTGCACTTGAGGGTTTCCATGAAGCATGTTTTGACTCCCTTCTCCTTCAACCATTCCCCCTCCAGAGTTCCTTGTCTCAACAAATGGCATCACTAGCATCCCCCCAGGCAAATTCTTCAAAAGAAAAATAAACAAACCCAAACCAAACAAACAAAAAAACCTGGAATTATCATTGCTCTCTCCCTTTCTTTCTGTCCCACATCTAACTAACCTTTCTGTTCTGCCTCCTAAATAAATTTTGAATCCACACATTTCTCTCATCTTTCAGCATGAGCTCAAGCCCACATTATTTCTTGCCTAGTTTATGACAATAACTTCCTACTTCTTGTTGCTCATACACAATCTGTTCTCCATACAGTGGTCAGAGAGATCTGGTACTCATGTACTTGTCCCAAAAATTAGAACTCAAGGTGGTCAACTTCTCATTCACGCTCTTCTAGCCATTGAAAGAAAAACACCCATCATCAAGACTCATAAGTCATTCAGGGTCTTACTGAGGACTACAGCCCAGGAGACAGCCACTCAGTGGCTCTGAGGGAACTGTTCCAAAGAGGCAGAGGTAGAAACCAGTTTATGTATGATTTTTGGTGAGAAAATATGTGCAGTCAAGCATATGTCTTGGTAAAAGGTTACTGCTGGTCACAAAGATCTGATATCTCAAGTGAATGATTTTTAGTGCTTTTCTGTGTATGGGAAGATGCAAAGATAGGGGGTCTTTTAAGTTCTCCCTGAGATATGCCTCTGCCTGAGAGACCTGCTTGTCTAAAGCACAGAGGGCCTCACTCTATTACCATCTTAATTTCCTCGCAGGGTGCCCTGTGGGTCAGTGACTGCAGCTAGTTTTGGCTTAACCCTTGCAGAACTGGCTGGTGAGCCTTGCTCTGTGTTCTTCTCTGTTCATTCTGCCAGAGAGGGCTCTGACATGTTTCTTTTTTAGAGACAGACCATTTCATTATATAAACGTGAAGCAAAGAGTTGCTAATCAACCCTCTCTGAATCCTGAAATAGAAGGAGTAAGAAATACGGCCCATGTAAGTGTTCTGGATCCTTTTCCAGACACCCTGTTAGAAACCCTTGATTGTGTGTGGAGAAGTGTCCTTGCTGAAGTGCGAGGAAAAACTGGTGCCAGACAACAGCACTGTGCTTGTTTTCAAAAATCATTTTCGAAAGTTTGCCTGCTCCCTGCTGCTCTTCTGATAGGGACCATGTATCATGATGATCCAAAAACCATCTTGTACACATGTCACTCTCGCCTTGCAAAATTAAATAATTCAAATATGGAGATGGCAGCAAATTACTTTCTTCATCCAAGATGCCATTTCTCTGATTTTTAAAAAATTGGATAAGAACATTAATATTTAATGCTTTTATTATTATGATATCAGGGTGTTTATGAGGAAGTAAATATTTTGAGTTATGAGGTACATAGAAATTCCATTTGATTGTCATTTGTTTCTTGATAAGACTTTTTTGAGGTCTTTATTTTATCAAAAGGAAAATTGAACAGCAGAACAGACTTTTTTTAAGATTCACTTTCTAGTATTACCACTAAATTATGCCTTGAAAAAAATACTGTTGAAGATAGTTACTAGGTACATGGTAAAGTATTTTTTTTCTTGCCTCATTCAAAGAAGCCTTATTTGTGCAGTGTGCTCAGAAAAATTATATTCTCTCAATAAATGCTCACCTATGGAGTGTTTAATTCTTCAGTGATGTTTTAGAATGTGTGTCAAAGTTTCTATATCATTGCTTAGATTATTCCATCTCCTTCCTGAGAATATGATATAGTAGAGAATTAAAGCCAAACATAAACTTTTCTAAGCTTTGTTTCTCCTCTTTTTCCCCCCAGTTTTAATTATATAAGGTAATTGGGAAAGATATTGAACTTGGTCTTTTAATATGTGAAGTCAGATTGCAACAATGTATGGAATCTTGTTTCTTGAAAATCATTCCTTTGAACCTTCCATCCTAACTTCTGTTGCCATTATTTTTATATATAATGTGAATTTGAGCGTGTCTTTTAAAGAATCTGCTGTAGTTTTTTAAGTTCTCCAAAAAGGGAATCTATAGAGAGAAACCAGTCTGAGGCTGTGTTGAGTTGTGCTTCGTGAGTGACTGTGTCGAATACTACTTGTGGGCTACTGATGCAATTTGTGTAAAAGAATTCTCCAACTTTCTCAGCTTCTGATTTAAGAAGTTCAGACATAAATAACCATATTTCTGGATTTGAATCAAAAACAGATATAAAAGTTACAAATTCCAGTTCATTTTGGAGCCTCTTAGTCATTGTTCTTGCTCAAGAACTTGGTCAGACATCCTGTAGCAGGTTCTGTCACGGCTCATTCAGCTCCATCTCACTTCCTGTCTGGCCTGACTTCTATCACATTAGCTAAGTAGCATCTTCACTTACCAGACTCCCTCATATCTAGAGTTGCAGGTATGTGACCTAGGCTCTTGTTGCCCAGACTCATTGCATTTGGATGGCAAACTGAGGAGTTGTAGGCAGCAGCTGTGTAAGCTGTTGGGATCCACTGGCAAGCCCAGCAGCACTGGTTTCTTGCTCTTCCAGCATTCGTTTATGTGGACACTTGACTTCCAGTTTTGTACATGATCAGTCATAGCCACTGATGCAGGTGGTAACAGCAGCAGTGTTTCATGGCAATAGCTGTGTGGTGTGTAAATTTATCCTCTGGCCACCTGGAGATTCTGAAAGCTTCTTAATGTCTCTCAGTGATGCCTTTTAGCTTAGTATAGTGAATGGATTCTGTCTGAATCTAAGTGTTCTGGCATGGCCGTCGTAGCTGCTTTAAGAAAGTGTCGGCAGTCTTGTCTCAGTTATTGGATGTTCTTTCCCTAAATACTGATTGTGGCTAGCTTTTCGTGTGTATTCTTTATCAGAATTGATGCAGTATTTCAGAGTTGTATGTAATTAACATTGAAGAAAAGATAGCATCTTAAAATAAATACGGAGACTATGTTATTTTTCATTTATGGTCTTTTTTTATGAGATGTTGCTTTATTTTTTCCAGTGTAGGTCATTGTAAGATATAGAGTATAGTTACTTGTGCTGTACAGTAGGTCCTGTGGTTTACCTATTTTATATATAGCAGTGTGTATATGTTAATCCCCAACCCTAATTTATCGCTCCTCCCATCCCTGTTCTCCCCTCACTATCCCCTTTGGTAATCATGTTTGTTTTCTAAGTCTATGAATCTGATTCTGTCTTGCAAGTACATTCATTTGTATCATTTTTTAGGTTCCTTTTATAAGTAATATCATATGATATTTGTCTTTCTGTGACCTCACCTAGTATAATAATCTCTAGGTCCATCCATGTTGCTGCAAATGATGTTATTTGTTCTTTTTTAGGCTGAGTAGTATTTCAGCTCTTCTTTATCCACTCATCTGTAGATGGACATTTAGGTTGCTTCCATGTCTTGGCTATTGTAAATAGGGCTGCTGTGACTATTATTGCCTGTATCTTTTCAGATTTGAGTTTTCTCTGGATATATGCCCAGGAGTGGGATTGCTGGATTATATAGTAACTCCATTTTTAGTTTTTTAAGGAACCTCCATCCTGTTCTCCGTAGTGGCTGTACCAATTTACATTCCCATCAACAGTGTAGGAGAGTTCCTTTTTCTTCACACTTTCTCTAGCATTTACTATTTGTTGACTTTTTGATGATGGCCATTCTGATCTGTGTGGGATCAGAATACCTTATTGTAATTTGGGTTTGCATTTCTCTGGTGATTAGTGATGTTGAGCATCTTTTCACATGTCTGTTGGTCATCATTTATGGACTTTGGTCATGACCATACAGTTTATACCTGCTAAGTCACTTCAGCTGTGTCTGACTCTCTAAGACCCCATGGACCCCTGCCAGGCCTCTCTGTCCATGGGATTTTCCAGGCAAGAATCCTGGAGTAGGTTGCCATGCCCTCCTCCAGGGGATCTTCCTGGCCCCGGGATCACACCCCTGTCTCATGTCTCCTGCATTGGGAGGCAGGTTCTCTACCACTAGTGCCACCTGGGTAGCCCATAATCATACAGTTTACACAAAAGCCACTCTTAAGGGAAAAAATCAGTTTGTCAAGGTAAGAAGTAATCAAGAACTAAAACAGTCATTCAGAATTGCTCAACGGTATGAAATTGAAAGGAGACTGGTAGACTAGAGGCTTACATGAGTCAGTGGACCGCTATATCCCACCCTCCAGATTGCTGGTGTCCTACCTGGCATAAATTAGCATTTAAGAGAGGGAGGCAGCATTAGGATGCAGTCAAAAATTAGGGATGGGGGGAAGTCATTGACATAATAAGGGACACAGACTACTTACTTCTGTCTCTTCTTTCATCAACATTAGTTTACCTTGGTTTTATAGAATGTACCTACTTTCTCAATTCATTTCTCTATGTCTCCAAAATTTTTCTCAAACACAGAATCACTGTTTCATATGAAAACTCTTGATGTCCAATCATTACTAAGCGAATGAAGTCAACAGGCCAGATTCCTCCAGCCATATTCCCATCACCACCCCTGGGAGCCCCGCTGTGTCATCGGCAGGGCCAGCAGTTTGTCTCAAGCAGGTTCAGATAACAAATGTAAGCAGAAGAGGATTCAACAGGGTGTAAAGATCATTGGAAAGTTTTGGGGAACAGATTGAAGCTGAACTCCCAGGAACGATTCCCAAGAAACCAGCTCAGAACTAGCTTACCAAGGGAGCCATTAACCTCTGCTGCAGGCAGAAAGCTGGCACTCAGGTTTGGACTCCGAGACCACACTGCCTCAGCCATGTGCCTTACCTGCGGTCCCGCCTACCATCTCCACCAAAGTTGGTACCGGGCACTGAGACTCTACTACCACTCCTACCAAAATGCCTCAACAGCCAAACTTAGCACTGGAACTAGCTGAAGCCCCAGCAGTGTGGACTCAAGTCCTCAGTCAAGTTAAGGTATAGCAGGTTTTCAAACCAAGAGGCTTAGATGTACAGGAGTCTGGGAAATGTGGTTTCCAGCTCCACTCACATGTGGCACAGTCTGCAAGGGGGTTTGACTGGGGCCACCACCATCTGCCGTCCATGTGGCTCATTCCCAACACACAGATGCATCCCTCTCTGCTTTAAGCCTTTACTCTCTCTCTTTTGTCTAGTTGGAATGTGTTTCATATCCTTCTCTATGTAGCAAGCCCATCAAGGTCTAGCGCACATGTCATCTTGCTTTGTCATGTTTACCCTGATATCATTTCCTCCTGGCTTCCATTAGAGGTTATCCTCTGTTTTAAAATGTGTCTTATTACCATTTTCTTATATTGATCTTCTATTCGGTAGAATTCCTTAAAATCACCAAACTTACTGGCATCTCCAAAGCCAATAAAAGCCTAATTCCTGTCCTCAAGGAGAGAAAGTCCTAATAGGGGAGACAAATGAGCACAATGATGGAACGGATAAACCAAAAAGGAGTGGATTATCCACTCTTAGGGTAAAAGGGAGATGAAAGGATCAAGGAAGACTTTGTTTAAAAAAAAAAAAAATTCTTTTTTTCTTTGTGTCCTGGTGCCTAGAGTCGTGCTTGGTATATGGTGTCTGTAATAAAGGAGACTGGGTAGGAAAGGAGTAAAGTGGTTTTTTAAAATGAACTTTTGTCTCTTGTTTAAAGCTGTCTGTCGATACTGATACTTTAACATTAGTTATTTTTTAATACCATAGAATAAAGCTAAATTCAAATCCTGAAAGATGACGCTGTCAAAGTGCTGCACTCAATATGCCAGCAAATTCGGAAAACTCAGCAGTGGCCACAGGACTGGAAAAGGTCAGTTTTCATTCCAATCCCAAAGAAAGGCAATGCCAAAGAATGCTCAAACTACCACACAATTGCACTCATCTCACATGCTAAAGTAATGCTCAAAATTCTCCAAGCCAGGCTTCAGCAATACGTGAACCGTGAACTCCCTGTTGTTCAAGCTGGTTTTAGAAAAGGCAGAGGAACCAGAGATCAAATTGCCAACATCCTCTGGATCATGGAAAAAGCAAGAGTGTTCCAGAAAAACATCTATTTCTGCTTTATTGATGATGCCAAAGCCTTTGACTGTGTGGATCACAATCAACTGTGGAAAATTCTTCAAGAGATGGGAATACGAGACCACATAACCTGCCTCTTGAGAAACCTGTATGAAGGTCAGGAAGCAACAGTTAGAACTGGACATGGAACAAGAGACTGGTTCCAAATAGGAAAAGGAGTATGTCAAGGCTGTATATTGTCACTATGCTTACTTAGCTTATATGCAGAGTACATCATGAGAAATGCTGGGCTGGAAGAAGCACAAGCTGGCATCAAGATTGCCGGGAGAAATATCAAGAACCTCAGATATGCAGATGACACCACCCTTATGGCAGAAAGTGAAGAGGAGCTAAAAAGCCTCTTGATGAAAGTGAAGGAGGAGAGTGAAAAAGTTGGCTTAAAGCTCAACATTCAGAAAACGAAGATCATGGCATCTGATCCCATCACTTCGTGGGAAATAGATGGGGAAACAGTAGAAACAGTGTCAGACTTTATTTTTTTGGGCTGCAAAATCACTGCAGATGGTGACTGCAGCCATGAAATAAAAGACGCTTACTCCTTGGAAGAAAAGTTATGACCAACCTAGATAGCATATTCAAAAGCAGAGACATTACTTTGCCGTCTAAGGTCCATCTAGTCAAGGCTATGGTTTTTCCTGTGGTCATGTATGGATGTGAGAGTTGGACTGTGAAGAAAGCTGAGCATTGAAGAATTGATGCTTTTGAACTGTGGTGTTGGAGAAGACTCTTGAGAGTCCCTTGGACTGCAAGGAGATCCAACCAGTCCATTCTGAAGATCAGCCCTGGGATTTCTTTGGAGGTAATGATGCTAAAGCTGAAGCTCCAGTACTTTGGCCACCTCATGCGAAGAGTTGACTCATTGGAAAAGACTCTGATGGTGGGAGGGATTGGGGGCAGGAGAAGGGGACAACCCAGGATGAGATGTCTGGATGGCATCACGGACTCGGTGGACGTGAGTCTGAGTGAACTCCGGGAGATGGTGATGGACAGGGAGGCCTGGCGTGCTGCAATTCATGGGGTCGCAAAGAGTCGGACACGACTGAGCAACTGAACTGAACTGAAATTCTCTAGAGCTGAGTTTAAACTGTTTCTTTTCTTCCTGTAACTCATTCCTTTAATAAAATAATATCAATTGCATACCTACTGTGTATCAGATCTGGTGTCTGACATCTCAACCCTGCAGACCCACTGAGCCATGGCCTCTGTTCTACAGACTAGATCCTGTGTCTAGTGGGACATACAGTCACTAAACAAATAACTATGCAAAAGCAAAGTAGTGGTGTCATGGAAGAAGAGTACAGGTCTCCATGGGTGAATAACAGGGAGCTTTTTTCCTTCAACTCCTCTCCTTTTGTCTATCAGTTCCAGCAATCATTTGGTTGCCAGTATACCCTGGTGGCTCAGACAATAAAGAATCTTCCTGCAATGTAGAAGACCCAGGTTCATTCCCCTGGTTGGGAAGATCCCCTGGAGAAGAAAATGGCTACCTGCTCCAGTCTTCTTGCCTGGAGAACTCCATGGACAGGGGAGCCTGGTGGGCTATAGTCCATGGAGCCACAAATAGTCTGACACAACTGAGCGACTAAGCGCACGGGCACACACACACACACACTTGAAGAAGATAAATTCCAATTTCAACACACTGGGAAGCATTTCAAAAAATGACTTGTATAAATGAGGTGAAAATGACCATTATCTGTTTGGAAATTTTTGTTTAGTATTTATTTACAAGCTACCTTTAAAGGGAAGTTTTCTGAGTTTAGACAATTATGGCCCTGTAGACAAATGCTTTTAAAATTCTCCAGGCTCTTTCCCTCCCTCACCTGTTTGGTAAAGATGAGTGATCACCGCCCCTCCCCCGCCCCTTTTTAAATGTGCCTATGGATGTTCCCTTGTGGCTCAGCGGGTAAAGAATCCACCTGCAACGTGGGAGACCTGGGTTTGATCCCTGCATTGGGAAGATCCCCTGGAGAAGGGAAAGGCTACCTGCTCCAGTATTCTAGCCTGGAGAATTCCATGGACTGTATAGTCCATGGGGTCGCAAAGAGTCGGACACGACAGAGTGACTTTCACTTGGGCTTCCCTGGCAGCTCATTTGGTAAAGAATCTCCCTGCAATGCAGGAGACCCCAGTTCCATTCCTGGGTCGGGAAGATCCACTGGAGAAGGGATAGGCCACCCACTCCAGTATTCTTGGGCTTCCTTGTGGCTCAGCTGGGAAAGAATCTGCCTGCAATGTGGGAGACCTATGTTTGATCCCTGGGTTGGGAATATCCCCTGGAGAAGGGAAAGGCAATCCACTTCAGTATTCTGACTTAGAGAATTCCATGGACTGTATAGTCCATGAGGTCGCAAAGAGTCGGACACGACTAAGTGACTTTCACTTTCACTTCACTTCACTTCACATGAATGTTATATGTTTTCACAGTGTATCAAGTTCCCAAGCATCTGGCTTTGCCTGGCATCAAGCTTGGCCCTGGGCAAAGAGATCTGTGTGGATTTTGTCCCAGCCTCCTAGGACCTTACAAAAATGGCAGAGGGGGGTCTTGCCATGTGTAGCATACACAGAAAGTGAAAGTTGCTCAGCTGTGTCCAACTCTTTGTGACTCCAAGGACTATACAGCCCATGGAATTCTCCAGGCCAGAATACTGCAGTGGGTAGCCATTCCCATCTCCAGGGGATCTTCCCAACTCAGGGATTGGACCCAGGTCTCCTGTAGGTGGACCCTTTACCAGCTGAGCCACAAGGGAAGCCCAGCATACACAGAACATTAAGTTAAACAACTTAAACCATTTGAATTAACCAAAGAGTCAGACATGACTGAGCGACTGATCTGATCTGATCTGAAGAATGGATAACTGGTGCTAGAGCATGAATAGATTGAGAGAAAAGTACATTTACTTAGGAAAGCGAGAAGGAATTTATTTGTTGTGGGGAATGGAGGCAACATTAGAGAATGCCCTTGTAGACAGGGGAATTAGTTCATCCTTCTTTGATCACCATGGGAATCTTCCGAACCCGGCTACACAGAACTGAGGAGAATTTGCAGGTTACGGCTGAAAGCAGTCCTCTGCCCCAAGACTACCAAACGAACCCCTTTGCCACTGTGATGTTTTTAGGACATCCTACACATTTTAGCACTCTCTGAATGAAGCATTCACGTTGCCATTCAACATGTTTAGTTTGGGGTGCATTCTAAGTCAAATTATACAAGAAGCTATTTGTGGCATGCAGCAGCTGCAGAAAGAAGAGGCCATTTGGCAGGGAGGGGAGTGTTGATGTTAAACAATTTGGGTGAAGCTAGAAAGTTCAGAATATAGAGTTATCCTTGTTGATGGGTGGCTGTGATTGTATTGACAAGAGGTAGGGGGAGGCTACTGAGTGAAGAAGTGAATTTTAATCCTATTTCAACATGGAGTGTCCTACTAAAACTAGCTCTCCGGAGATGCTCGGGGGCTTAATTGATAATGAATATAATATATTGTCTGGAGTCTGTGGTTGGTTCCACTATTGCTGGGTGCAATCGGTACTTCTCAGAAAGCAGTTATAATAAAATAATTAAATTCAAGTCAAGGTGAAGGTGATTGTACATGAACATCAAGGCAACTATTGGAAAGTACAGTTATTTTAGGACCACCCTCGATAGCCTAAATGTATACTTAATTAAATGCAATTCGCTAATGAGATTTGATTGTGGCAGCTTCATTTGAACTTGTTTTATCATTGAATGATATGTGTGGGCTGCCCTTCACATGAGAGAGAGATGTTTCAGGATGAAGTGATAAAAATGGACCGAGCTGAGTCTTCAGAGAACTGACGTGTAACTTGAGAGAGATTTGACTATTTATTTTAAGAACTTAATTGTTTTATTTTCTCCCCAAATAATTCTGGTTGAGGAAAACAGTGATTGCCCATGTGTTCATTACCAAATTCCTATAATGACTTTATCTTTTTTCTTTAGTGAAAAAAGCATGCAACGTGCGCTCACATGCACACACACACACGAAGTGGTAGACCAAATTATGAAATATCCCTACCTGTCTTTGTTTTCAGGCTTCATATTTTTGGCTGCATATTAAAAATATTGTTAGGCACATAAGATTGTTCACCTTAATCCTTTCTAATATTATTATACTTGCTAAGATACAAAAAATTTCATTTTTTTTCTGCTTTCTATTTCAAACTGTCATGATGCTGATGCAAAGGAGCTAATAAACATATCAATTTTTTACAAAACCAGTAGGCAGCTATTACCTAGTAGTAGCATTACTTTTTTGATTATCATTGATTTTTCTCAGATTCTTTGTGGGCCTAATATGTAGGCACAGCAGTCACCTCCCTTCCCTTCCAGCTGTCTGCAATTTTATGCTCTTTGAGCACCACTGAATGCCCACAAGCATGGAAACACTTCCACAGTGTCAGTTCAGAAGTCTACATCATAAAATCCTTGCTTTGGAAATATTAGGTTATTAGAATCTAGAGATACTGAACATTTATCTCCATACAATAATCATTGTTTTTATTCTTGCCTCTTGCTGTCATTTGTTGTTTACTTATTTAACTTTTGGACTTCTCTGGTGGCTTGGATGGTAAATAATCTGACTTGCAATGCAGGAGACGCAGGTTCAGTCCCTGGGCTGGGAAGATCCCCTGGAGAAGGACATGGCAACCCACTCCAGTAATCTTGCCTAGAGAATTCCATGGACAGAGTAGCCTGGTGGGCTACAGTCCATGGGATTGTAAAGAGGCAGACACTACTGAGCAGCTAACGTGTATTTAACATTTATCACTGAGTTGAAAAGAAAAATCAGTGGCAATATATGAAAAATTGAGTTTACAGAAAGGTTTTATTCATGTCAAAAGTCTGTGACTGCCTGACTTCGGTAAACATTGTGTAGTCTCTAGACCAAGCCTGAATGTCCTTTTATGCCAGGCTGACTTTCCTTTGCTCCTGCTGGGGTACCTCTAGCGTGATTATAAAATCTTTGTAGCTCTTATGGTTAATGGGGAGCTGTGGTTTCTCCGAAGAATTCTGCTACTGTTTATTCTGTGGTTTAGGGCAATGTAATTTTTAAAAAAATAAAACCTAACATGAATCGGATAAATATTATCCTTACTTGAATCAACTTTTACCATTACTGGAAAACCAGATACAGTTGGAGACATTTAACTGTAAGTATTGCTGTCAATTCATCACCAAACCAAAGCAGTCTGTCTTAATTTGTCTGATTATCATTTTGCATGTGAACCAGCTGGCCTCTTAACAAAAGTAGTTGATCACACCAGCTTATTAATTGTAGCCTTCGTCTTAACCATATGTGAAACAACATAAGAAATCACAGGAAATAGAAGAAAAGCTAAACAGTTCATAGGATTGTCCCATTGCTTGCAAAATACTAAGCTCAAGTAATTCTTTTCTCTAACTCTTCATACTTTATCGATAATTACTTGGAAAGAGCTTAGGCGGTGAAGAATCTGATTTTCCCTTGTTCGTTTAAATAACGTATTTTTTGTATTCACAGACAGTATGGCTCAAATTATCTTCTCTCCAAATGGAAAACACTCCTTTGGGTTTCTTTATTATAAAATTTTATCTTTTGCTTGTAAACTGATGTGGACCTCTTTTTTTCTTAGTTCCAGTTATTCACATGTCATGTAGCTTCTCTCTTATTGATTCAGAAATGCGCTCTCTAACATAGGAGTGCTTCCTTAATCTGGGCATGGCTGTAGATACTAGGGAGTTTAGGAATATTCACAAATCTTCTTGGAGGCATGAGATCAACTTCATTTAAACTGAGGCTCAGAAAGGGCATGGAGATTATGGAGTATGGTCTTTGGTGGAAGAATATGAGAGCGTTCTTTTGAGACGTGACCTTGAAAGGGGGTGTGTTAAACCAGAGCCCTTTTCCCCAAGCTTTTCTGTTGAGAGACAGCAGCAGAAATCCTTTGCTCTTCCAGTGTCTCAGTGAGTGGACAGCGTCCCCCTGTAGGTGGCAATCTTCGACTTGATTTTGTCCGTTTTCCCCTGCTAGTCCTGATAGGAAGTATCCTTTGTTCTCAGTTTTTTTTCTAGGTAGAAAATTCTCAAATGTAGATTCTTTGTAGGTTTTGTAACACTACCAATCAAGCAATTCCTTAATATCATCCAATTTAAAAAATACGAGAGAGCCCAAACTATAAAGCACCTTAGCTAATCACATGACTCTCTTATATTTCCAAGATCATCACACTGTATGTTGGCTTTTCATTCTATGATGAGGTTTATTTTTTTCTTCCTTGAAGATTTAGAAGAAAGTTTGTGTTGATTTTTCCTTTCAAATTTAAAAAATTATTCCCCTGTAAATTATTTTTGTTATAAAAGGATTTAACTATGTTAAATTTTAATTGCCCAGAAAATATATCTTTTTTTATTAAACTTTTTATTTTGTGTAGAACTATAGCCAGTTAGCAACACTATGATCGTCTCAGGTGGACAGCAAAGGGACTGCCCACACATATACATGTAGCCATTCTTCCCCAGACTCCCATCCAGGGAGTTATATCCACATAACACATGGAGCAAAGTTCCCTGTGCTCTACAGTAGGTCCTTGTCAGAAAATGCATCTTAATTTCCAAGTGATTGAAAATTACTCTCTAAGATGTGCTAGCCCCTTTATATACATTCAGAAAATATGTTTCGAATGACTATATTGGGAAAGGTAAAGTGTTAACTTTATAGTTGAACTAGTTGTTATATCACTTTACTCATATAATTTCCCTCCTAAAATGAGCTTTTGTATACTTGATACAGGCTGAGTAAAATGAATTCGATGAATCAGGACACTCAGGTGAATGGATTAGGACTAAAAAGCACGTGGCACATAATTGGCCTAAGCATAAAGGCTTATAGTTCATGAAATTATTCGTTCTCTTTCTGCATGTCAGACATAGTTCACTTTGGAGGAAACTATCCTTCAAGTCAAATGACACAATTTTTGCAACAGGAAAGCAGTTAAGGAATGCTTCTTAAGGATGGTTAATGCTTGAATTATAACTTAAAAAATGAATTGTTGTTGTTTAATCACTAAGGCATGTCCGACTCTCTTGTGACCCCGTGAACTATAGCCTGCCGGGCTCCTCTGTCCATGGGATTTCCCAGGCAAGAATACTGGAGTGGGTTGCCATTTCCTTCTCCAGAGTATCTTACCCACCCAGGGATCGAACCCATGTCTCCTGTATTGGCAGGTGGATTCTTTACTTCTGAACCACCAGCGAAGCCCTAAGGAATGAATGGGAGCTTGCCAAGTGGATGAGTCAGGGATCTGGCATCCCCATGGAAGAATTACAAAAGCATGGAGGGAGAAATGAGTCTGGATGGTCGGTACCCTGCCCCATCAACCCTCTTCAGTGCAGGCAGCAATATGGGGTGTATAACGTCTGGAGCACAAGATGGAGAATCCACTCAGCTCCTGGGTAGCTCTGTGATCAGGTCACTTATTTTATAAAATAAATGGAGTGGATTGGATGTTCTCTAGGGCTCTTTTCAGCTATAACTTTCTAGTTGCCTGTGACATCTCCTCTTTCCAGTTTGCCCTTGCTGTATCCCTACACATCTGTGTTTCCAATCTCAGGGCCCATTCCCTTCACAAAGCTCTCCCCTGTCTGCCCCACTTTGTGCCCATCATCTCAGGACAGCCTCTGGATTGTCTCATTCCCTGCATTAGAGAGATGCATCCTCCCATCCCCTCAGGCAGGGTTGAACTTTGAATGCTCAGTCAGCAGGGCTCCCTTTGTGTTTTAGACTTTTGATGGGGGTTTCTTTTTTCCATCGCAGGCTTTCTGTCTGCCTCGCCTTTCATTTGTTCCACATTTGTCACATGAACATTGTGACATGACTAAACTAGTCACAGTGATAGCAGACGTTCCAAAATTGACTGAGCAGATGGTACCAGGGGTTTTAGATTAAATTATTAACTAGGATCCATAGCTGAAGCCTTTAGCTTCAACACGTGCAGAGAAAAGGGTATTTCCTAGCATTAGAATGAACTGACAAAGTGGATGCCAGATCAAGTTCCTTCTAAAGAATTGATACATTGTCATCTCTCAAGGTTTCCCTTTCTACTCCCAGCCACTCCCCCAACCAGATATTGATGAGAAGAGAGATATCCATTTGTCTTGTTTTCAGTGTGCCATATGATTCTTCATTAAAGATTAATTCAGAAGCAGAAGAAAGAAAAGACTATTGTACCAATGTGGTTCTAGAATATTGGTGATTTTTAATGCTTCTTTTTTGTGTGTGAAATAACATGATTCATGGAACAGTTAAAAAACTCTTTATGAGCATCTGCCGTCAGACACATATCAGTATTTTCATTCCAGGCCAGCATCTCTACGATGTGTGTGCGCGTGTGTGCGTGTGTCTGTGTGTAACAGTATTCAAATGTTAAATGTGTAAGATTACACCCAGTGCGTATGCAGATTTCCCTCTTTGTCTAAAAGGGTTTTCTTTATATCTGGTTTATCCAAAAACTAGCATCTGGATCATACATCTGGTTGTGATGTTCCTCAAAGCTCTTTAAATCTGGCACATTCTCTTTATTGTCCTTATTTAATTAATTTATTGCAGAGAGGCCAGACCAGGTAAGCAGTCAGCATTTTAGTCTGAGTGACGTTTTCATTTTTCCCTCTAGCTCTAGCATTTCCTGTAAACTGGAAAAATGTAACTTGTCAACAACAATGTTGAATTTGAATTCACCGTGGGTGATGTTTATACTTGGTGTTTCATCACATTGGGACCCACGTAACATCGTTGTCCCAGGAGGGCCTGCTGAATTAAGGAGATGGCAGGCTGATGTGTGTGTTGTGCAGTTGCTCTAACAGACCTCGTGTTTGGCATCTCTTCTGTAATGGCATATAAAACTGGCAAGTAAATCAAAGAAGTTGTGCATGTTTAAAATCTAGAATACAGAGATGAAGAGTAGTAACTTGTAAGAAAAATGCCTGATAGGAAAACTAAGAAATAGTAAACAACTGACCAACCCATCTTTCAGTTTTTAATCAGTTAAATGCCAAACAGCAAGAGCCTATAGTCAGTTCAATTTGTTTTGAATAATATAAAGTATATTTTTCTGTCTGTTGTATGAAATACTTAAGGCTATCTTTTAGTATCATAAATTACAATTGTATTAACAAATGAATTTAACTGTACATTTCTTAAAAGTCCCTTAACTGTCAAATTTCATCTACCTGAAATTCAGCTTTATCTGGGCATGCTGTATTTTATTTGACAGCCCTGTTTTTAAATTTACTCTTATTTATATATTTACTGATTGTGTTCGTTCATCTGCCTGTGTTAGTAATTTGCTTTGCAGCTTCTAATGATTGTTATTTTCATAGATAAGAAATACAGACTGTATATAATTGCTCTCAATGTGAAAGTATTTATAAAAACATGAAACATAAATCTCGCTTCCAAAAGTTGAAATATGGGAAACTTTGTTCCTTAATAAACAGAGGCCAGGCCTAAGTTTTCTGAAAGTCTATTACTAAAGGATTATTACGAATGCTTATTAAGGAGATTATGTTACTAGTTTATTTTTATAAATTTCTCATATCTCTTACTACTAAATGTGTACATTTTATCCTACAGGCCTATGGGCTTATATTGGATGCTCTTCTGCTGTGATGATTTCCAATCTCATGAGTCTGAAAAGCAGAAGAATGAATGGGTGTGTCTGTGGATTTAAACACTGTATGTTAAGTATTTTAACCATGCATAAAGATAATCAGTACACTTAAATTAACTTAGTCATGTACGGTCTTCTATTTCAGATGTTTGATTTTAAAAAAAGAGTGTGAAACACGTCAACAGTCATTAAAAACACCATTTATAGATAAGGCTGGGCTGAAATATTTTCTATTTTCAAGAGCTAAAATATTTTTGAGACATGCTTACATTATCATTTAGAATACGGAACTTTGACCGGAACTCCATTACATCTGAGTTTTATTTTCCTTCCCTCCCCTCCCTACTTACAAGACCATGGTGATCTTTATTGATTATACAGTCCACTTTCAATTGATCCAGGACTCAAATAAACAAAGTTTGTGAAAGTTCTGGGTTCAAAATAAACACTTTTAATGCCCTAACTTCATTTAATGCACTGAAGAGGGCCTGAAGCTTTGTGTAAATGGGGAGGTGGATGGGAGAGGGGAAGGGCTCCATGGGGATAGAGGCCTTATCCATGAGTCCTTAGACAGCTCTGCTCTTAAGCTTTTAGGTTTACATGTGCAATCTTTGGTCCTTAATAAAAAGAATAAGGGTATATTTTAAGGTTTGTTACAAGTGAAAGCATGAATGGTAACAGGGTCATTTATTAATAACTAAGGTCTAATTTAAAAAATTTTTTACATTAAGTATGTAATGGTTCCTGAAACATAATACACGCTATTAAAGATGGGCTGCTAAGACCAAGGGTGTTGTAGAAAAACAGCCCTCCATGAGGACTGGTTCTGACCTTCTCACCGTCGGCGTGATTTGCTGGACTGGGTCCCCACTACCTTCTCTCCCTGCCTCCAGTCAAGCCCTCTCAGGCTCACTCTTCACCTACACCTGTGATGTCTTTACAATTTCACACTGGCCATACAACTTCCTCTTTTAAACTCCTTCAGTGACTCCCTAGGCCAGCCTCTGAATTCCACCCTCTTAGGACAAGCAAGGCCCCTCAGGGTCAGGCCCCTGCCTCTCTCTCTACCTCCTTCCCCACTCTTCTCCACATTAATTTCCCCTAAACTTACACCGAGGCCTTTGCAGGTCTGCTTGTGTCCCAGGACTGGGCTTTTCCAACAGGTCCCCTCTTCACCTCTGTTTCCTAACAGTTGTTTGTCTTCTAAATGAGGTCATGAGGAGGCGTAGCCAGAAAGTGGTTGCTACGGCTGATGTCAAAGGGCATACTGCCTGTGTTTTCTTCTGGAAGTTTTATGGTTTCTTACGTTCAGGTCTTTGATCCATTTTAAGTTGGTTTTTGTGTGTGATGAGAGATAGCGGTCTAGTTTCGTTCTTGCCATGTGGCTCTCTAGTTTTCCAAACACCATTAAATGCCCATCAGCAGATGACTGGATAAAGATCACACACACACAAGATGGAATACTACTCAGCCATACAAAAAGATGAAATCTTACCATTGGTGACAGCATGGATGAACTTTGAGGGTATCATGCTATGTGAAATAAGTCAGATGGAGAAAAACAAATACCATATAATTTCAGTCATATGTGGAATCTAAATAAATAGACCAAATAAATACACAGATTCAGAGACCAGAGTAGTGGTGACCAGAAGGGATGGGAGTCGGGGAGAGCAATATGGATAAAGGAGGTTGACTGTATGGTGATGGAAACTAAACTTTTGGTGGTGAGTGGTCTGAAGTTTGGACAGAAGTTTAAATATAATATTGTACACATAAAATGTATGTAATGCTTTGTAGCATTTAATTGCTTAGTTGCTCAGTCGTGTCTGCCTCTTTGCAACCCTTTGGACTATAGCCTGCCAGGCTCCTCTGTCCATGGGATTCCCCAGGCAAGAATACTGGAGTGGGTTGCCATTTCCTTCCCCAGAGGATCTTCCTGACCGAAGGATTGAACCTGCGCCTCCTATGTCTCCTGCATTGCAGGTGGATTCTTTACCTGCTGAGCCATTGGGGAAACCCAGGAAATGGCTGCCAGAAACTAAAAATATGTTTGAATTTGCTTGAATTCTTCAAAACTGTGACACTGTTTCCTGACCTAAAACTTCAGATCACAACATAGGGGCTTAAAGCTAAATGCAAACGCAAAAAACTAGTTTATTAAAAAAATTTTTTAAATAAATGAGCTGCATGCCCTTTGTCATCCTTTCAGTTAACAGCATTGTCTTATCTCTCTCCCTGTACTTATTCGTGATTTTATTATTTTTATCTGTTTGGGTGTGCCGTCCCCACTGGACTATGACCTTCCTAAGAAAGTCAGTGCCCATGTTGGATTCACATTTAACCTGGATTCCTAACACAAGGCAGCTAATAAGTACTCAAAGTGAACTTGCTGACTGGTGGAACATAAGTGCACATTTACAATTAAAATGTTTAGAATATGTATTACTTTTAAAAATATTCCTCTATCTCTTTGCTGGTATGTTATACACCTGCTCCTGGGAAGTAATAGAATAACTGTAGAAATGATCAGATGACTCCATAGAAGAAAAAATTTAAATGTTGGTTAAAAGTAAGATTTCATTTCAGTGAAAGATTAAGTAGAATTGTTGGAATTTTAGAAATAAGGATGGGAATTTTTATGTAATAGTGGTGGTAAAGAATTTCAAAAATCTGGACTGGGATAATCTGCCAGGATTATTCAAGTGATATTAGAGTATATTTTTCTTTGTCATATTTGACAGCATTTTTAGACCATAATGCGTTACTCTTAAATATTTTTATTTTTGGTCTCAATGTATCTTATATATAAGATACATTAACTTGAATACATGAGATGAAGATTTTTGGTCTAAATATTTTTATAAGTTATGGACTCTAATAAAGACTTTTGTGTAAGATATATTAACTTGAACATAGTAACTAAAGATATCTTTAACCCAGGTCTCCCTCATTGCAGGCATATTCTTTACCATCTGTATTACCAGGGAAGCCCAAGAATACTGGAGTGGGTAGGCTATCGCTTCTCTAGGGGATCTTCTCGACCCAGGAATTGAACTGGGGTTTCCTGCATTGCAGGTGGATTCACCAGCTGAGCTACCAGGGAAGCCATTGGCTTCTCTGTTGCAAAACTTAGTATGTGCTGATTAGAGATGGATCAAGACACACACAGTCTCAGCTTAGCTCCAATAGCATTAGCATCTAGATCTCCGTTCTCTCATTTTAAGTGGCGTTTAAATATACCTGTCTGGTTCATTGAAAAAATGACTGTCATCCCTAATAGATATCAAAAAGTTCTTGGTAAGCAGCAGATTTAAGGAAACTGGCTTAAATTAGGCATTCAGCTTGAGATAAGGTGAGATTTGAGTAGAGGGTGGTTAAGATGGAGCTGGAGGGCAGACCAGTAAAAGACAGCAGATGGAGGCGAAGACTGAGGGGGCTGTTTAAAGGCAGTGGCTTCATCCAGAAGTCAGCCTCTCAGAGAATAAATATCTTCAGCTTTCGGGCATGTAGTAGTCTTTGGCACACGATTCCATGCTGCAGTTGTGTGCAGCCTGAGAGCAGAGTATACAATAGATGAAGGCATGGGCATAGTTGTGCCGTCACAGCTTTACTGTCAGACATTGAAATTTGAGTCTTATATATTTGAGTCTTATTTCACATGTCATGAGATATTATTTTTTTAATTTTTAAAAACCATTTATAAAGGGGCCAGCTGGCTTTGACCCAAGAGCCATAATTTGCTGACTCCTACTTCACACCAGCAAAACCATTAAGGTTTCAAGGGGGAATAAGTAAATAGCGTGAAAGTGAATTCACACAGGCGTGTCTAACTCTTTGCGACCCCATGGACTATAGCCTACTAGGCTCCTCCATCCATGGGATTCTCCAGGCAAGAATACTGGAGTGGGTTGCCATTTACTTCTACCAGGGGATCTTCCTGACCCAGGGATCGAACCAGGGTCTCCTGCATTGCAGGCAGACGCTTTACCCTCTGAGCCACCAATAGCATAGGGCAGAAATTTAACACCTGGCTCTTGGAAGCTTGTTAAGAGTTTGTCAGAACCCAGAGAAGGAGCAGTCAGATGTAGGAAAGGAAATAGTGGTCTGCAGTGTCGATGAGAAACAGCTCCACAACTGGGTCACTAGTAGTATATGATTAAAAAGGTAACGAAAGATGAGAGAGAAGAAGACTGTTGGTACTGGTTAGAAGTTCATGGTGACCATGGAGAATTTTTTTAAAATGATGGGCGATAGAATTTTAGACAGCAGGAAAGATAATATGTGCATCAAACCTGGAATTGATAGGTTTAGAGCAATCATTGGGGCTTCCCTTGTAGCTCAGCTGGTAGAGAATTCACCTGAAATGCAGGAGACCCTGCTTTGATTCCTGGGTTGGGAAGATCCCCTGGAGAAGGGATAGGCTACCCACTCCAATATTCTCGGACTTTCCTGGTGGCTCAGACAGTCAAGAATCTGCCTACAGTGTTTGAGACCTGGGTTCATTGCCTGGATTGGGAAGATCCCCTGGAGGCAGTCATGGCAACCCACTCCAGTATTCTTGCCTGGAGAAGCCCCATGGACAGAGGAGCCTGGTGGGCTGCAATCCATGGGGTCACAAAGAGTCGGATATGACTGAGCAACTAAGCACAGCACAGCACACACAGATTGTAAAGTAAGAAATGAGAAAACCACTGGGGAAATCTTTATAATTAAAAAGCTCTTTCCAAACCCTTCTTAATATTTAACGCAATAAATACCATAGTTTATGTGTTTCCTTCTGGAAGCTCTGGACTTAAGGAGTTAAGAGGCAGTGAAGAATAATGCCAAGAGGACGGTGTGCCCTGGGATCCTGGGGTGCATGCTAAGTTGCTTCAGTCGTTTCTGACTCTTTGTAACCCTATGGGCTATGGCCCACCAGGCTTTTCTGTCCATGGGATTTTCCAGGCCAAAATACCAAAGTGGGTTGCTATTTCCTTCGCCAGGGGATCTTCCCGATCCAGGGATAGAACCCATGTCTCCTACGTCTCCTGCATTGGCAGGTGGGTTCATTGCTACTGGTGCCACGTGAGATGCTGGGGTGGAAGCCTGCTTTTTAACCCCTAGACTTGCCACTGATCCCTGTGTAACCAGTGGCATTATCTTTACATGATTGTAGTCACTCAATATCAGGTTTTATTAATGAGAAAGGAGATTTCTCCATGTGTGACTCTTACCAAAGGTCATTTCTTAGAGCACTTCTCTGACTAGTCCTGGTGGGTTAGAAATGTTTCACTGCCAATAGCTTCTCTCCTCCGTCTTTAAAATGAGAGCCAGTTGGATTCACTGCAGATTCTTGTTCTGTTGCTATTGCCTCCTTCAAATTTTTACTCAAGTCTCACCTTTCCAATGAGCTCCACCCTGACTCTATTTAATATTACAACCTGGCCACCACCCTCCTCTCAAGCCCCTTTTATCCTATGCAACTTTTTCTTTTGTCCATTCCACTCACCGCATTCTAACATACCATATAATTGTGGTTTATGGTCAAGTAATGTAAGCTCCAAGAGGGATCTCAAATGAATGGCACTTCGTACGTGCTCAGTATTTGTCTTTGAATGAGTAAGTCAATGTTCCAGTGCCACTGTTGCGTACGTGAAAGGCCATGTGCTGTTTGTAGTTGGAAGTCCAGATGGGGATGTTCAACCTCAGAAATTCGTGGACTGTGGATAGTAGTGTTTCTGGTTAGAACCCACTACTGCCTGTTTTGAGTATAGTGAGCTAAGAGGCAGCTCTTGCTTATAAATGTGTTATCCTAAGGGGAACTTTGCACACTTTTCAAGCAGTTAGATAATTTAACTTATACGCTCAGTCTTTTCTCATTTGTCATCTGGCCATGTAATTACTTTTAAATAAAGCAGTGTATATGTGAAAGAACACATGTTGGAAATCCGTGATAATATGTATGGTGGTAGGATAATATGTGTGTTTTGGGTTTTGTTTGCTTCAATTTTGTTGTTTAAAAAATAAGATTGTGTGTGTGTTGGGGGGGATGATTAGAGGAGGAATCATTCCAAAGTTTTCCCTAGAGGGAGCCCCTTATATAAATTTTATTCTTTGACTAAAAGCTTTTGTTATAAACTAAATGTTTTGAATTAGTGGGTTATTACATTTTTCCATTCACTTGTAAGTCTGGCCCAAAGCTATGAAATAAGAGGTTGTCTAACATGTTTCAAAAAACTGTTTTGCCATGAAGTGAAGTTGGGGAGAGCTGTGAGGCGCATTCTTTTCCTTTGTCCCTTTTCATAATATTGTTTGATTTGTATTCTTTTCCTTTTTGCTCCTGTCTCTTTACCCCGAAGTGTATTTTTCCAGTGCCCGCTTGTACCACATGTCTGATTCTTCTCTTTATATTTACCCAGTTCTCTGTGGCCAATTACACACAAGAAAAGAACTGCAACTTAGTACAGTACATTCACGTTGAAGAGAAAAACTCAGATAATTTTTGTTAGAAATTATTCCTCTTCTCTCCCATTGGGGAGGTGTTTGGTGTGGAATTTTAAAAACCTGGAGCTTAGGCTAGGTTTTTAAATTTTAAAATACAGATTTAAATGATTAGGCTACTTTATCATCTGTTTTCTCCTTTGGAGTGGGAAAAGTTAAGGGTTTGGGGGATGGGGGTGGTGAGAGAGTTGTGGCAGCTAGATGCAAACAAGATCACCCTTTGGAACAATGACAATGCTTTTCTCGTCACTGGCAAGGATAAAAAAAAAAAAACTGGGTGAGAAGACTGGGTGTACTAATTTGCAACTAAAATACAACCAAGTCATCATTTACAGCTCCCTGGAGATTGCATTGTAAAGTTTTACTGCTTGCAAACCTTCCTTTAGTGTGGGAGGCAGAGCCTGGGGGCGTGGTTGGGGAAACAATAGTTTGGCTCTTTCTCCCCACTAAATCAGTTCAAATGCCTGACTTAACTAGGGAGTCAAAGAATCAACAGACTTGCTCTAAGACTTGTTGGCTCCAGTAAAAAGATCCGGACGTTCTTAGTGGCCCAGTGAAAGTGGGGAACACCTTTGCTTCAGTTTGACTTCCATAAAGGAACATCTCTACTGTTTTTGTGGACTCCAGAGAGGAGGCACCTCAGATCACTTGGAGAGGAAACTGAATCATTGAGCACCAAGGCAGAAGATAGATGGGGCTCTCATGCAAATGAGAACCGCGATTGGCTTTCTCTTTCTGTGCACGTTGTCACTGGTGACTCTCAGCCTTAAAGATTAGGTTTCAGTGGGAGCTTTTCAGGTTCAAGGACTGTTAATGGTTTGTAAGTGCCTGACAATAAGTTCAACCTCAAAGTTACATCAGCCCAGGCAGATGTCTGAGGATTCGAGACCAGAGGAAAAAGTTAGAATCTGGAGCAGAAGGATGCCGATTGCCACCTGCTTGCTGGACTGAGCTTTTAATGGGATTCAAATTTTTAAATCCTCCATAGATGTCCTGGAAATGGTGGTCTTTATTAATACAAAGATCAAGTCTTTGATTAAACTTTTTAAGAAGAAAAGTAAGTAGTTTCTTTTCTCTGCACTGTACGTATGTGTGTGTGTTTTATGTACGACTTCATCCTTTTGAGTGACGGAATTAAGAGCGTAAAACAGCATAATTGGTGTTTGTTAAACTCCTTTCTATACCAAGTTCAAATACCTCAGACTTTTATAACTCTAGGGCAGAATTATGTGATTTTTTTCTTTTTAAAAGCATGACTTACTTGTTTATGGTTGGGATTTTAGGTGAATTCACTTCTATTGGGATTCTCAAAAAAAATAAATAATAATCCTTTGAAGAAGGGGGAAAAAAGCCCTTGTATTTACTTTATGTCTGCCTTGATGTACAGTGTATGGTGTTTTGATTCTTTGGCTAAATATGAGGAGCCTCTGAGTGATGCATCACATATTTTGGGTGGGGATAATCCTCTGAAACTCTCCTACACTCTGTTAGGTATTTAAGAGCTCAAGGACAGCCTCTGTCTAGACTGATCAGTCATTGTAAAGTACAAAACTTTTGTGGTGTGGCTTCATTATGTACTTACAGTTGGTTTCAATTTCTTTAAATCCAGGTGCTTCTTCATTCTTTGGAAAGTATAACTTTTATTTATAAACAGTTTTGTTTTTACATAGTTGTTAATTTTTTTTATTTTAGCTCTGGGGCCATGGGTTTAAACTGGATAAATGTAGGTAGGAGCATTGGTAAGAGAAACTGGAGAAAGCAAATGAACAGCCCTCGGGGTTCATCTCTACAGCTCCCCTCGTCAAAGATTGTCTTTGGATGGACTGATTAAAATCTACCCTGGCAAGAGTGAGATACACTGGGGAGAGACAACTGTTCTTTCTTAGGAGCCAGTTGGTAGTTGTATGGTGGGGCTGAATGTGCAATTACACGGACACTATCACTTGGATTTGATTTGTAATTGGCGAATAGGAAGAGTTTCCATTTTCATTATTTTCCAGCTATGAAGTATGATAATTCAGTCTTCGAAATAAATGGGCATCAGGACAAAACCTTATAATTAACTGGCTACTCTTTGGAGGACACACGGCGAGCTCCACCCTGTGCAAGATTCTCAGATCATAACTAAGAACTAAGTCAGGGCTCTTTGGATTTTGTAGATTATGACTGATAGTTCTATGTACCATGCAAAACGTTTATTCCACAGAGGTGATGTGCAATGCCAAGTGCCTAATTTACATGCAGCTTTTAGTAAACATTAAAAGCAGAAAGCACATAGGGCATTTCTGTTTTTAACTTGATATCTAGTTCTCAAGGTTTATTTTTCCATTTTGCCAATTTGTAGGGAACCTGGGATGATTTTTTAAAAAATTTGTCCAGTTTTATTGACGTATAATTGACATACAGCATTGTATCCATTTATGGTGTATAACATAATGATTTGACTAGCAGACATCATGAAATGGTTCTCACAGTAAGTGTAGTGAACATTCATAGTCTCATACAGATACAAAAGAAAAAGAAAAATGTTTTCTTTATGGTGAGAATTCTTAGGATATACTATCTTGTTGTTCAGTTGCTAAGTGACCTCATGAACTACAGCACACCAGGCTCCTCTGTCCTTCACTCTTCCCTGGAGCTTGTTCACATTCTTATCCATTGAGTTGGTGATGCTAGCTAACCATCTCATCCTCTCTTAGCAACTTTTTATATAACCCAACAGTGTTAATTGTGTTCCTAATTTTGTATATTACATACATAGTACTAATTTATCATATCTTAGGATATGATAGTACGTAGTACTAATTTATCTCATCACTGGAGAGAGTGGGATTATTTAGAAAGTGAATTATTTAAAGCTGGGCTTGTGGAATTCAGTACCTGTAAAGAAGATGGTACGGGGTGAGTGCTGACCTCACTCTGGTCTGTGGGGTGACTCATGTTCCCAGGGGCGCTGAGAAAGGCCAACTTCCTCTTCATTGATGATTCTAAAAGTCAGGGACTCCCTTCAAGTAATTGCACTAATCTTACCACAACCATTCTTTTCATGAGTTATTTCATAAGCTGTGACTTTCCATATATTAACACATTTGATCTGTATAATGGTTTTAATGGCTGTGCTGTTAGCTACAGTGAGTTAATTTTAAACATGTTCATATAGGAAGGTTCAATAGTTCATGTGTGCCTGTTCATTTTATTTTATGAATACTTTATGGTCTCATTTCCAGGGACATATTATGTTGTAGAAACGCGTATGCCCATTGTGTCCTCTATGGCATAGGTCAGAGTTAGGGGAAGATTCCCCCCGACTCACAATTGTCATATCTGCTGGTTTTACAGGTGTTAGACTTGTCACCTTCAATAAAGAGCTCAACACAGGGTCCTTCTCAAACTTCTCTAGTCTCTCCAATGCTGGCTTACAGCGACGGCTATATAAACAATATTTTAAAAAATTGTTGTTGAATTTGTATAATGTTGTCAATTTCATGTTGGGATCCATTGGTAGCCTCTCTTGGGTTGTGTTGTCAGGAAAAATCAAATAGACAAAGCAATCTTAAGCCCTAAAATGTAAAAGGAAAATTATCATAGAGATTTAACCTACCATTTCTTCCTCTGATGTCCTCAGTCTCTTTTGTGTTGGAAAAATTCAATTGAATTGGATTATGTTGGGAAAAATCAATTGCATTGGAGTTTCTAAAAACATTTGAATATGAACATATTCCATGAAAGCAGGAAATGCAGAGAAAATTTTTCAGCACAAATGGATTTCTAATTGAACTATGCTATTTAAATGTATTACATTGAATGTTTATGCTTAGTTTTTAAAAATATAAATGAGTTTATAACAGTGGTATTTTAAAATAATGCTTTAGAGGGGTAAGAATTGGTGCCAGGTTCTTAGTAGAAAAGTTGTTTTCTGTCTTGCAGTCTAACATTTACTAATGTAGTGACATAGTATAGTTGGTTAATAGATATTTGTCATGATGGAGTGAAGCAGGAGGTCTTTATTGATTTTGTTAATCATTTTCTAACTTTGGAGTAAAAGGAGGGCCTAAAACGCTGGGAAGCAATTAACTGAACAAACACAAAACACGGTGGAAAGGACCCTGGGGTCTAAGATTGAATCTTATTCAGAATTTGTTCCATTTCTCCCTTGCTGGTCCTTACCTGTGAGTGTTTTAGGTAACCAGAACCCATCTTGATGTAACACAGTTAATTTAAAACCTGAATGTATTCTCTCTCTCTTTCTACAGCTGTTTCCAACCTAGATGAGGAGAGTCGATGGACAGTCCACTACACTGCTCCATGGCACCAGCAGGAGAATGTGTTCCTCCCCACCACAAGACCGCCCTGCGTAGAGGACCTACACCGCCAAGCCAAGCTCAACCTCAAATCAGTACTGAGGGGTAAGATGAAACCCTCCAAGCTTGATGTTCTTGCATTCCTGGCTATTAGAAATGAAAACATAGATTCGGTTGCTGTTTGTAAAAGACTACTTAAAATGAACTTATACTATGCTTATATACTAAGCTTAAATACAGCTTAATACATGCTAAGTATGTTCTGGTGTCTATAGAAAGCTGCCTATTTACAGATAGGCAAATGTATCCTCAAGGAGGCTTCTCCGGGTTAGAATCCTTTCAGTTCAGTTCAGTTCAGTCACTCAGTCAAGTCTGACTCTTTGTGAACCCATGAACTGCAGCATGCCAGGCCTCCCTGTCCATTACCAACTCCCGGAGTTTACCCAAACTCATGTCCATTGAGTCGGTAATGCTATCCAACCATCTTATCCTCTATCGTCCCCTTCTCCTCCTGCCCTCAATCTTTCCCAGCTTCAGGGTCTTTTCAAATGAGTCAGCCCTTCACATCAGGTGGCCAAAATATTGGAGTTTCAGCTTCAACATCAGTCCTTCCAATGAACACCTAGGACTGATCTCCCTTAGGATGGGCTGGTTGGAGCTCCTTGCAGTCCAAGGGACTCTCAAGAGTCTTCTCCAACACCACAGTTCAAAAGCATCAATTCTTCAGCACTCAGCTTTCTTTATAGTCCAACTCTCACATCCATACATGACTACTGGAAAAACCATAGCCTTAACTAGATGGGCCTTTGTTGACAAAGTAATGTCTCTGCTTTTTAATATATCATCTAGGTTGGTCATAACTTTCCTTCCAAAGAGTAAGCGCCTTTTAATTTCATGGCTGCAGTCACCATCTGCAGTGATTTTGGAGCCCCCCAAAATAAAGTCTGACACTGTTTCCACTGTTTCCCCATCTATTTCCCAGGAAGTGATGGGACCAGATGCCATGATCTTCATTTTCTGAATGTTGAGCTTTAAGCCAACTTTTTCACTCTCCTCTTTCACTTTCATCAAGAGGCTCTTTAGTTCTTCTTCACTTTCTGCCATAAGGGTGGTGTCATCTGCATATCTGAGGTTATTGATATTTCTCCCAGCAATCTTGATTCCAGCTTGTGCTTCCTCCAGCCCAGAGTTTCTCATGATGTACTCTGCATATAAGCTAAGTAAGCATAGTGACAATATACAGCCTTGACGTACTCCTTTTCCTGTTTGGAACCAGTCTGTTGTTCCATGTCCAGTTCTAACTGTTGCTTCCTGACCTGCATACAGGTTTCACAAGAGGCAGGTCAGGTGGTCTGGTATTCCCATCTCTTTCAGAATTTGTCACAGCTTATTGTGATCCACATAGTCAAAGGCTTTGACATTGTCAGTAAAGCAGAAATAGATGTTTTTCTGGAATTCTCTTGCTTTTTCAATGATCCAGCGGATGTTGGCAATTTGATCTCTGGTTCCTCTGCCTTTTCTAAAACCAGTTTGAACATCTGGAAGTTCACAGTTCACGTATTGCTGAAGCCTGGCTTGGAGAATTTTGAGCATGACTTTACTAGCATGTGAGATGAGTGCAGTTGTGTGGTAGTTTGAGCATTCTTTGGCATTGCCTTTCTTTGGGATTGGAATGAAAACTGAGCTTTTCCAGTCCTGTGGCCACTGCTGAGTTTTCCAAATTTGCTGGCATACTGAATGCAGCACTTAGCATGTTTAAACCACCAGTACTCAAATAAACCCCTGCCAATATGGGAAATTTTGCCACTGCTTTTTTAAGACCATAGTTTAAATATTCAGAGCAAATTGTTAAAGTTAGTACTTTGTAATGATCTGTTCAGTTAATTCAAGTTGGATGGAAAGGAGACCTAAATACATACCTTGAGGGCGTGCAAAGCGGTTTGATTTACCAGAATTTGGGCTGACCCCAGCAGTACTCCTTCTAGTCCAGGTGGGCAGAGTGCACTGTGGCTGGTAGGAAATCCAAGAAGAGTAGACACTTTTTTATTTTCACCTCAACTTGTCGATGTTAAGAAAAGTATATACACGGCAAAGAGGACATCCTCAAAGTGATAAAGAAGGAAAGAAGTGATTTTTAAGATTCAGAGTTTTTCAGCCACTAAGTCATGTCCAAGTCTTTGCGACCCCATAGACTGTATATAGCATGCCAGGCTCCTCTGTCCTTCACTGTCTCCCAGAGTTTGCTGAAATTCATGTCATTGGATTGGTAATGCTGTCTGACCATCTCATCCTCTGTCACCCCCTTCTCCTTTTGCCTTCAATCTTTCCCAGCGTCAGGGTCTTTTCCAGTGAGTCAGCTCTTCGCATCAGGTGGCCAAAATATTGGAACTTCAGCATCAGTCCCTCAAATGAATAGTCAGGGTTGATTTCCTTTAGGATTGACTGGTTTGACATCCATGCAGTCCGAGGGACGCTCAGGAGTCTTCTCCAACACCACAGTTCAAAAGTATCAATTCAGATTTAGAGACTTTCCCTTCAAACAAAGAACCAACATTCTTATTCACCCAGATGCTGTTTCTACCAGTTTTCTCCTACCATGTGCTATTTGGGATCTAATTATACTAAAAAAAGTACTTGTTGCTTATGTGCAGTTTAATTTAACTGGACATATCCTGTATTTATCTAATTGTGAAAGACTTACATCTGGAGAATACTGTTACCGATTGAAGGAAACCCCAGCTTGAGGATCCCTCTTATTTTCGTTACAGTTTTCACTTGTGTATCAGTCATTAATTAATTATTTTATTAATGTGCTCTGATTATTAGCTAACAGTTAACACTCAACTATATACCAAGTACTGTTCTAAACTGTTTCACGTCGTATCTCATTTAAAATCCTCACAATAATCCTACTACAAACCATTACTGTGCCAAGTTTTACAGATGAAAACATGGAGACACAAAGTTTAGAAATGTGTTTGAGATCTCAGACTTAGTGATATATCCAAGATTTAAACTTGGACCATCTCAGGCTGCAGAGCCCACATTCTTAACTGCTGCCTTTAACAACCATTTGTTAGAAATCTATTATTCTAGCAAAATGCAGAAAACACCAGCAGGATCTCAGCTGTCGATTATACTTATATCTAGAGAACAAATCACAATGTGAAAAATACTTGAGAAGTGCCAAAAACTGCTGTATTGCAGGTAAAGAAAGCAGATCATCTCTGCTTAGAGAAAGAATAGCTATCAGTAGAGTCACAATAGATTTGATATTCTGAACAGAACTGTACAAACATTTTTAATCATAGCCCTGTTTTTTCTTCCTTTTATCTGTGTAATGCTTTGATTATCTCATATGTATCTTACAGTTTTATGTACTTTATCATGTATCTTATAGTGTTGGCGTTGCACTGTCTAGAAAGGAGGACATTACTGGGCTCCATTTTTCATTTAGCCTGAGTAACCCCTTATATGGGTTTTTCAAATGGGACTAGTGGTCAAGAACCTGCCTATAGGAGATGCAAGTGATGCGGGTTCGATCCCCAGGTCAGGAAGATCTGGAGGAGGGCATGGCAACCCACTCCAATATTCTTGCCTAGAGAATCCCATGGACAGAGGAGTCTGGCAGCCTACAGTCCATAGTGTCACAAAGAATCGAACACCACTGAAGCAACTCAGCACACAACCTGCATATTTAGTGACTACAAGCTTAGATGAAAAAAATAATGTGAGTTGGGCTCTTCTGCGTGGCCTTAAACGATAATGTGAGTTGGGCTCTTCTGTGTGCCCTTGGAGATATACTTTGGCTGTGTTGCCTTCATGATGTGCCTAAATCCAACCAGAATTTCTTCTCGATCCCTTCAGTTCCTAGTGATTTGTCTTTAGTAACTTTTGACAAAATGCTTCTCTACCTGGAGTTTATGTTCGTACACCGAAGAATTAATAAGAATATTAAATGGCACAGTTCCCAGAACAAACCCCAGAGGCTGTGCCATTGTTAACATTTCTCTTGTTGCTCTGAAGACCAAGCCCTGCCTGGTCTGGCTTGTAGAAAATACCTTCAGGAAGGTATGTGTGAGTTTGAATATTCAGGCCCAGTGGTTTTTTGATCACTCCCAGGAAATTGTGCTTCATGACCTCTTTCATGTATTTTCAAGTACCTAATCAGAGCTTCTCTTTTCTGCCCTTAGGACACTGTATATCTCTATATAGATTTTTCTAACTTCATTTTCTTTTGAACTGTTCGGTAGATACCTATGCAATAGCATCACCCACATTTTGCCTAGACTTAGATTTTATTTTGAAAAGGTAAATGCTATAGTGATCGCTTAAGTGCCCTAAAGGGGTTCATCGAAGGGATCTACTATTAATAAGATTAATAAGTTTGGAAAATCCTTAGAGCTCAATGTTTAAAGTCTGGATTTAAATGAGCCTTAAGGGATTTTAGATAATTGATAACTTGAAGAACAGTGGTTGAGAGAGATGAAATGAGAAAGAATATCTGAGTGCTTTTGTTTCCCATTTATTTACTTTTAATCACATGTACTTTCACCTACCACTTCCCCGACATGCTGTTAGCAACCTGTAGTAAACACAACATGAATGCAAAGTATTTGTTATATCATTATCAGTGAAGATTAAAAAGAAATCCAGTCCCTGAATATATGGTACTATTAAAGTATGGTGTTATATAAGATAATTAGTCTAAGATAACTTAACCTCAGCATTCTTTGATTTAAAGTATAGAAAGGTACGTCAGTGTTCACAGTGAGTCATCTGTTTTGTTCCTCCTTCTGTTCTTACTGTGACCTTGTTCACAGCTTTAAGGAAGGAGTGCTGTCCTTTGAGGGCTTCCCTGGTGGCTTAGTGGTAAAGAATCCACCTGCCAAGCAGGACATGCAGGCTTGATCCCTGGGTCAGGAAGATCCTCTGGAGAAGGAAATGGCAACCCACTCCAGTATTTTTGCCTGGAGAATCCCATGGACAGAGGAAGCTGTTCATGGGATCACAAAGAGTCAGACACAACTGAACGATTAAACAACAAGAAATTAATAAGTAAGTGTTGTAAATATTGGCTTATGTTAAAATAATGCAGAAATGCTTAATGGTCAGTAGACCAGTAGACCACAGGATTACCGACAATGTTTTTATGAAAAAGCTAAGCTTGCATTAGTACCTAAAGGTACATGGAGATGGAGAAGGCAGTGGCACCCACTCCAGCACTCTTGCCTGGAAAATCCCATGGACGGAGGAGGAGCCTGGAAGCGAAGGCTGCAGTCCATGGGGTCACTGAGGGTTGGACATGACTGAGCGACTTCACTTCACATTTCACTTTCATGCATTGGAGAAGGAAATGGCAACCCACTCCAGTGTTCTTGCCTGGAGAATCCCAGGGACGGGGGAGCCTGGTGGGCTGCCGTCTATGGGGTCGCACAGAGTCGGACACGACTGAAGGGACTTAGCAGCAGCAGTAGATGCAGATGCTACTTAATGTGTATTTCAAGGATCAATTTTGTGCTGTGCCAAGTTTTTTAATGAATGGACTAAAGATCGTGGGTCCCCAGCGTTAAAGAGCTGAGGTGCTTGCCGTCTGGTGTGAAGACTGAAATAAACACACAGTAGAGTAATGGAGACATGTATGAAGTACACTGGGTATGTAGAGGAGAGTTCGGTCCGCCAGAAAAGCCTTGGGAGACCCCACTCTCCCATTCCCCCGTTGAAGAGAGGATGGGCTTTTATAGTGTCAAATGGCATGTGAAGTGCCTAGAGAAGGTAGTTTCCATTCTGGCCCAGCTAATGCAGAGAGATCTTTTGTGTTTGTTCTTAGGGACCAGTCTCTGGAGAATTTGATAGAATTTAGCAGCCATGCCCTTGGATCAAATGATTTTATTTTAATTGATGTAGTTACTGGAGACTTAGGTAGTGATTTATTGCTAACAATAACACAAAAATGTACCAAGATTTAAAAAGAGTATTTTGATATTAAGCCCAA
Organism: Capricornis sumatraensis; assembly: GCF_032405125.1. Lineage (NCBI taxonomy): Eukaryota > Metazoa > Chordata > Mammalia > Artiodactyla > Bovidae > Capricornis > Capricornis sumatraensis. The sequence goes on along the minus strand of NC_091081.1, from coordinate 63,751,447 downwards.
CAGGACATCTGGCTGGTAATGAATAGTAAATTTGATTGAATAGTAAATTTTACTAAATTTCAGAAGAATTCTATTCTTTCAATCTCCATGGTTGTTTAAACCCTTCATAAACTTCATCAGAGTTAGCTATGATAATGAATAACCTCTATCTAACTAAATGTTTGACTGGATAGTTTTAGCTTTTATTGAAAAGGCCACAATTCAGTGGGAAAGGGGGAACTGAGGGATGGGGTAGGCTTGCTTGGACTCAATGAAAGTTTTAGATTTTATTTCTTTATAACCTGTGGGCCTCATTTGACAATTATAAGATTATTAAAGGTTGTAATGAAAAAATATTATTTCAAGCCCTCATCCCCTAAAAGCTCAACTTGGGACAGAGATAAACATACTTTCTCACAGTGTGTTTAGCAGGCAGTTCTGTTACTGCATCTGTGTAACTCCTGCCTGAATTAGTTCACAGAGCATCTGTTGTTGATATCAGAAATGTCTAGTCACAGCTCTCTTTTTTGAAAAACCACACATTAGCAGGTCAGCATACTCTGTGGCTCCAGAATTAGAAGTGTGAGCACAGGGAGGAATGTTGGATCTGGCTTGTGTTAATTCAGAGTCAGAAGGTTATATTTATTATATCTGGAGACATAGGAATTGAGGATATACATTATGAAGAAATGACTACTTGTACCAAGTAATTTAAAGCAATAGAATGTCTATGTTTGTGTGTGTACAAACCAACCTGTTTGACATTAAATAGTGGTATACTTTTTTCAAAATTATGGACAAAGTTTCTAAGTTGTTCCAGCCAGGTTTCTCTGACAGTTCCTGACACACATACTTTATCTGAAGGTCACTGCGTAACCTTTCATTGTCAGGAAGCCATCAGCTAGTTCCATGTAGACTTGGACAAGTGAGTCTGTTCTGGGAAAGGCTGTGGGGGCCTCTCTGGATTTGATGAGGGGGCTTGATGGTGACATCTGTGTGCGTTGGGCACATGGGTCCATGGGCACATAGAGTCTCTTCTTGGGGATCCTGTGGCATTCTTCACAGGACTTTCTGGAAGACACCTGTGTAACTAACCCTTGTGAATGTGAAGTGAAGTGAAAGTCGCTCAGTCATGTCTGAGTCTTTGCAACCCATGGCCTGTAACCTGCCAGCCTCTTCTGTCCATGGAATTCTCCAGGCAAGAATAGTGGAATGGGTTGCCATTTCTTTCTCCAGGGATCTTCCTGACCCAGGGATTGAACCTGGGTCTCCTGCATTGCAGGCAGATTCTTTACCATCTGAGCCACTAGGGAATCCCATGGTGCTATTACTTTGGTCAAAAAACAGAGTATGATCTGACTGCCAGAAACGTATTGTTGTTCTTGCTTTCTAATAGGAAAAGGCCAGGTTTCATGAAAAGTAGATGGGTGACGTTTAGTCCTGCCTCTGTTGTGTACTAGGAATATATTATTTGAGTTTAATTTTGAGTGTGCCTCTTTAAGATTTTGAACTTGTTTTTTATCTATAAGATAAAGATCCCAATACCTATTTTCATGGGAATAAAACCAACTTATTTAAATATAGTATCTCAAAGTACCTGTCCCTCAATGTGGAAGCAGAAAGTGTTGTGGAGGAGGAGTGTCTTTTAATATCAGTGCAGTGGTATACAGATAGAACTTTCAGTCCTCTTTCCCAGATGCTGTCATGATTTAGCTGACACTCTCCCTCCCAGCCATTATGCTACAGAGATAGACACTGGGGAGGAGGGAGAGAGGAAGAGAACAAGAGACAAATGTCATCAGATGACAGTGATGGTCACAGACACATTCACTTCATCCACATGAGCAAGATGCCTTTTCCTCCACGCCCCATCAGCCTCTTGAAAGATACCCAGGATGCTAGAGCAGAAGGCCCCTCCCTGGTCCTCTGGTTAATCAATCCCCTCCGCATTTGAATCCCATTTCTTTTAGGGGTTTCCCTGATAGCTCAGTTGGTCAAGAATCTGCCGGCAATGCAGGACACCGCGCTTCAATTCCTGGGTCAGGAAGATCCACTGGAGAAGGGATAGGCTACCCACTTGCGTATTCTTGGGCTTCCCTGTGGTTCAGCTGGTAAAGAATCTGCCTGCAATGTGGGAGACCTGGGTTTGATCCCTGGGTTGAGAAGATCCCCTGGAAAAGGGAACGGCTACCCACTCCAGTATTCTTGCCTATACAGTCCATGGGGTCACAAAGAGTTGGACATGACCGAGTGACTTTCACTTTATTTTGTATATAATAAACCAGGATTTATCAAGTTAAGGGATTAATGGATAGCTACTTTACAGTTTATAGATAACTCTGCCAGGAACTCCAAGTCAGGTTTCTCATCCAGCCCATGCTGGCCTGTTTTGATCTCAGATCCCAAGGGCCTATCTCTGATGCTTCTTCAGCTGCCCTCAACTTCCAAAAAGGTTATTGGGATGGAACCCACTTTGCAAATCATAGCCTCAAGGCAGATTTAGTTTCTTCAGCCAGTTAATTTAAGAAATGCAAAATAGCCTAAAGTTGGTGGCTTCCCTGTTGCACAGGCAAACTTCTCTTCACTCATTCTTGATTTCATTAAAATTCAAACGTGTTTAAGAGAAATAAAGGAAGCTTCATCATTAGACATCATATGTAATGAACATCAGTAATCATTGTTTCATCCTAATAGGCCTTGGTGCTTATTTTAGGGTTATAATAAGTCATTAGTACTTTGATAGACTTAAAAAACATGGTAATAAGACACGGGTTATAAAAGGGACAAAGGAAAGAAAGAGAAGGGATTAGAAATACTAAATATACCAGTGATTTAGCACTTGCAGCAAGTTTACTCTTTGCCTGGTTCATTACACCATTCTTCCTGAAGAATCTTTTGGTAAAATTGATGGGTAAAAGGAGACTATTAAACATCACTGGTTAAAGAAAGATTATCATCCATTTTTTTAATATGTAAGAAACATTAAATTACACTCATTCATAGAGAATTTTAACTTGTTTTCTAGTTTAAACAAAAATAGGCATAGAGTGGAGAGCTTGGGGGAGGAGTGGTTCTTTACTGTGGGAAAGCCACTGCACAGAAGCAGGATGTGTAATTAATTGTCTCATCTTCCCTGAACCACAGCGGCATTGCCATCTTCTGCTGTTATTACCTATTCCGAAAAATGAGATAGGCAGCCAGAATTGTGATTCTAGTGCTGCCTATAGCCTGGAAGATGTTGGAAAATCATATCCCATTTTTGTACTTGGCTTCTCCCTCAGTAAAAGAACTTTTTTAATCTCTAAGTTCCCTTCTAAGCTCCAAAATTCTGATTGGCCTCTCAAGTACTTAACTGCTTAAGGGTGATATGTATGGGGTTTACCTTGACACAAAAGTAGAATTTACAGCTGAATGCAAGCCCTGAGTTGTCTAGAATCTAAGTTTGTGTTGACACAAAAACTGCTAAGTGCATCTAGCAAATGAGGTGCTGGGCTGGAAGCTGCAGCAGAGTCAGAGATGAATCACATGGCTGCTTTCCTAGTTTACACCCAGTCAGAGATAAGTGTATGAATAACTCTGACCAAGTTGATAATGGTGATATCATTGAGCCGCACCCTTGTCCCTGGGTGTTGTCTTTAAAACACAAATCTGATCATGCCTCTCATTAAAAATTCTTTACCAGCTTCCCACCATTGGCAGAATAAAACATAACCTCTGTGGCGTCTGAGAACCTCCCTGATCTTCCCCCATGTGTCCAGCCTCACCTACCAGGTGACTCTTTCTCCCCTGCGCTGCTGTATTCCTCCTCCCAAAGTCTTCCCTTTATGCCTCACACGTAAGGATAAAGTCCTTCCGTTGGAAAGCTGGCTTGTGTTGCCCTTTCTGTCTGTCCACACATGTCTCAATCCACTTCCTCTCCCTTCTGAACCACAACCACTCACACCTGGCCCACTCCTGTTCCCCTTGGGAGGATCAGCTGGTGGCTGCCTGGGTTCCCATAGAGCTTTCCTGGACTCCTTAGGGCAGACCCAGACATCCCTTCCCCACTTCTCCACACATGCCCGCAGAACCTTACACCCTCCGTTCAACTGCTAGTAATTGTATTCACATGTTTATCCCCCACCTGTCAGCAAGACCCTTGGGAGCAGGACTTGTTCTTGTCATTTGTGTGACCCCCAGTGCTTGGGGGCTTCTCTGGTGGTGCAGAGGTTAAAGTGTCTGGCTGCAATGTGGGAGACCTGGGTTCGATCCCTGGGTCAGGAAGATCCCCTGGAGAAGGAAATGGCAACTCACTCCAGTATTCTTGCCTGGAGAATCCCATGGACGGAGGAGCTTGGTGGGCTACAGTCCACGGGTCGCAAAGAATCGGACACAACTGAGCGACTTCACTTTCAGTGCTTGGTACTGTAAATACTGTTGTGTCTGTGGACGTCCTGGAATAGTTATCTCAAACTCACGAGGAAGATCAGTCATAGCTGGGGAACCGCTGGTGAGAATGCGGGAGCGAGGAGATTGGAGATGAGAGATACAGAGAGAGGAGTGGTGAAGGTTGAGCCTGGGAGGCTCTTATTTTAGGGGCTTGGGAAGGAGCAGTTGGGAAAAGAGTCTGGGGAAGAAGACAGCAAATCAGGATGGGGCATTGGTCGTGGTCCTCAGGGACAGGCAAGGTTGGAAGAAAGGCTACTGAATTGGTAAGGAGGTGGCCATTGGTGACTGTCAAAAGAGTGGTTTCCAGGGGGTCTGTGGATTTAAGAAGCCAGGTGTCATGAGATAAGAATTATTTGAATAAGCAGAAAAGTAATATAACTTTTTTAAGAAATAAAATAAATGATGTTGCCAAGGCAAAGAGAATTTTGCGGTGGTCGCAGGCCAAAAGTAGTAGTATTACTTGTTTTAAAAACTAGAGCCAGTTAAAACATGCTTTTAGACAAAAGAGCCCACAGGAGGAGGAAAGGTTGCAAATATTATAAAGACAGCATATTATATTATATTTTATTTTATTGTATTATAAAGGGAGCATATTCCCTCAGTAGTCAGAAGGTAGTGAACAGGCACAGGCGGAGGTCAGGTTTTGACTTCCAACTCCCAGACAGAAAACTGGAGAAAGCATGTTTTGAGATGGAGCAAAAAAACATTGACGTTATTTATTTGAGTCTTGATAGAAGTGCGGCCCCCACTTTGTGGCCAGTTCCTTGGTGAGAAGGATGACTTCATTGGAGCTGACTCCTTCAGTGCTTGTGTAATTAGATTGACTTTTCAAAGCCAAATGGTAATGTTATTAAAGACTTTTTTTTTTTCAATGTTTAGTATTTTATTGCACCTTCTTTGGAATTTTTGTCCTTAGGGAAAGTTGCCCAACGTGATGAAACAATGGATTAAATTCCCTATTGAGAAAAATGAAGTGCAAGACAAAAATAAAAAATTAAAAGAATGGAAATTATACACAAAGGAGTGGTTTAACTTCTCCTGTTGGATTCAATGGCACACAAAATTTTTTATAATACTGAGTCTGGGTATGGTAACCCTGAACAGGTAGTTAACCTGTGTGAGGGAAGTCAGATGCAAGAACAAAGGAAAAAGGAACAATCCTTGCTTTTTCAGTGGGTAAAGAGACCTGTCGCCTTTAATAGCAAGCAACACACAAAAGATAGAATAGCAAAGACAGTCATTTGAATGATCCAGGTCTTAACAAAGCACCATGGATGGTTTGAACAAAAGGCTTTTTGTTTTGTTTTTGTGTCCATGGCCAGTCTGCTGTTTCAGCAATTCCAGTTTAATTCCTGATAAACTGAGTAACTTGAGCGGCTGCTATATTTTTGCCCAGTGCAGCATAAAAATGCTACATTGAAGGTACTCTGGATAAGGTTTGTTATCATTCCCTGTACAACTGAAGTCCCTGGTGTTGGTTTAGACTCTTTGCAAGTTATCTGATACTGAGTAACCTTGGTGATGCTCCACGACTGCCAGTGATAGGGCTTTTTCATTCTAAAGTGAAATGAGATCACCTCCAATTTGGTTGTGCTCTGGTGGTGCTCAACTAGGACTTGCACACCCACAGCACTCTCACATTTATCATGGGTATGAGAAGCTTTCACCTTAATTTAAGTCAGATTTAGTTCTTCAAGTCTCTTTAAATGATTTTGGCTACGTGAAGAAAAGCAATGTTAAAAGCCAGTTTTCTGCCATGACAAATAACATTTGAGGAATAATTCTTTCCATGGTTTGCAGTGAAAAATAAAGCTAACAAACAGTTTTATCCAGTGGTGTGAATTTTAATATTTAATCCCTAAGTGTTTCAGTCAGTTCAGTTCAGTCACTCAGTTGTGTCCGACTCTTTGCGACCCCATGAATCGCAGCATGCCACGCCTCCCTGTCTATCACCAACTCCTGCAGTTCACTCAAACTCAGGTCCATCGAGTCGGTGATGCCATCCAGCCATCTCATCCTCTGTCGTCCCCTTCTCCTCCTGCCCCCAATCCCTCCCAGCATCAGAGTCTTTTCCAATGAATCAACTCTTCACACGAGGTTTAGAGTTTTGGCTTTAGCATCACTCCTTCCAAAGAACACCCAGGACTGATCTCCTTCAGAATGGACTGGTTGGATCTCCTTGCAGTCCAAGGGACTCGGAAGAGTCTTCTCCAACACCACAGTTCAAAAGCATCAATTTTTCAGCACTCAGCACTGTTCTGGAGAAGGCAATGGCAACTCACTCCAGTACTCTTGCCTGGAAAATCCCATGGACGGAGGAGCATGGTAGGCTGCAGTCCATGGGGTCGCTAAGAGTCGGACACGACTGAGCGACTTCACTTTCACTTTTCACTTTCATGCGTTGGAGAAGGAAATGGCAACCCACTCCAGTGTTATTGCCTGGAGAATCCCAGAGACAGTGGAGCCTGGTGGGCTGCCGTCTCTGGGGTTGCACAGAGTCGGACATGACTGAAGTGACTTAGCAGCAGCAGCCCTCTTCACAGTCCAACTCTCACATCCATACATGACCACTGGAAAAACCATAGCCTTGACTAGATGAGCCTTTGTTGACAAAGTAATGTCTCTGCTTTTTAATATGCCATCTAGGTTGGTCATAACTTTCCTTCCAAGGAGTAAGCGTTTTTTTAATTTCATGGCTGCAATCACCATCTGCAGTGATTTTGGAGCCCCCCAAAATAAAGTCTGACACTGTTTCCCCATCTGTTTGGCATGAAGTGATGGGACCAGATGCCATGATCTTCATTTTCTGAATATTGAGCTTTAAGCCAACTTTTTCACTCTCCTCTTTCACTTTCATCAAGAGGCTTTTTAGTTCCTCTTCACTTTCTGCCATAAGGGTGGTGTCATCTGCATATCTGAGGTTATTGATATTTCTCCCGGCAATCTTGATTCCAGCTTGTGCTTCCTCCAGCCCAGCGTTTCTCATGATGTACTCTGCATATAATTTAAATAAGCAGGGTGACAATATACAGCCTTGACGTACTCCTTTTCCTATTTGGAACCAGTCTGTTGTTCCCTGTCCAGTTCTAACTGTTGCTTCCTGACCTGTATATAGGTTTCTGAGGAGGCAGGTCAGGTGGTCTGGTATTCCCATCTCTTTCAGAATTTTCCACAGTTTATTGTGATCCAGATAGTCAAAGGCTTTGGCGTCATCAATAAAGCAGAAATAGATGTTTTTCTGGAACTCTCTTGCTTTTTCGATGATCTAGCAGATGTTGGCAATTTGATCGCTGATTACTCTGCCTTTTCTAAAACCAGTTTGAACATCTGGAAGTTCACGGTTCACGTATTGCTGAAGCCTAAGTGTTTAGGGAGGGTTTTATTCTACTCTAATAGAAATTAACTGTACAGGAAGAATATCAATCAATATGACCTCTTTTTGCACTTTTGCATAAATGACATTGCCTATGGTGTTTAATATTAGTCATTGAAGGAGATACTTGTCCCAGGATATGGAGGGAGGTGACTCTTTTCAATGCCTTTTCAGTGTATTAGTCAGCAAATTCTTTTCCTGTGTGACTGTTGAGCTGATGATACAATTAATGGTACGTGTTCTCATGGTACTCCACCTTCCAGGTCCTGACCACTTTATCTCCCAAAACACACTAAGTACATTGAAATGAGAAGTCATTTGGAATTGTTCTAAAGTAAGTATTAGGTGTATGAATTCAGAAGTTTGCTTGTCATTTCCCGCCTCCCTTGTGGAACCCATTTACTTCAAAGGCAGCTTTTCCACCATCTCTCTTCTACCTTGTGAAAGTATTAGTCACTCAGTCATATCTGACTCTGCGACCCCATGGACTGTAGCCTGCCAGGTTCTTCTGTCCATGGAGTTCTCCAGGCAAGAATACTGGAGTGGGTAGCCCTTCCCTTCTCCAGAGGATCTTCCCATGCCAGGTATCAAACCCAGGTCTCCTGCACTGCAGGCAGATTCTTTACTGTCTGAATCACACAGGAAGCCCTCTTTTCCACATTACTCCTTCCCAGAACCTCTCTGGGAGCTTTCCTGTGACATCTGTTCTATCTGACCAAAAATCACAAAGGTTGCCCATGGTGGAATAAGTATTGTGATGTTGGATTTGGTCAGTGTCTCTAAAGTTCTACTGGGACCAAATTTTCTTGGATAGGTAACCCTAATAGAGCAGTGAGCATCATCTTCTCTACCTGCTCTTCCCTCATCTTCTTATTTACTGAACATGTATATAATAGGTGCCCCTCACCCATTAAATTCTGTGTTTACACTGGCCCTAACCCATATGTGTCAGTTGTGCTTAATAAATGCTGATGACATCTTTGGTGTACCAGATAGGCAGGTCACATGCTTTGGGTAAATTAAGATAAAAAGTATGGCCAAAGATAAAATGCACCTGGGTGAGGGCTAGGGACAGCCCCCCTGTCATATAATCACAGGGCCCTTTCAAGCACTGAAGGTTCATTCATTTAATGAACTCTTGGCCACCTACAATGGGTAAATAGTGTGTGGCTTAGGCACCTTTAGGGCTTCCCTCATAGCTCAGTTGGTAAAGCATCCACCTGCAATGCAGGAGACCCTGGTTCGATTCCTGGGTCGGGAAGATCCACTGGAGAAGGGATAGGCTACCCACTCCAGTATTCTAGGGCTTCCTTTGTGGCTCAGCTGGTAAAGAATCGCCTGCAATACAGGAGACCTGGGTTCGATCCCTAGGTTGGGAAGATGCCCTGGAGGAGGAAAAGGCTACCCACTCTAGTATTCTAGCCCAGGGAACTCCATGGACTGTGCAGTCCACGGGGTCACAAAGAGCTGGACACGACTGAGCGACTTTCACTTAGACACCTTTAGGAGGACATCGGCTTTTACTTTCAAGGCCTGGGGAGCCATTGGAGAAGTTTGAACTCAGGATTGACATAATCTGACTCACACTTTTTAAGTGGTTCAATTTGGTTCTGTGTTAAAAGTTCAAAGTAAAAGAATCGGAGTGACCCAGGACATTGGGTGGAGATGACCGCAGTAATCAAGGGAGAGGTGGAAGTGGCCTGAAAAGAAAGTAGCTACCAGATAAACCATTTCTTCTTCCACAGTGCTCTCTACTCTATCAGCTAAATTCTTCTTCATCCTTTGTTCCCCATCTTCCTCTCTAGTTACTCCATTGGTGAGTGTGGATCATCATGGCAAAATAAAAGGAACACTTAAATAAAATAAAAGAAACCCTCTTTTCCCCTTGGGCCTTTTACCTTTTCTCACCTGGAATAAGGAGGAAAATTCTGGTCTTCAGGAGCCTCACCTAGCACCTCCTCCAAATGGAAGGCTTTTCCTTTTACTTCAAGAAAAGTAAAGAACCTTTCATTTTGTTTTTCTTTCTCTATGGCTACTTTACTCTGAAACAGTTTTCTTGTAGTGTGGCTCCCAGACCAGCAGCAGGAATATCACCTAGGAATTTATTAGAAGTGTAAGTTCTCAGGCTCCAATGCAAACCCACTGAGTCAGACACTCAGGTCAGCCAAGTAAGTAACAAGCCCCCAGGGGATTTGGATGCACCTTCATTGGGAGAACCCTGCTCCATAAATTGTCATGTGAACTTATTTAATCAGTCAACCAAATTGTAAACACCTTGAAAATTGTACCCCTTTCAGTTTCACTAGCTCATTGTGAGCTAAGATTCAAACAAACACATAGCTGTTCACTGCCAGAGTTTAAGATCTTGGCCACCACCATTCATCTCTTACTTGAACGAATTGATTCATCTCCTTCAAGGAAGCTTCCTTTTCCTTGAAACGTGGGTGATTATTGGCATATTTTCTGATTGGCTGTCTCTTTCTTACCCTCAGTTAATAAATTATACTCTAGCACCTGGAGCATTTTGTCCAGCGGTGCATAATGTCCATGCACCATTAAGACATGAAGAGAGGAGAGATTTTGGAACTTTTAGAGAGACTTGGGCTTAATCCTTAAAGCCATATATTTTCTCCTTTCATAATTTATGGTACTTTGGATGCAAAGTATCATTGACATGATAATTGATAAAGAAGGCATCTTATGGACTCAGACATGGATTTATTGGAAGATAAATTTGGATTTAGTACTTCATATATAATAATATACTTTTATATCATTGTAAGTATTCCTGTATAACTATATACAAACAATTATTCTTAAGGGGAGAGGGAAGAAAAGAATGAATCACTAGTGTAATAGTAAACCCAAAAGTCATATTTATTTGGAATCTATTATTTATAATTGCTCTCAAATTATCTAGGACAATATCCATTGATATCTATATTAAATCCATGGTGTCTTTAAGATTTAACATAGCTTTTCAGCTCACTTGATATGCTGCAAGTAACTGAGTAACTCAAAAAACTTTTGACCATTTATAGTCCGTTAACTATGTTCTAATTTGTTGATTCTTGAAGACAATTTCAATAAATTAAAGTACAGCTAGCTGCTTTGAAGGGGGCTTAGCTGCTTTGAAGAAAAGAATTTATGGACTATCCAAATGTAATTTTGGAAAATCCAGTATACATGACTGGCAAGGCAGAATTTTAACTACAATATCAGTATGATTTCCTCTTCAGGATTGCCAGACGCAATAAATGTACTAGAAGGCAGATTCCTTCCACTTTGAAATGCATTTTGACTTTATTTTCAGTAAGAAAATAACTTCCCTAATGTGCACAGAGCATAATATTTGAGTGCAGTAAAAGCTTTCCTATGTTGCTTGTTAAATGAAAGCTCAAACTAGAATCTTTAACTGTATAAGACCTGATACAGCTGTTGGACTGGAATTGATTATTGATTTTCTTCTAAATATATGTTTGTAGTCGTCCATGTTCTCAGCCCTCTGGTACCAGACAAAGATATAAGAACTGGCTTGCAGCCCTGTCACTGATAATCTGATGGATAAATAACTGGGATAGAAGTTTGGAAACCTGAATCTACCAGAAATGTAAAACATTTGTGTCTCATAATCCATAAGACAGGTATAATATCTGCTTTCCTTCAGTTCACACAGAAATATTTTACACACAATCAAATAATGATGGCCAAGGGCTTTCAGTTTAGAAAATAATGCATTTATTAAGTGTCAGGAGTAATGGCTTTAAAAATCAGTGATGTGAAAAAAAGAGTTGTTTAGACTTTGGTTCATCACAGGACATTCTCACTGAAGCAGTACATCATGGCCATTATTTATAATTAACTTTGGAACTGGAGTTGTTAATGACCTTGAATTATAGGAGGAGGATTATGAAAGATTTAATACTGTTAGAAAGAAACCACATTCAGATTTTAAAGTATGGTATGTCTAAAATGCCGTACTGTTGTGAAATACTAGCAGTGTGCTTTTGACCTGAATGTTTAGACGCTTTCCTAGCAGTTCATACTCGTATCTACCACCACAATCCATACAACCTGAAAAATGACAAAACAGCCTTTTTGAACTGGTCCTTCTGGCTTTTAATGCAGTAGTGCTTGTCTTCTGTTTCTTTTTTTTTTTTTTAATTAAACTACAGTTAATTATAGTATTGTAGTAGTTTCAAGTGTACAGAAAAGTGATTAAATTATATTTATAATTAAATTTTTTTTTCAGATTCTTTTCCATTATATATTATTACAAGATGTTGAATATAGTTCCCTTTCCTAAACAATAGGTCCTTGTGGTTTACCTGTTTTATATATAGTAGTGCATATCTCTTAATCCCAAACTCCTAATTTATCTCTTGCGTCCACCCCCGTTATCCCCTTTGGTAACCATAAGTTTGTTTCTATTTCTGTTTTGTAAATAAATGCACTTGTATCATTTAAAAATTTAAGTTTTTTTTTTTGAAGTAGAGTTGGTTTACAATTTTGTGTTAGTTTTGGTTGTACAGCAAAGTGATTCAGTTATATTTGTGTATATTCTTATTATATATATACCTCAGATTCTTTTCTCACATATATATATCAAAATATTGAGCAAAGTTCATTTGCATCATATTTTAAGATTCCATATATAAGTGATACATGTTATTTGTCTTTCTTTGATTGCAGTTCAGTCGCTCAGTCATGTCTGACTCTTTGTGACTCCATGATCTGCAACACGCCAGGCCTCCCTGTCCATCATCAACTCTCACAGTTCACCCAAACCTGTGTCCATTGAGTCGGTGATGCCATCCAACCATCTCATCCTCTGTCGTCCCCTTCTTCTCCTGCCCTCAATCTTTCCCAGCATCAGAGTCTTTTCCAATGAGTCAGCTCTTCGCATCAGGGGGCCAAAGTATTGGAGTTTCAGCTTCAACATCAGTCCTTCCAATGAGCACCCAGGACTGATCTCCTTTACAAAGGACTGGTTGGATTTCCTTACAGTCCAAGGGACTCAAGAGTCTTCTCCAACACCACAGTTCAAAAGCATTAATTCTTCAGTGCCCAGCTTTCCTTATAGTCCAACTCTCACATCCATACATGACCACTGGAAAAACCATAGCCTTGACTAGATGGACCTTTGTTGACAAAGTAATGTCTCTGCTTTTTAATATGCCATCTAGGTTGGTCATAACTTTCCTTCCAAGGAGTAAGGGTCTTTTAACTTTCATGGTTGCAATCACCATCTGCAGTGATTTTGGAGCCCAGAAAAATAAGGTCAGCCACTGTTTCCCCATCTATTTGCCATGAAGTGATGGGACCAGATGCCATGATCTTCATTTTCTGAATGTTGATTTAAGCCAACTTTTTCACTCTCCTTGTTCATTTTCATCAAGAGTCTCTTTAGTTCTTCTTCACTTTCTGCCATAAAGGTGGTGTCATCTGCATATCTGAGGTTATTGATATTTCTCCCAGCAGTCTTTATTCCAGCTGTGGTTCCTCCAGCCCAGTGTTTCTCATGATGTACTCTGCATATAAGTTAAATAAGCAGGGTGACAATATACAGCCTTGACGTACTCCTTTTCCTATTTGGAACCAGTCTGTTGTTCCATGTCCAGTTCTAACTGTTGCTTCCTGACCTGTATATAAGTTTCTCAAGAGGCAGGTCAGGTGGTCTGATATTCCCATCTCTTTCAGAATTTTCCACAGTTTATTGTGATCCAGATAGTCAAAGGCTTTGGCATCGTCAATAAAGCAGAAATAGATGTTTTTCTGGAACTCTCTTGCTTTTTCGATGATTCAACAGATGTTGGCAATTTGATGTCTGGTTCCTCTGCCTTATGTAAATTCACGTATTGCTGAACCTGGCTTGGAGAATTTTAAGCATCACTTTACTAGCGTGTGAGATGAGTGCAATTGTGTGGTAGTTTGAGCATTCTTTGGCATTGCCTTTCTTTGGGATTGGAAAGAAAACTGACTTTTTCCAGTCCTGTGGCCACTGCTGAGTTTTCCAAATTTAGGTTAATAATCTGAAGGTCCATCCATGTTGCTGCAAATGGCATTATTTCAGTCTTTTTTTTCTGAATAATATTCCATTGTGTATATATACCACATCTTCTTTATCCATCCATCTGTGGGTGGACATTTAGGTTGCTTCCATGTCTCGGCTGTTATAAATAGTGCTGCTGTGAACACTGGGGTGCCTGTATCTTTTCCAGTTAGAGTTTTCTCTGGATATACGCCCAGTAGTGGTATTGCTGGACCATATGGTGACTCTGTTTTTAGTTTTTTAAGGACAAGAGTGCTCATTTAATATTACTTCATCATTTCTTCTTCTTACTCAGATAAGCTATCATTCAGCAAACTTCACTTTTTTTTCCCTTTTAGCATCCACTCATCTTTTCACCTCATTTCCTTAGGGAATAAATGATAAATCCCCTTTTATTCTGACTTTCCATTCAGTTTCTCTCTCCATCTCCTCCTTTTCCTTCCATCTTTCATCTAAAGAAGTCAGAATTAGTGACCATTTAAGTTAAAAGCATTCTCTTGGAGTATATTTCAAAATCTTAATAGTAAATTCACGAGAAGTTTCACTCACACATTTATCTCATGGAATTATAAATATGAAAAAAATTTGTATGACAAGTTATACAAATCAATAGTAAAATGCTGATAGCTTTTTTTAAAAAAACCTTTATTTCTTTATTGGCTATGCTGGGCCTTTGTTGTCATGCAGGCTTCTCTTTAGTGGCAGTGAACAAGGACTTCTCTTCACTGCGGAGCTCAGGCTTCTCATTGCGGTGTCTTCTTTTGCTGTGGAGCGGGCTTCAGTGGTTGCAGCTCCCGGGCTCCAGAGCACAGGCTCAGTAGTTGTGGTCCTCGGGCTCAGTTGCTCCATGGCCCGTGGGGTCTTCCCGGCTAAGGATCGAACCTGTGTCCTCGACATTGGCAGGCAGGTTCTTTACCACTGAGCCACCAGGAAAGCCCCTCAATGTGTTTTTACTGGCACGACTAGGTGATTTACTTTTCCTCAGACAGGTTTATTTGGAATTCATGCATTTGAGTCCTGTTAAGCTAAGTCCTAGTACCTGGGAGAAGAAGGTAGGCAGGAAGAAAGGGGTAAATGCGGGTGAGATCAAGTCACTTCTCTGTTAGAAGTCTCCAGAGGCTACCGTCCAGCCTCATGGTTAAAAGCGAGTCCTTACAGGAACCTCCAAGGCCCTTTACATGTTTAACCATCTCCTACTGTCCTTTCTCTTCACCCAGCCCAGGTCACACTTCCCTCCAGCTCTTTCTCAGGGTGATGGGACCTCCTTTCTTCACTCAGGCAGGCCTGCTTCCACACCACTCCCTATACCCTTCTCTGCTTAATTTTTTTCTTAACACTTAGGATGTTCTTTCTTGTTATGTAGTTGGCTCTTTTTACTGTTTGTTGTCTGTGTCTTCTTAGAGCACAAGCTCTCTGAAGACAGGAATTTTTGTTTGTTCTGCTTACTGTGGAATCTCCTGTACCTTCAACAGCACTTGGCAGATAGCAGATGCTCCATAAATATTAATATTGGTGACTTAAATGTGGGATAAATGTGGGATGGGAATGCTTTGTTCTGGAGTCATGACACATGAGGAACTGAGAAAAGAGAATTGTCTTAAAATTGTTCTTCCGAGATCCTGCCTTTTGGGCAGTAATTGCGACTATACCTCCTTAATCCTCCTTACTCTTTTTTTTCTCTCTGTCTGTTCTTTTGTTGAAAATACTAGTTGACCCTTTATACTGTGTGAGGCACAGCAGAGGATCTGAGGAAGTATGCCATGTGGTTTATAATGAAAAGTTTAGGCTGGCATGGAAGACTGTGGGCTTCCCAGGTGGCACATTGCTTAAAGATCCACCTGCCAATGCAGGAGATGCAAGAGATATGGGTTCGATCTCTGGCTCAGGAAGATCCCTTATAAAAGGGAATGGCTACCCCCTCCATTATTCTTGCTGGAGAATTCCATGGACAGAGGAGCCTGGTGGGCTACTGTCCATGGGTCACAAGGGGTCTGACATGCCTAAGCAGGTGCACGTGTGCAGACACACACAGAAGGTTGTAGTAAGTGGGGAAGGCTTTGTGAAGAAGGGGATTTGAAGTAAACCTCAAAAGATTTGGGGGAAGCTGTCATGAAGTAGTGCAGTGACTTGGGTTCCCTGTAAGCATGGTGGCTGCCATTGCCAGCCAGTAGACCCTGAATGCCATCAGCTCTAAGAGAGTTTGGGAACTGGTAATGGTAGTCTACATTATATATTAATATGTATAATTAATATAAATTGAAGAATTTATAAAATAATTTTCAAAAGGGATCAAAGAATTTTCTGTTTCATCTTAAAATGCTGAGTCTGCTAATATTTTCATTATTTATGAGATAGGTAGTGTTTTCACCTACAGACATGCTTTCCCTTTGAGGAAAAGCTAAGAGTCCATCTCTAATTTTAACTATTCAGTTCAGTCACTCAGTTGTGTCCGACTCTTTGCGACCCCATGAATTGCAGCACGCCAGGCCTCCCTGTCCATCACCAACTCCCGGAGTTCACTCAGACTCACGTCCATCGAGTCAGTGATGCCATCCAGCCATCTCATCCTCTGTCGTCCCCTTCTCCTCCTGCCCCCAATCCATCCCAGTATCAGGGTCTTTTCCAATGAGTCAACTCTTCGCATGAGGTGGCCAAAGTACTGGAGCTTCAGCTTTAGCATCATTCCTTCCAAAGAAATCCCAGGGCTGATCTGCTTCAGAATGGATTGTTTGGATCTCCTTGCAATCCAAGGGACTCTCAAGAGTCTTCTCCAACACCACAGCTCAAAAGCATCAATTCTTCGGCGCTCAGCCTTCTTCACAGTCCAACTCTCACATCCATACATGACCACAGGAAAAACCATAGCCTTGACTGGATGGACCTTAGTTGGCAAAGTAATGTCTCTGCTTTTGAATATACTATCTATATCTAGGTTGGTCATAACTTTCCTTCCAAGGAGTAAGCGTCTTTTAATTTCATGGCTGCAGTCACCATCTGCAGTGATTTTGGAGCCCCCCAAAAATAAAGTCTGACACTGTTTCCACTGTTTCCCCATCTATTTCCCATGAAGTGATGGGACTGGATGCCATGATCTTCGTTTTCTGAATGTTGAGCTTTAAGCCAACTTTTTCGCTCTCCTCTTTCACTTTCATCAAGAGGCTTTTTAGCTCCTCTTCACTTTCTGCCATAAGGGTGGTGTCATCTGCATATCTGAGGTTATAGTAAACCTTAAATACCAACATTCTTTAAGATGAACAATACTCATTGCATTTTATACTCATATTTTTGTTGTTGTTGTTACTGAAATTAAAGTATAGGAAAAAACTCTAGTAAAACTAGTTCAATTTCTTAATTTCTTAAACTCAAAAGTGTATTATTGATTTATCAGATAAAGACCAGTGTTATTTTATACATAATTAAGTGTGGTACAGAGACATATGGGTTTCCCTGGTGGCTCCGTGGTAAAGAATCCATCTGCCAGTGCAGGAGACATGGGTTCAATCCCTGGGTCAGGAAGATCTCCTAGAAAAGGAAATGGCAACCCCCTCCAGTATTCCTGCCTGGGAAATCCCATGGAGAGAGGAGGCTGGCTTGCTTCAGTCCATGGGATCACAAACAGCTAGACATGACTGAGCGGCTAAACAACAACAACCCAGAGACATGGAGGAGGATAGTTTCTCATCATAAGCAAGTTGACGCTCTCAGGAAAGAGCACCAGCTTTGTGGCCAGAGCACGTGGAGTCTAATATTGGTTCCACCAACTGACGCAAGTCTAAAACTTTGTGTGTCAAGGTCTTTGTACATAAATTGTAGGTATTATCCCCATCTCTTAAGGTTGTTGTGGAGAGTAAATGATTTACTGTATATAAAGTGCTTTGGCTTGCTCATAGGGAACTCTCAATCAAAGTTAGTATTAGTAATACACAGCAGTTACAGTATGTCTGCTGAGAGTTGTTTTTATGTCTTGCCTTTTCCTACTACAAAGGCTAATTTTTGGAGCCTTAGAGCTTGGTGCTGAAGCTGACCAATGTTTCTTGCCCAGAGTTGCACAGCTCTTCAGCAGCCAGACAGCCGACTCCAGACACCCAATTCCTGTTGCCGTTTCTTCACCATGATGCTCTAAGATTCCTACCAAAGGGAACACCACCCCGTTTCTCCAAAGATCCTTATGAACGTCTTTTACATCTTAGCATCTCCTGGTTCCATCTTTGTTAATTTCCTTGGGCTGCCATGACAAAGTGCTACAAACTGCGTGACTTAAAACAATAGAAATTTATTGTCTTACAATTCTGGAGGCCAGAAGTCCAAAATCAGGGTGTTGGCAGGGCCATACTCCCTTCAGCCTCTTGGGGTCACCCTCTTCCAGTTTCTGGTGGTCCCGTGTGCTCCTGTAGCAGCATAACTCGGATCTGCCTCTGCCTCTGTCTGCAGCTGGCTGTCTTTCCTCTGTGTCAGTGCGTCTTCAAATGGTCCCAGTGCCTCTGCTTCCTCTTCATAAGGACACTAGTCATATTGGCTTAGAACCCACCCAGAAGACCTCATTTTAACATGCTTACATCTGGAAAGACTGTAAATGAGGTCATAGTCACAGGTACGGGGGGTTAGGACCTCAACATTTCTTTTCTGGGGACACAGTTCAACCCAGCACACATACTTTCAGATCAGAAAACCTTGATCCTTTTTTCTCTTTGCTTTAGAAGTTACAAAACATCGAATACATTTACCAGGCATCTGGCTGATACTCTTTTAGTGTAAAAATGCTCCTAAATATAAGGTTTCATGTTACATGAAACCAATTACATTTATAAATTTTGTACTTAGATCAACTCAAAAATTTGTGCTCTTTTTTGGGATTGAGAGGAGTTAGAAATAAATGTTTAGGCCACTGACAGTAAGAGAATCCCTGTATGAGTGTCATATGCAGAAAAAGAAATACAACCTCATGATGCTTTAGTCAAGATGTAGCCAACAGTTTGGTCAAACCTTAGAATCTTAAAGAACTGTGTAGCCAGGCAGGTCTTGTTATGGAATTGCTTACTGACTTTTTAAAGTGAGAAGATTTGAGGTAGTTATGGCTTATATAGTAAATGTTGACATCAGTGACTGTGTTTTTTGAGCACTGGCCAAGTGGGAGGGTTCTGTACCAAGTCCTGATGCACCCTGAGCTAGTCTCTTACCTGAAAGAGCAGAGTTCTCAGAAATACTTGTTGGCTGATTCTCATGACAGCTCCCCCAAAGAAGTAATGGCCCAGCTTTAGAAGTGGAATCTGAGTTTCTAGGAAGTTAAGATGCTGTCCCCCAAGTCTCACAGGTACTGAGTGGTACCTGGTTTGTCTGAATTACAGACACTCAGCTGCTCCTCCATAGAGCTGTCCCACAGCCGTGCCACTCACCCATCCACCCACCCTTGCCAGTGGTTAACGTTCTGTTACTGAAACACACAAGTGTAGCTTTTCATTGCAAATCCCACATTTCTCAACATTGTTCAGGAAGGACTGGAAGAGAATGGGTGACAAGGATCTGGGAAATCTTAGATTCGGTGTTGTCTCTGGAGGAGTCATTAGAGTTGGTTTGGAATAGTTGGATTTTCCCCTTGCTTATGAGGTAAGGTTGCCCTTCCTTCTCACCTCTGAAGGTACATGTGGACATGTGACTTGTTGTGTCCAAAGAAACAGGAGAGGAAGTAACCTGGTTACTTCTGGCAGAAGTTTCCAGAGCCAGTAGTGCTGCTGTGTGATGGTCTGAGCACTCTCTGAGGGGGATCTTCCCACGGCCTGATCTCCGTGTGACTGCCACCTCTGCCTGGACCGGGAGAATGTGCAGAGTCATAAAAGCATCTTCTTGTTGTATCAAGCCCCTGGGGTTTGGAAGTGTTTGTGACTGCTTTATACTCCAGCTCACTGTCACTAATTCATTACACTTAGGAGCAAAACAGAGCATGGAAATTCATCAAGGATTTCCGGTAGACAAAATGAGTTTGAAGATAACTCTAAATCTTCTTGCAGCAGTCTCCCTCAACATATCTAAAATATTAAAGCAGAAAGTCCAACAAATAGTGTAATATGTGAAGGTTGGTCAAGCCCCTGGGGTTTGGAAGTGTTTGTGACTGCTTTATACTCCAGCTCATTGTCACTAATTCATTACACTTAGGAGCAAAACAGAGCATGGAAATTCATCAAGGATTTCCGGTAGAGAAAATGAGTTTGAAGATAACTCTAAATCTTCTTGCAGCAGTCTCCCTCAACATATCTAAAATATTAAAGCAGAAAGTCCAAGAAATAGTGTAATATGTGAAGGTTGGGAGGACAAAACAGTATTAAATTCATAAGATGGTTAGGTAACCATCTAAGCCTATGACAGTATTTTTTGCTTCTATATTTAAAACTTCGGTCACCCACCTTATTTGTCCATTGTTCTTGTGCTAAAGAAAATAGCTGGACAGGAAAGGAAGGAGGAGGAAATTTGTGGCTGGAAAACCAGAGGACACTACAAACAGTGACACCTTTATCTGAGCAGTACTGTGAGAACAATAACATGGTTTTACTCTAAATTTCTGTTGCAAGAAGCATATGTGTTAAAGAGAGAGCTTCTATTACAGTTAGTATCATGTTTCCCGCCTGTGGTTGCTGGCATAACCTGGCTTTAAGTTATACTTTGCCTTGCCCTTACCATCAGTGTAGTGTTTGAAAAGTCTTTGTTTATTCATGATTGCTAGTACTCCCTTATATCTCACTCCATAGACAATAAACTCACTTTTTAATGAACAAAGCCAAGGTTTTAGAAGCTGAGGGCCACTGCAACTTGACGAGAGGAAACTTTCCTAGATTTCCCATTAGAGTTGAAGATAAATGACAGTGGAACTTGATGAGTTTATTAGATTAATTAGATTATTTATTAATTAATTAGATTAATTAATGAGTTTATTAGATTAATCTGGTAAGAATTTAAAAATTGGTTATCTGCCATAAATTTATATGGCCTAATTTAATCTTAGATGAGCACCATGTTCCTTTGATATGCTAGTTTGTTATACCACTATTTAAACATTTCTGTGACATAAATTTAACCATGGAAAGAAAAGACATTGTCCTTTAAACTAGGCTTGAAAGATGACACATACTGGGAATACTAACAGTTGCCAGCTTTTCATGATTTTAATTTATGGATAACAGTTTTGCTGTATTTTGGTTTTATAAACTTTAACAGGTATGTCATTTGGCTATTTTAAATTTCCTTTTAATTAAAAAATTTTGAAGTGTAATTGATGTACAATATAGGTTCAGGTGTACAACATACTGCTCTGATATTTAAATACATTGCAAAATGATCATGGTAAGTCTAGTAACATCTGTCACCATACAAAATTACTATATTATCGACCATGTTCTATATAAGGGTGTATATTACATCCCTAAGACTTGTGTATTTTATGACTGGAATTTTGTACATCTTAATCCCCTTCACCTATTATGCCCAACCCCATCCCCCCTGCTGTCTGGCAGCCACCCAGTTGTTCTCTGGATCTTTAAGTCTGTTTCTGATTTGTTTGTTTTGTTTTTTAAATTTCACATGTAAGTGAAATCATATGGTATTTGTCTTTGTCTGACTTATTTCACTTTGCATAATACCTTCTAGGTCCATTCATGCTATTGCAAATGGCAAGATTTCATTCTTTTTTATGGCTGGGTAATATTCCTCTCTCTGTGCATGTAAATGAACGTTGGAGTACATATATCTTCTTGAGTTACGGTTTTATTTTCTTCAGATAAATACCCAGAAGCAGAAATGCTGAATTGTATGAGAGTTATGTTTTTAATTTTTTGAGGAACCTCCATGCTGTTTTCCATAGTGGCTGCATCAATTTACATTTCCACCTACAGCACTGGGGTTCCTTTTTCTCTACATTCTTGCCAACTCTTGTGATTTGTTGTCTTTTTTGATGATAACATTTTGGATGTTTTTAATATTATTGCCAAGAAGATCAGAATGAATACCACTTTTAGAGATGACCTAGCTTAGCAGTCCCTTGCAGATTAATCTTTTTTAAACACATTCTTACATGGTACCTGATATCAAGAACAGATTTTTTAGTACTATAAAATTCTATAATTTGAGACTTGTACTTATCTTAAGATCAGTGAATGAGGGTGAAAAGGATTATTTTTTGAATAAGAAAAGGATTTGGTTTAAAGGGTCTTGGCCTTAACTTTGTGTTTTGTTTTGTTTGGTAACTATTTTTGAAAGCACCAAATTATGTGATAAGTAACATACAGTGGTAATAGGTTTTATTAGTTTGTTTTACAAGATTCACCCTGAATCTTTAAGAGACTTCAGTTTATAGGACTACAGAAAAGTTAAGTTAGCAATACAAATTAGTGACATGTAGAATTATAGGGTTGAGTGTTATGTTTTATTCTAGCCTTAAGATAAAATAAAATAAAATAAAATAAAACCAGACTTCCCTGGTGGCTCAGTGGTAAAGAATCTGCCTGCCAGTACCGGAGACCCAAATTCGATCCCTGATCTGGGAAGATCCCACATGCCGTGGAGCAACTAAGCCTGTGCACCGTAACTATTGAGTCTGTGCGCTAGAGCCTGGGAGCCGCAACTACTGAGGCCCCTGCACCCTGGAGCCCATGCTCCACAACAAGAGAAGCCTGTGCACTGCGACTGGAGAGAGTCCCCACTCACCGCAACCAGAGAAGAGCTCATGCAACATGAAGATTCAGCACAGCCAAGAGGAAATAATTAAAATCATTTTAAAAAGTAAAACATTTACAGAATCCGAGAACTCTGCACTGAACACCATTTGAAAACTAGTCGCCATGATTTATGTAACATCCCTGTAGGAATGAGAACAGAATCTGGTTGTACTATTTATTTTTGTAGAGAAGTTGTGAAATACTGGAGAAAATGTGGAAGTTCTTTTTCACTGAAAAGGGTTTGATTAGTGTTATAAATCCTCATTTTTTCAAATGTTCTCTGGAGGTGTCAGAAATTATTTTTTTAATTTTCTTTTTTTATTCAATGTTAGTTAGCATGGGTTGCCAGTCCAGCCCACACATCATTCAGCCCATAAGTAACTGAAGTATTAGTGTTTAACTATCTTATGATTACCTGTACAATTTTTCAGTTAGCTTGGCATTCTAAAAGAGCCTTATGACTATTTCCATGGAGTTTTAAAAAAATCTGATGTGTAGTTTTCATCTGACTCTCTGCTCCCACCATGAGACAGGTAACACAGGACAGTGAGGTTTTTTTAATTTTTATCCCTCCACTAAAGCAGCTGCTCATCTCCTCTTTGAAGAAGCAGCTTAGATCCTAGTGTTAAAAGGGAACTCTGAAGATGCCCTACTTTAGTTCTGTGCCATTAGGTGCATGGTTTTGTAAAACTGTGCAAAGAGGAAACTTGCCCAAAAGCAAACACCTGTCACCTTCCTTTAGCAAGAAGGATATTTAAAGCAACACTGTGGGGAATCCTTTTGCAAGGCGAATACTTTTCTGAGGTATCTAAGTCATAGGAGAGCTCCTGGGACTTTAAAATGTCATTAGAACCCTTGCTTTGTTCTCCCTCAACTAACGGGAGTTATCAGTGCAGTGGTTCCTCCTTGAAGAGAATCCCCAGTCTCTGAGCAGCCAACGGCCCCAGTCATTGCTCCGTGAACTGGAAGACATCTCAGACTGCCACCCAGCTTTGTGCTAAACTCCACCCAGTGATTACAGGCTGTTTAGCATCAAATAAAATGGAAGTAAAAATAGAATGAGAGATTATAATTTATGATTTCTCACTTCCAGTTGATCAGTCTACAAGGCAAGCCTCACATGAGAATTGCTTGCGCTTTTTGATGTGGAATTACATCATCAATTGTTACATGTCAAAATTATGGTACATATGGAAAACAGTATGGAGGTTCCTCAAAAAACTAAAAATTTAGTTCCATGTCATCCGGCTATCCCAGTCCTGGGCATACACCTAGACAAAACTCTTAATTTGAAAAGATACATGTATCCCTGTTTCATAGTAGCACTGTTTACAGTAGCCATCAAAGCAGCCCAAATGTCCACCAACAGATGAATGGATAAAGAGGATGTGATACATATATGCAATGGAATATTACCCAGTCATAAAAAAGAATGAAATATTGCCATTTGCTGCAACATAAACAGACCTAGAGATGGTCATACTAAGTGAAGTAAATCGGAAAAAGACACATATCATATGATATCATTTATATGTGGGATCTAAAATATGATACAAATGAATTTATTTGCAAAATAGAAACAGACTCACAGAGAACAGACTTGTGATTGCTGAAGAGGAGAGAAGTAGGGGAAGAAAGGATTGGGAGTCGAAATTAGTGGATGCAAACTGTCATATGTAAGGTGGACAGGCTTCCAGCTGGCTCAGTGGTAAAGAATCTGCCTGCCAATGCAGGAGACTTGGGTTTAATCTCTGAGTGGGGAAGATCCCCTGGAGAATGAAATGGCAGCCCACTCCAGTATTCTTGCCTGGGAAATTCAATGGACAGAGAAGCCTGGCAGGCTACAGTCTATGGGGTCGAAAAGAGTCAGACACAGCACAGACACAGTTGCTATTGACTAAACAATAGCAACCTACTATATAGCACAGGGAATTATATTCAGTATCCTGTGATAAACCATAATGGAAAAGAATGTTAAAAAAGAATGTATACATGTATATCTGAGTTAACTTGGTATACAGTAAAAATTAACACAACATTGTAAATCAACTATACTTCAATAAAAGTAATGTAATTACCCTGACTCAGAGAGTTTCTGAGAGGTGTAAAACAGTCCCTTTGAAGAGTATTAACATGGCATATAAGGTATGTTACCTGCTTTACTAACTCTTAGTTCTTTTTATCATCATTTTTATTATTTTAAATCATTATTGTATGTAGAGAAATATTGCAAGAAAAGGTAAATAAAAAGGAGTAAGCAAATCCTGCTTCTTAAAGCCCTTTCTCCCTTCCCTCGCCTCTACCCCTGCAGAATGTGATAAGTTACGGCGGGATGGCTACCGGAGTTCTCAGTACTATTCCCAAGGACCCACCTTTGCAGCCAACTCCAGTCCCCTCTGTGATGATTACCAAGATGAGGATGAAGAAACGGATCCAAAGGTAAGTCTTCTAAATTCAACACATGATCCTCGACTGGCTCCCAGAACAGATAAAAGACATGAAATGAGAATGAAGTCTGTTTTTTAGTTAGTAGTATTATCCTGCGTTAATCTCAGTTTTGGCAAATGTACCATGATGATGTAATATGTCAATATTAAGGAAGACTGGGTGATAGGTACACAAGGTATTCTCAATACTATCTTTGCAACACTTAATTATAAAATAGGCTTTGTATTAGATGATTTTGCCTAACTTTAGGCTAATGTTAAGTGTACTGAGCATGTGTAAGGTAAGCTGAGGTAAGCTGAGGTAAGCTGTAACGTTTGATAGGTTAATGAGTTACATGCATTTTGACATTTGTTTTCAGCTTATGATGGGTTTTTTTGGACAAAACCCCATTGTAAGTTGAAGGTCTATACAAAAAAAGTCTTTTAGCATAATAGGAAAAGCAGCTATATCAGAATTGATGTGGTCTATAGTTTTTTAAAACTTTTTTTTTTCTTGGCATGAGTAAGAAAAATTACAATCAGGAGATGAATTACATGGTAAGGATTTTGTTTTGTTTTTATTGTTTTTCAGCTTTATTGAAGTATATTGACAAAATTATATATAATTTCAAGTGTGATAATTTGATATACATGTGTTTTGTGAAATGATCACCAGTCAGACTGATGAACATGTCCATCACCTTGCTACTTTAAACACCGAATTATAATCATTTTTAAAACAAGTAGTTATTAAGCATCTCATGTGCTAGGAAATATTTTAGGTGCTGTAACAATGAAGCAAACAGAAGAATTCTTCTCTTGATAGTGCTTTGATCTGGTGCTGAGACACTGAGAATAAGTAAGCAATGATGCTGTTTTAGTGATGTGTGCTCTGGAGTAAAATAGAACAGGAGGTTGCAATTTTAAATTAAAGGGTAGGTTTTTCCCAAGCAAAGAGGTGATTGGGATTAAAAGAGTTAGTCATGCAGAAATCTTGGAGAAGGACATTCTAGGAAGAAACAGCAGCCAGTGAATAAATGTATAATAGCATATGCCTGATACTACAAAACGCAAAAATTAATAAGGTATTAAGCATGTACAGACATGCATCAGGAAACTTACAGCTCTCAGATAGGGAGAACTCACCAAAATAAAAAGTTTTATATATATTACATGCTACAATAAGTGTTTGTCATATGGTAATATTTGCAAGAGAACTTCTTACTTGGGCAGTTAGGAAATGGCAAAGGGCCTGGGAGAGGGTGTAGTGTGTAAAAAGAGTAGTTATAGGGCTCTTGTAACAGGTAAGACATACTAAAGACCTAGAGATCCAAAGAGTGGCAGTGTGAATGATGAGGAAGCAGGGAGGGAAAGGGGGAGGATGTTAAGGGATAAAGGGGTTTATTTCTGGGCTTTCATCCTGACCCATTGATCTATTTTTGCATGTGCTAGTACCATACTGTTTTGATTTCTGTAGCTTTGTAATATAGCCTGCATCAGGGAGTATGATTCTTCCAGTTCTGTTCTTCTATGTAAATATTTATTGAGTTAAATGAATG
The DNA here is from genome assembly GCF_032405125.1 of Capricornis sumatraensis. NCBI lineage: Eukaryota > Metazoa > Chordata > Mammalia > Artiodactyla > Bovidae > Capricornis > Capricornis sumatraensis. The sequence goes on along the minus strand of NC_091081.1, from coordinate 63,724,928 downwards.
GAGGGTGAACAGCCTGTTCAAAAAGATCTTAGAGAACAGTCTTCCACTCACCACTTTCTAGATAAAGAAATTAATGCCTTGAAGATGCAAGTGATGCATACAGCAAGTGGGAGAGCTAAGACTTGAAGTGTGTCTCCTAATTCCTAGAATACTACTTCTTAACTTTCTCTCTTAAATTCCATGCATGGAAGTTTTCTAAATTTCTAAGCTCTAGTCCACACTCATGCATTTATCTGCTTACTGTCCATCTCCACTTAAATGTCTCTTACAGCTATCTCAAACTGATTCAAATTCAAATGTGATTCTCACATCTCTCTTCCAAAAGAAAAAAAAAAACTCTACCTGATTCTTTTGTAGTTTTCCTCACCTCAGTAAGTTTTAACTTCTGTCTACACATTTTTAAGTCAAAATCATCAGGCACATTCTTGATTCTTTTCTTTTTCTCACACCTTGAGCAAATTCTGTAGGATTATCAGTTAGTGAGCCACTCCTGAATTGCAGTTCAGGTATTATGTAGCAAGTAGGTCTAGAGCATGCCCCTGAGAGTGGGTGGCTGAGGCATACTGGAGGTAAGGTTGTGAAGGATCAGAGCAGGTGTTAGATGGAACAGCTCAGTGGATACTGAGCTCACCAAGAGTGATGACAGGAATCGTGGTGGAGGGAGGCTGAAGTAAGATTACAGATGGGCAATGCCAAGTGAAAGAGTTAGCTCTTATTTCATAGCTAATAGGAAATCACTAACAGTTTTCAAACAGAAGATTTTATGATTAGGAATAAAAATTATATATACCTTTTGTTAGATGGAAGACATAGCTAATGTTGAAACTGATTTTCTAATTTATTTCAAGTATCAAATCTGACTTTAGAACATCTAGAGGGGGAATATTAACAGACTAATTTCCATGTTAAAAAAAAATCATATAAAAAATTACAGCATATTGACCTCCAAAGTAGTAACTGAGTTGATGAAGGTGTTAACTAACCTTATTGTGGTAATTGTTTTATAATATATATGCATCAAATCATCACATTTTAGACCTTAAACTTGCACAATATTAATGTCAGTTATATCTCAATAAAACTGCAGAAAAATTGAAATAGTACAAAAAAAAAAAAATTGAACCAAATTGAGGAAGAACACCAAGCTTAGATAGTTTCACGGAGAAGAATCTACTAAAGTTTTAAAAGAGTAGGTTAATCCAGTGCTTGAAACTGTCTGAGAGCAAAGAAAGAGAAGGAAAAGGTGGAATTAAAAAATAATAATGAATTAGTTTTAACGCTGATACCAAAACCTGAATGCACAAATCAGAAGATAAACTAGCCAATCTCACTCATGAATATTGGCATTAGAAATTAAAAATAAAAGGAAACATAATCTAGTAACTCATTATGAGATGAATACTTCAAAATCAACCTGGATTTATTTCCATATTAATGTAAGAATGTTCATCATTAGGTAATTCAATCATGTATTAATTGTGTTAATATACTTCAGGGGAAAAATCATATAAAAACTGTAGATATTGATATTTGATACAATTTTACAGCCATTCTTAACTAAAAAATAATAATAATATGGGAACAAGTGGATATTTGTAACTTAACCAAAGTACCTACCTGTCACCAAATCCAACATAATTTTTAATGGGCCATTTCATTAAAACAAAGAATAAGACAGGCATTTGCAGTCACTATAACATAGTATAGATATACATATGGTATGATATTGGTTAGAAATCAATAATTTCATATCTACATATGCAAGTTAGAAGAGATAGTAGAAAAAATCCATTTAAAATAGCTATAGTAAACAAAGTAGGTAAAATTTTAATTTAAAAATGCAAGTTATATATGAAAAAGCTTTAAAATACTTTATGGGAACACAGCTAAGATTTGAATAAATGAAAAGATATAACATGCTCTTAGATTAGAGGATTCAGTATTAAAAAACTGTCGATTCTGCCCAAGTTAATTTTAAAAATTAACACAGTAGCAATAAAAAATTGAGTAGTTTTGTTCTGTTTTAGTGTGGAATTATTTTAGGGGAGGGGAAGAGGAGAAAGAGGATTGGAGAGGCTGGGTCCAAGCTTGCTACTGGCAAAGCTGTAAACTAGAAGAGCAATGGGGAAGGAGAAGCAGCCTGACCACGTATTAAAACATAAAGAGTCAGGAATCACCGCAGTGTGGCACCTGAGCATACAGACTGGTAGGACAGAATGTTAAAGACAGAATGTAAAGTCCAGGAAGTGACCTAACTTTTTAGGGCTTCCCAGGTGATGCTAGTAGTAAAGAACCCACCTGCCAATGCAGGAGACCATAACAGACCATGGGTTCGATCCCTGGGTGAGGAAGATCCCCTGGAGGAGGGCATAGCAACCCACTCCAGTATTCTTATCTGGAGAATCCCATGGACAGAGAGGCCTAGCTGGTTACGGTCCATAGCGTCACAAAGAGCTGGACATGACTGATGCAACTTGCATGCATGCATGCATGTGATGAAGTTGGCATTTGAGATCAGGTGGGGATCCATTCATTGTATGAGGGGCTCCAAGCTAACAGTTTATAGTCTCTATGTTAAGACCAAGACCCCTGACTGCAATCATGTCCTTCAAAGTCACTAGCAGTTGGGGTCATTTTAAACATGGAGTATACAGAAGTCAATTTAGAAGGGAAATTCTCCTGGGAAAACCCTTTGTATTTCTAAGTAGGCTATGGGGAGGACAGCAGTGAACTCTGGAGAAGGGACAGGTAATAATTAAGCATCTATTCTGTGCTTAGGATAAAAGCACGCTCCTAAAATGAGAGTTGCTAATAAGACAGAAGTTAAGGACATATAAATTAGAACAGAGAACTTAGGGGATGTCTGTTTTGGTTATTTATTCTGGCTCAGCATTCCAAAGTAATTATCCAAATGCAAAACATTTCCCAAGTAGGACTTGTGTTTATGGTATAGTGAAAGTTATTTTGCTGATGATCGCCACATATATATCTTTCAAAGTAGTGATGTAGCGTAGCAAGAGAAGAAATTGCTTGAACTGTTTCCAAGTATATGTTATATATGTCATCTACATAGTAAACATGCTGCTTGAAAAATGTCTGCAAAGGGATTCAGAAATCTCACAAAATAACATTTCTATTCAACTGTGAAATCAAAGAGTAAGCTGTTGCTTTAGTATTGTTCTAGTCTTGACAGCTTTTTGTTTTGTTAGTTTGCATTGTATGCCAGGTACTACCAAAGAGGTTATTCAGGTATTTGAAGGAAATTTCAGTTATAGATGACAGGATACTTCCTGTGAGTTGAGAGGGCATATCTCCAACTGCCATTGTGGGAGGTTATGTTTGATGATATGTTCACTGCATCAGGGAAACATTCACAGAGGCCCCATTGTCTCAGCAGAAAGGATGTCAGTTGTGAGTTACTCAATCTTTTGCGTAAAATTTGCCCTCCTTCTCCTGACGGATAAATTAGACTGGGATTGTAGCAATAAATGGTTGGCTTTCATGATATTGATAGAAACTGAAATTTTCTTTTCTAGCCTCTGTTTTCCTTTCAACTGGCATGATCTCAGGTTCTGTTTTAGTCTTTCTTGACATGAGAGATTGAAATCAAAGGAGGATTTTGAAGATGACAAAAGGACAGTGGCCTTACTCTGTAACCGCACATGTAGGAAGCATGTATAAGGTGATGCTTGGGAGACTGGTCTAGAGGAGCTTTCCCACCTGTCGAAGTTGGTGGCCTTGGCAAATTGCTTCCCTCTGCAAGTTTCAGTTTCCTTACCTGTGAAGGGTCATAAACCACATGTTCTGGTTTTGCTCAGGATAGTCCTGGTTTACGGCTGCTGTTCTGTGCAATTATTAAAAGTACTCCTTTCACTCTCAAAGGCATTCTGGTTTTGATAATAAGTTACTTGATTGCCTTACCCACCTTGAAGATGGTTATGAGGCTGAAGTGAGTTAATGTTTTTTAAATCCTTAAGCATGGTGCCTGGCACAGTATATGCTCAAATAATGATGACTGATGTCTTTAAACAGCTTGGTTTTTCAAACCAGACTTCAAAGAAATTAGTTCAGTAGACAGTGTCTGGTTTTATGAAAATTTGGCTACTCTTTCAATCATTCTAAGTCTTTTATTCCACAAACATAGAATTTTTCCTACCTAAGGCAATAAATTTGAGAGGTTTCAGCAATTACCAAAGCTTTCTAGTTGTTGTGACTTTATAGGTTATCTGTGTGTAGAACTACCAGTGGTTATTTTACTGGTACTCATTTTATAATAATTGTAGAACACTTCAGAACTTTTTCTCAAATTATATCTCATTTTCACAAGACCTTCCATAAAGTCAGTATTTTTAATAATTATTGCTATCATTTTAACCATCTTGAAACTGAGACTCAGATATATTAAATTACTTTCTCAAGATCACAAAGCCAGAATGTATTTGAGAGGACATAGATGCAGGGCTTCTCACTTTATATTTCATTTTTTTTCATTGCACCATATTGGTAAAATAATAGGACAAGGTTACTAAATTACTCAAGTTCCTTCTCACTGTGCCTGGTGTTGTCAGTTTTCCTTCTGTCTTTGACTTGTTTGGTGTTATTCATTTATTCACGGTATTGTTTTCAAAAAACCATGTTAAGTCCTGCTTAGTCTCAATATACAGACAGAGTCCCTGGCTTTGGGTCACTTAACTATCCAGAAAACATGATTCTAGGTACAGTTATTTTCTTATTGAGTCTCTCTGGGTAAGTAATTCCAGGATACAGTGGAAACACAGAGTTTTTTCTGGTTCCATGTGTTCGCTGCTCTGTGATCTGTGGCAGTTTGTTGCTCTGTCCTATTTAGCAGGGTGAGAAGATTGTGGTCTGTTATTTCAGGCCTTTATGCATTCAGGTAGGGAGGGCATCTCTCAACTTGTTCCAGTTTCTCTTGTTCCATGGATCCCGTTACACTGGGATGAGGCTCTATTCATATCTGCCTTCCCTTCTAGATCAGGGCGGAGGTGGGAGGCCACACAGCATCCTCATCATATTGATTTTGATATTCCCAGCATGGAGCCAAGCATTTGGCACGTGGGAAAGCTCAGGAGCCGGAAGCTGGGCTGGTGTTACCTGTGAGTCTGCTTAATTCTCCCTGCAACCATAAAAGGCAGCTTGTACCCAGGTCACAGATGTGTCTTGGAGGAATCACAGTACTTGCTTAAGATCACATAGCTTTAAAATCCTGAAACAGAGTTCTCCGTCTCTTTACAAAGAACATTATGAGGTATAATTTATATAAAATAAACTACACACCTTTAAAGTACACAATTTAATATGTTTCGACATACTTATACATACATGAGACCATCGCCACAACCAAGATAGTGAACACAGCCTTCACCCCTAAAAGTGAACTAGGATTTAAACCCAGATCTGTGACTCCAGAGCCTGTTTTCCTTCAACAATGAGTAGTGGAATTGAGCCTTGGCTATATCTCTCACCGGCTAACCACTCTCTTGGTTAGGGGAGTTTTGACTTGTTGAGATAATAGGATGAACATCTTTTCCAACCCATCATCCATCAGTAAAAGAGTGGATGAATAAACGTATTAGAATGGAATGTATGCTTCGGTGAAATGGATTAACCATAGGCTCACATAACTACATGGATATGGCTTAGAAACAATGGTAAGTAAATAACACTAAAGAGAATGGCAAAGTATCATTGACACAGTGACTGATAAAGAAGGCATCTTATAGGCTCAAATATGCGTTTATTTGAAGAGAAACTTGGATTTAATACTTTGAATAATCATATGCTTTTATATCTTTGTAAGTATTCCTGTATAATTACATACAAACTAAGCAAGTCTAAATATGTAATTTAGACATATTTATGCACATACATAACAAAAGTTAAAGCCATAATAAATAACACAGCATTCAGGAGAGCGGTTACCTCTAGCCAAGCAGGAAACAGTATGGTGTAGATGCAATTATTCATAATATTTTAAGTCATGAGTTGGGTAATAGATTCTTAAAAATTCATTGTTGTGTTATATACTTTGTATATATGATTTATTATAATAAAAGGCCATTAAAAGCAAGAAATTACATTATCATTTTGAACATTTATGTTCACTTTATATGAACATATATGAATAGGAGAGAAGGAACAATTGAAATTATTTAATAATGTGAATGTGGAACCCACCTCCTGGCCTTTGTGGAGCTCTGGATGGGCCACAAACTGTGTTTCTGTGTGCAGAGCCCAGGGGAGGGGAAAGGGGAATAAGAAGAGAATAGAATGAAGTCAGGATCACTTGTGTCTGAGTATATTAAAGGTGGAATAAGCATATAGCCAACAAAGACTGCAAACATTTTGGCACCTTATAAACTATCTAGAATCTTTAAAAAGAAAAGTCCACCCAAGATGGGTTTAATTCTGAAGACAAAAACACAATAGACTAAGTAAGTGTCCTGTAAAAAGGACTGGAATGTATGTGGCTTTCCTCTTAAATGGTGCTCTATATAGTTTCATCTGTTCTATGTCTATTTTTATGTAATAATTGCTAAATGAATGCTAAGTTTAACTCTGGCTATAATTAGGTTTTCTAATTTTTAAAAGCATAGCAGATTAAAAAAAAAAAAAAAAAGCCTGGGCAAATGTGTTTTTTAGTTAAGCCTACTTTTTGATAACTTGGCAGTCTGCCAAAGAGACCATGTTTCAGGCCTCACCATCCATCTGGTGGGAACTTGTCTGATTTCCAGACAGGACCTCAAAGTTCTGAAATGCAGGACTTAACAGTATCCAAAATTCACAAAACAACTCCTGGTATGGCAGGTGATCTCCCTTTGGAAATTAAGCAAATTGATACAAGAAATCATGGTTTCTCACGTCTCATTTGTGACTGTCCATTCCTTCCAGATTAAGGACATGAGATATTAATGAACATTATTGATCGATTAAACTGCATTTATAAACCAAGCTGCATTTAAGTTCTGAAAGCAAGTCCACTTTAAACTCAATATTAAAAAAAAATAAAATTCACCCTGTACTAAGGGATCCCTTAACATGAAGCATGGCAGTGCTATTTAAGTTATTCTGTTCTTAACACAGGGAGCTTGAGTTGCTCAAAACATACAGCTGGTAAATGACAGAGCCAGTGTGCTGATACTTACAGTGTTCCATTCATTATACTACACTGCTGACTTTACTATAGATTCTTTTCTTTTTTAAGATCTTTTTCTTATTCAGAGATATAAATGGATATTTTTATTTTTAGATTAGAAAACATAGTAATTTATTGCAAATATTATCAAGTTGTTATTTTACACTGTTTAGCAGCAGAGCTTTGAGGCCAGCTGTAGGTTCTAATCTGTTGCCCACTTGTCAACTTTCCACAAGTAAAGTTGCTTTACTCCATTTCCATATTTACAAAACGAGGCTAATGCTATGAAGATAAAATGAGGTACCAATTCCTATAAAGCCTGTAACCCAGGACAAGGTGTTGAGACATCAGTCACTAAATGGTGACTCCTTTTTAGCTAAAATTGTGAAATTGCACGCTATGTAATTCTGATTTAAGACCTCCTGAAACTTACATTTTCAAAGGAGAGACAAACAAGATAAATAGCTAAAATATATTTATCCTGGTGATATGTACTAAAGGAAAAAAAGAAGAGAAGGGAGATATAAAATATTGGGGAGAAGTTGCAGTTTTAGGGAGGTTAGCAGGTAAGACCTCAACAAGAAGGGGACTCTTGACTAAGCCCCTGAAGAATAAGAAGGTGCTATCCATGAGGATCTCTAAAGGAGGAACATTTCAGATGGTGGGAACATCGTGTGCAAAGACCCTGAGGCAGGAGTCTGCTTGGTTTGTACAAGGAACTGGATGGACGATGGTGTAGCTAGAGTAGGATAAAGAAGGGATAGGGTTGTAGGAGTTGAGGTCAGAGATAGCAATGGGCCAGTTCACAGGTCACGTAGGGTCTTGTAGGTTCTAGTAAGATTGCACAGAAGCAGCATGATCTGACATGTTTTGAAAGGATCCCTCAGGCTTCTGTGTTGAGGAATAGACTGTTAAAGCAGGGATGGGGAGAAGGGGAGGGTGGCCAACAAGGTCAGAGTTAAGAAGCTAAGGTAATAATCCATGGCATTCCAGTATCCATCTTAATGGAGTACTTGTGATGTGTTCTGCCGGTGAGATGGATGAGGTTTTTCCTGTGCCCCTCTGTATTTATAAATACTGAGAGCAATGGGAGTCAGATCATTCTGAAAGGTGTGCCATCCTGGTTTTTTATTTTTCTTTAGTAGTTTGTGGCACTGTGTAACAGTCACATTTGCATATAACTTTATCTGTGCCCTGCTTGTCTGGGAAATTTTCTCACAAAGGAAGGGAGTACTTTATAAACTAGATTATCTTTGTCAGTTGTTATACTGGAGCAATCCCTAGTGATCGTCCCCTGGCAACGAGGCTGAACTGAAGATCTGTTTCATTGTGAGAGTTATCGAATCTGACAGTCTCAGTCAACTGAAAGAAAAGTAGGTTACCAGGGCTGATGAGTCCCACTGAGCAGAATACAGACCATAAAACAGTGCTTCACCATCTCCCTAGGCAGACGTCACATGGAAGAGAGAACCTTCTCTGTAGGGTGTTGCCATGCTATTTATTTTCCATCACGCTGAAGCTTGCCTATTAAGATTTGCTTCTCGTGGCCTTTAAAATCTGTGCTATATTTCAAGGTTGCCCGAAAAATTATTTCTATGTATGTATATATCAGAAAGAGTAACATAATTTACTAAATTAAGATTCAACTTCAGACATGTGAAGCTGAATGTGAACTTTACACAAACTGTCATGAAATTCTCAAATAAAATTAATTTTAATTTGTGTGTGTTTTGTGTACCTGCAGTGTGAGGGCAGATAATAAGTATTGTATATCAAACCTATTTTGAGTGTCACAACTGCATAAAGGGTAGACATAATTGATTTACATTGGTATGACTTTGTTGTTCAGTTGCTCAGTTGTGTCTGACCCTTTGAGACCCCATGGACTGCAGCATGCCAGGCTTCCCTGTCCTTCACTATCTCCTTAAGGTTGCTTGAACTCATGTCCATTGCATCAGTGATGCCATCCAACCATCTCATTCTCTGTTGTCCTTTCTCCTCCTGCCTTCAATCTTTCCCAGTACCAGGGTATTTTCCAGTGAGTTGGCGCTTTGCATCAGGTGACCAAAGTATTGGAGTTTCAGCTTCAGCACCAGTCCTTCCAATGAATATTCAGGATTGATTTCCTTTAGGATTGACTGATTTGATCTCCATGACTTAATTTAATTCTTTCAAACATTCCTTTGGTTGAAGGTTGCCATTTCCTCCTCCAGGGGATCTTCCCAACCCAGGAATCGAACCCACGTGTCCTCTGTCTCCTGCATTAGCAGGCGAATTCTTTACCACTGAGCCATGTGGAAAGCCTAAATTGCCTGTCAAGGATCTGTAGTAGATGTGATCATTTTAACCAGTGTTGGATCAAACATGAATCGATACAATGCAATTTAGTGTCATAATACGATGTCAGTAACATGCTCAATAAATTGAGTATATTTATTTGTCAGTTTTAATTACAAACATTTCACATTTTCCTGAGGTGGCAAAGAAAGTAGGTTTTCATTTTATATGTATTATGTACTAATAATATAAAATCTCATATATTGGGATGTCTATTCATATATATACATATATTTATTTCCACAATGCCTTTTTCATAGCTATCATGTCATTAGGTTCACAAGTACCCTTAGGGGGATGTGGTAGAGAGTACAGCCCTATTTTACAGCAAAGGAAACTTCAGTGTTTAGGAGCAACTTCAGGATCCCTTGACTGAAAAATATAAAGCAAATAGACTCAGGTCTTTGGATTCTTAGCTTAGGACTCTATCCCCATACCACACTATTTTCATAGCTCTAGAGTAGTCTTTTCCAGATATGTGGAGTGCTATTAGTTGTAGAATAAACACAGATTTTTTTTCAGGAAGGCTAATTCAATAGCAGTAAACGGAGATAGCAGTGTTCTTCTATTCAGGATATCTAACTAATGTATTTCTGTAGGTGTCTTACTAATGTCCTCTTAGAAACTTTCATTAGATCCGGAAAGGTATCAAGACATGCTTTTGAAAGACAGATAATCTTCACAAATACTGTGTTAAAAGAAAGAAGTAAGTCACGAAAGAGAACATACAATATGATTTCCCTTAGAGAAAATCCAAAACAGGCAAATGAAGCTGAATGTTAGAAGTCAAGATAGCAATTACCCCTTTAGGGGGGGTGTGGTGGAGAGTGTTGAATTGGCTTGGCTGCTAGTTTTACAGGTATTCCCTTGGGAATGTTTATTTATTTATTTATTCATTCATTTTAAAGTAAAATTTGTCTTAACGCCTTAAGTGGTAGTTTAAATGCTTTCAACTTGAAGAGCAGTTCTTAGGCGTTTATTATGATTATAAACTGCCATTTCTCAACAAAAGTCAATTACCCTTTTCTGTTGTTGTTCCTGAGTCTGTGGCAGGCTTCCCAGGTAGCCCTAGTGGTAAAGAACCCACCTTCCAATGCAGGAGACATAAGAGAAGCAGGTTTGGTCCCTGGGTTGGGAAGATCCCCTGGAGGAGGGGATGACAACCCATTCCAGTATTCTTGCCTGAAAAAATCCCCATGGACAGATGAGCCTGGCAGGCAGGCTACAGTCCCTAGGGTCACAGAGTCAGACATGCTGAAGCAACTTAGCATGCACAAGCCTGTGGCAGTTTTTTTCAGTTCTTGGCGTTTGTCATAGAACTAGCTGCTGGAGCCACGGTACAGTTCGTCATGAAATGCTTGCCAAAACAACTTTCTTGCTTACACTTTTTAAGATGTGAGGAAAGAAAGATATTGAAAAGGGCTCCCCAGTTAGGATGTTAATGTGTATCAAAACACACACTGCTAGAAATTTCTTCATGGAGCTCTGATAGGCTCCAAGCAGAGGTTTAGTCAGCTTCTGATAATTTAACAATTGCGCAGTTGGTTATTCTTTTTCTATGTAAATGATTTCCAAAGAGCACAGATAGCTGAAAAACAATAGCTCTATCATTGTCAAACTTGAGGTCAGAGCCTAAAGGAAATGAGAGTGAGGCTAGAAATTACTTGGAGCAAAAAGAAATTTTAATAAAAATAGAGACTGATGGCCAAACCCATGATGTTTCTCTGGGCTTCTAATGTTAAACTAAATCCATAAGCTTTCTGATCACCGAAAGTATAGAAAGAAACAGGAAGAACTTAAAAGATTTCGTCAGCAAAACCTTTTCCAGTCTTCATGGCTTAGAGACTAAGGCCTTAGCAAATCATGTATATTATGGGTTACATGCAAGATGAGCGGTTCCCTTGTGAACCATTGCTTCTTGTTCCTAAATGTGACCAATTTTTTTCTTTTGGCTTGCTTCAAATCAGTTTAATTTTTTTTAATGTATTTTTAAATGTTTCTGCCAGCAATTACACACTATGGCTTCCTCTCACTTTTTTCCCCTGCAGTGTTCTATCTCTTCATCAGAAGAGGAAAGACTTACTTCCACCAGGAGACCTAAGACGCCAACGTCACGTGACTGCTCTGACTTTCATACTCAAACCAACTGGACCAAGTCACTTCCCTTGCCAACACCGGAAGAGAAGATGCGGCAGCAAGCCCAAACAGTCCAGGCTGACATGGTTCCTATTAACATAACTGGTATGCCTTACTCTGTGGACAGGTTCCACGTGTTCTGGGAGAATGACTGTGGCTCTTTGTTTGGTATATGCTCTTAGTGTATCATTCATACAACAGAGGTAGAGAGCTGTGGTCTGACTTCCTGCTCTTTGCTGAATGAAGGGAATACTAAAATGTCTATGTGTGTGCATGTCAAATATCTATTGCTTTTAGATTTATAGACTGTATCATCAAAGGTTGATGTCAGAGAATTCAGTGGTCCAACCATTCAGCTAAAGTGTGTCTTTCAATTGAATTGCCTTCTTTAAATATTTTGACTATATGGAAATATCTTCTAAATGTGATCTTGGGTGAGGAAAAATTAGGTTTTTTAACTCATTTATAAAAGTGAAAAAGAACACATTTAATATTTCTGAATGATTTTCTTACCTTCTCATTTTCTCAAGTAGAAAAAGGGGGAAATTACTTGAAATAAAAATATGAAATATTTTAAAAATCTAATAGGATAGTGAAATTATATCTTGATCTCCATAATTTGAATTCTATAATCATCAAATAAAAATCCATTCCTTCTAAATATAAAAAATTTAGAACATGTTAGGCTGGCATATGAATATTAATTGCCAAATGTGAAATTCAAGTTCTTACAGAATATTATATTCAGGTTTTAATCATCTGTGATAATTAAGGTAACAAGGTATGTAAAGCTCAAAGACAGTATTTCACAAACATAGAGAACTGTTAATAAGAACCAAAATTTTCCTGCCCTGTCACTTCCATATCCTGCAGAGAAGATAGGTCATCGGTCTGGGAGTGTACAAAAGGCAAAATAGACATGTTAAGAGTTGGTAGCTTCAGACATTAGACTGTGTTCAAGAGAAAACATTACCGGTAGTGATACTGATAATCAGCTCATACAAAATCTGGCTCATAAGGCCAGAACCTAAAAAAATCAGGTGATCAATAAGGATAAGTTTTCATAAAAAGTTAGGATGAAAACTCATCATACCTTTGCTGTTTCTGAGGCTACTGCTATTGACTGCTGTTAGAAAGTTTTTTACTATGGCATTGGTGAGCTTGTAAGGGACTAAAAATATTTCGATAGTTATGAATTTTTTGAGACCTTACAGATGTTTAAAAATTACATTTAAAACTCTGTTTTGGATTCCAGAGAAATTTAATAAGTACATGAATTATTTTAAATTCCATGGACATTTTCCCACATTTACTGTACTTAAGCCTTGCAGAAATAGCAGGCATTTTAGTCCATTCTCTTTGCAAATAGCATTGATTTTTCTGAGTATGATTCTCATTCACCAAATCATACTTTTAAAAGTATTTTTATATATAGTTGTATTTCAGAACAAAGTGTAATGTTTAAACGGCTGTGTAGTTTCTGCAAGAAAATGCATTACATTATTTGCTTGATTAAAAGCCTCAGAATTAATATTGTAGGATTGTGCTATGAAATGTAACAATCCTTAATGGAATTCAGATAAAATGCATTATCGTGAAATTTGGAAACTTAAAGCAGAATAGATTTTGAGGAATAAAGAATAATTTACAGTAAAATACATTGGCACAACAGGAGACAGTGTCAGCCTCTGAACTTTATTCTCTCCTGTCTGATGAGTAAGTGGATATGAATTACATAGAGTTTAAAAGGAGGCCTTGAAAATGCCATACAGGAGAGGTGAATGACAATAAAGAAATGAGCAATACAAGTTAGGACAAAATGCAGTTTACTTTTGAGTGATTAACATTTTTGGAAATGTAGAAGGCAAATGCCTAATGACATATTTATTGATCCATTTTCTGGATCTGTGTGTTTACTATACACACATACATTTCATAGAGAAATAGTTTTTCTGATATTCTGGTATAAAGAAGCATTAAATTTGTTTACTTTTACTGGTTGAATTGACATAGATTATACAACTCCTGGCTCTTCAAATGATACATTTCCAAAGCACTAGAAGATAAAATGTAGCTTCCTGTAGGGCGTTGTCACTGCTCATTTATTTGGGTGAACATTGACCTTCTGTTTGGTTTTCAGTACAGTTCAGCAGAGGAAAGAATGCCAATAAATATATTATTTGAAATGCAGAGAGATGCTTGCCAGGCAAAGAGGAAGAAAACATTAGTACAATGAGCTGCTGGCTTGAAAATCAATTTTCTCCCTTTAGTCACAGGCCTGTGTCCTGTGGGAACTCATCCTGTTCTAAGAGTTGAAGAGAAAAAAATGTTTAAAATAAAATGTGCATATGAGTATGTTGTTTAATCTGCCACGTGGGATAGCAGCTCTTACACCTAGAAGATAAATAGAGTGAGTAAACATGCTGAAGCAGTCCTTACAAACTGCCTTTGGGCTGATGTTTGAGCTAGCTAAATTGATTTCTAAGTAGTAACCCTGACGGACTAGTGCCATTTTTCAATGAAAAGAAATAATTAAATCCCTCTCAATTCAGTAGACGTTTACTGAATAACTACTTTGTGTCAGGCATCGGGCTGAATGCCACAGGCGATGCCAAGGTGCATGATCATGGTCCTTGCACTTCAGAAATGTTTAACCCAGTAGAGGAGACAATCCTGTTAGGTCACAGTGAAGGATGGAGAGTTTAACACCAGCAGTGGTATATGTCTTAGATGTTCATCCTCGCAGTTTGTTTTTTAATTTCCTTGCAGCTTGGGTGGTTTATCTTTGTTTTTTTTGTGTGTGTAGGAAGCAAACCTGGAGACTAAATGCAACTGTCTGTTAATAGTTTGTCCATTCTTAATGGTTTGAGCCAAGAACATGTTTTTCCTCTGCCACAGAAAACAAATGAACCAGTGAAGTCCTGACTGGCCTCTTATAGGCCATATTTGCTATTGTACATAGTGATGCATTTATCACAGTGATGGTACCTTCTGGTATTTCAGGGTTTTCTCTAAATCATTTCTGTTTTTTCTCCATTAGGAACAAAGTTGAGAGCATTTTCAAATTTACAAGCCCTCATCTAAGTTTGTTGCTTTTTAGGTGAAATGTGTTTTGACCATTCCGATCTTTTATCCTCTGTTTTGACTAGAACCTTATTGGTTCTGTTCACAATGTATTCCTATTAAAATAGAAGATACATTGTTCACAGCATACCCACTTTTGAATGTGCATCAATGTTGCTAAAAAGAGTGAATGATTTTTAAACTTTTCTTATAATATGGAAGTATATATTTTGTATGTCTACATATGCATTTTTTAAATTCTTTTTGAGGAGAAGAACCGTTTAATGAGGTCAATGCTATAAAACTTCTCTTCAAATGTCAAGTAATTTAAAGCAGACCAAACAGTAATTGATATGTTACTATTTTAGGGTATCCCATGGTGTGATAATCACAAAACTTACACACTAGAAAGAAAAAACTTCGATGTGGCATTCTGGGTTTGATTTCAACATATCTGTAATGAATTTAGATCAACTTTTGAGAAGTGATTAAGAAACAGCGAGAAGCAGTTTAGCTTTAACAAACCGCAGTGCTACTGGGTCTCATTGTGATAAAAGTACTTTATCATTATAAGGCTTTTTCATTATCATTGTGTCTCACACCATAGTAATTACCACAGACTATTCAAATTATGAGCCTCCTTGACTGAAGAAAAGTCTTCACCTAGGAATTCGTGATTAAGTTATTTGTTTCATCACATCGGACAAGACAATACTTTGGTCTCTGGTGAGGACCAGATGAAGCAAATAAATTCACCTCAGCTGATGTAAAGTGTGATTTCAGTGACCAGAACCAAAATACATGCTGATGTAAAGTGTGATTTTGGTGACCAAAGACTTTTGTGAAACACTTCCAAAATAACCCATTTTTAAAATAACACAAAATCACTCGTCCAATGTCTTATTCACCAGTTTGCGTTTGCAAATGAGCTCAAGGTGCTTTCTTTGAATGGACATACACCCAGAAATTGGAAAACAGCCTTATGATGCTAATGTGCTTTCCTCCCTTTTTTGCCCTTCAGCATCCATTCATCGTTGTATGACTGGCTAACATCATTATTAATACCTTCTTATCATTTTACAACAAGCTTCTGGAAGAAAGTGCATGGTGTCGGCTTGCTTGAAAATAACATTGCTTTGCTTGTTCTACTACTCTGCATTAGGGGAGAATTTCGATCGCCAGGCCAGCCTTCGGCGGTCTCTAATTTACACAGACACTCTGGTAAGACGACCGAAGAAAGTCAAAAGGAGAAAGACTATTACAGGAGTCCCTGACAGCATACAGAAGGAGCTAGGTATGGCTCATCAGAACTGTATTCTGTTGCCCATCATTGCTACTCACCATTACTACCCTAACCTTATCGGTGGTCTTTGTGAAATCAATACATTCTGATAGCCTTTTGGTACCCCAAAGGGTCAGCTTCTTTCCTGAACGAGGCACTGGGTACACATCTTTAACATCCCATGCAGGTGATTTGTTGAATTTTGATGACAAGGTAAGAGGAAGAGCATGTATGAAAACTATTGACTGGGATGATAGAAATTAAACAGTTATGTCATCATCTCTGTGTACCTTCAACAATGGGCATGCCCACAGTAAAATTCACTTTCAATTTAGAGCTTAAGTTTTCATGAAACCAAAAACTTATTCTAGGACTTCAGATTGTGAGTATGGACTTCATTAGTTATACTGACAATGTTGGTGGCATTTTCTCATCCAACATCATTAGTAAATACCAGTAAAATTAAAAATGATCATTTGTGTTGGATAATGCCTTACTGGTACTTCTGGTGAAACAAATTCGTAGTTTTTGATTTGATATTTCTCAACATGTGGTTGAAAAACAGAAACCAGGAGTTTCTTTTGACTGGTGCAGAAGACGGTTTACTTCATTATTCACTCACCCATCTTCTTTCTGCTTATCTTTATATATACTTTGGATAACATTTTCTTTTCTTTCTGTATACATTGCCTCACCTGTTTTTTCATGGTCCAACAGCAATGTCTGCTGAGGCAGCAGGGACTTCAGTACCAGGCTACTTCAGTTGGAATCCCGTCTCTGCCACTTACTTGCTGAGCAGCCTCAAGCTGGTTATTTCACCTCTCTGAGTCTACTTTTTCACTCAAAAAAAGTATGGTTACTGATGTTAATAGAACCGAATTCATAGGGCTGTTTGAGGATTTAATGAATTTATACAGGCAGAGCATGTGGTACCTGGTATCTGCCTGCCAATGGAGGAGATGAGGGTTCAACCCCTGAGTCAGGAATATCCCCTGGAGCAGGAAATGACAACCCACTCCTGTATTCTTGCCTGGAAAACTCCATGGACAGAGGAGCCTGGTCAGCTATGATGTAATGGGGTTGCAAAGAGTTGGACACAACTGAGTGCACGCGCGTGCACACACACACACACACACTACTATTAATATATACATATTATCTGCTATTGTAATTATTGTACCAACTTAATACTACCTATCTTGAATCTTGCCTTTTTCTCTTTGGTCAACCTGTGGACTTCTTTGCTTATAATTACTCAATATACAGAAAACTAAGATCATGGCATCTGGTCCCATCACTTTATGGCAAATAGATGGGGAAACAGTGGAAACAGTGACAGACTTTATTTTGGGGGGCTCCAAAATCACTGAAGATGGTGGCTGCAGCCATGAAATTAAAAGATGCTTCCTCCTTGGAAGAAAAGTTATGACCAACCTAGACAGCATATTAAAAAGCAGAGACATTACTTTGCCGACAAAGGTCTGTCTAGTCAAAGCTATGGTTTTTCCAGTAGTCGTGTATGGATGTGACAGTTGGATCATAAAGAAAGCTGAGTACCCAAGAGTTGATGCTTTTAAACTATACTGTTGGAGAAGACTCTTGAAAGTCTCTTGGACTGCAAGGAGATCCAACCAGTCCATACTAAAGAAGATCAGTCCTGAATATTCATTGGAAGGACTGATGCTGAAGTTGAAACTCCAGTACTTTGTCATCTGATGCAAAGAACTGACTCATTGGAAAAGACCCTGATGCTGGGAAAGATTGAAGACAGGAGGAGAAGGGGATGACAGAGGATGAGATGGTTAGAATGGCATCACCAACTCAATGGACATGAGTTTGAGTGAACTCCGGGAGTTGGTGATGGACAGGGATGCCTGACGTGCTACATTCCATGGGGTCACAAAGAGTCAGACACAACTGAGTGACTGAACTGAACTGATATTTTTACTTTTATTTGCTATTGAGGGCTATACTCTAAAAACTCCAGATCATTACTTCTGAACTTTCCTATCAATGTTTTAGGCAAAATGAGTTTATCTTGCAATGGTAGTATATGTTATTGCACATCGAGGTAGTTTCAGCTTCTAGGTGTCACAGACATCATTCCTGTGCGCTTTTTTCCTGACGCCCTTGCCTACATGCATGCCTTGTATTAGGGAGGGAAGGCTTATTCTTGCTTACCTGGCGTTTTCTCTCTTTACTGCCATCCAGTTCTACAGTATGTGTTTTCTGCCTTCCGGACTGCAACCACAAAGGGATGAATAGTGATGCTTCTCATCTGCGCTAGGTAGCTTCAGTGACCCAGATGACAGTGGATGCTCATCTAACCTCATAACACCGGGATTTTATCATGAACAAAGGCCAGATTGCATCCACAGGATTTACAAAGGCTGCCTCTGGTTCATGCCCGCACATCGCCTCCTTTAGTGGCCCAGGCCTCCTGTATCCCATTCTTTTATACTGTTTTTCTTTCTCTTTTAGGTGACAGGCAACTAATTTGAGAAAAAATAATGTGTACTGGTATGTCTAGCAGATGTTAAGGGGCTAATTTCTTATAGTACTCAGGTAACATTTATATTTGACTGCTCTTTTAGGAGATGTCTTAACCTAAAAAAGTAACTTTATAGACAGCTCTTTGTAAGATAACAAGGTTGATGTTTCTGGGTAGGCTACATTTTAAGTGACTTTCCAATCAAAATGAGTAGGTTTTGGATGGCTTTGTGCCCAGAGTATAAGAATAGTTTGGCCCAGATAAAATAGACATACACGTAAATATTCAATATGAATTGTCTATCTATCTGTCTATCTGATTTCTAGAGCCTCAAAGTTATGAACTTTTAACACTTTTTTTTTTTTTTTTAACTGAGCCAATCAGTATGGAGCCAGTAACTCAGTTGCCTCTTTGACCTTACTGGAAGTATCTGATCAGCTAGGTAAATCATATCTTCTGTAATTTTAATATTTTTTAAAACTGGAGATAGAGTCTCTGAGGCCCTCATTCATTTCTCTTTTGCCCATAACAGGAACACCACTAATACTAAGGTGAAAAAAAAAAAAAAAGCTCCCCACGCATCATGTGTGTTGTGAGTGGTGCCACATAAGAAGCTTTTGGTGTCATTGCACAGTTGATGACATGACCTGGATCATGGCTAGAGGCTAGCTGAGACAGCTGTATCTAAGTTAGAGCTGTTTTTTGTTTTTTTGTTTTTCTAAAAGACAATTAGACAACCCCTCTAGTTTTATAGATAGGCCAGTTGGAAGGACTAGTGGGTAGAGTAAGGGAAAGGGACATTTGAATACAGTGAAGTGAAATGAAAGTTGCTCAGTTGTGTCCGACTCCCTTTGATCCCATGGACTATGCAGTCTATGGAATTCTCTAGGCTAGAATACTGGAGTGGGTACCCTTTCCCTTCTCCAGGGGATCTTCCCATATTTAGCAAAAAAAAGTGGATTGTACCTTTCCTTTGCTTCATTCATTTGGGCAAGGGTTGACTTTGCCCTTTCTCCTAATGTTTGGTACTTATAAGGCCTCTGATTTGAGAGCTTTGTGCTATCTTACTAATTATTATCAAAAGTAGACACTTCTTAGGAATTAGTCTTCCTTAGATATAAAGTGTGGGGAAGAATGACTGAGTCAAATTAGACTTTAAAAGGATATGATTATCTGGAAAAAAGACATTCACTGGAAAAGATACAGCCTGTCCACAAAACACTGCCTAAATTGCTGGGACTTTCACTTTTAAAATCTAACCAGAGATGCTCCTAGTATTAGAGTTAATTGTGCTTAACGATATGCAGCTTCTACTTAAAAATCTGTAGTGGACTCTAGAGATTGGTCAGCATATAAAGTTTTAAAATCAGGTATGACATTTTCTCTTTAAAGCATATTTATGGTATGTGATTTGTTGCCTTCCATTTAAATAAAAGGACAAAGTGTCTTTTTCTTTACTCTCATCTTAAACATACATGGAATTGTATTTGAGCAACCTGTTATGAGATTCCATCTTTTAGAAACAGATAAGAAATATCAATATCCTCAGATATGCAGATGACGCCACCCTTATGGCAGAAAGTGAAGAGGAACTAAAAAGCCTCTTGAAGAAAGTGAAAGAGGAGAGTGAAAAAGTTGGCTTAAAGCTCAACATTCAGAAAACGAAGATCATGGCACCTGGTCCCATCACTTCATGGGAAATAGATGGGGAAACAGTAGAAACAGTGTCAGACTTTATTTTTGGGGGCTGCAAAATCACTGCAGATGGTGACTGCAGCCATGAAATTAAAAGACGCTTACTCCTTGGAAGGAAGGTTATGACCAACCTAGATAGCATATTCAAAAGCAGAGACATTACTTTGCCAACAAAGGTCCATCTAGTCAAGGCTATGGTTTCTCCAGTAGTCATGTATGGATATGAGAGTTGGGACTGTGAAGAGTGCTGAGCACCGAAGAATTGATGCTTTTGAACTGTGGTGTTGGAGAAGACTCTTGAGAGTCCCTTGGACTGCAAGGAGTTTCAACCAGTCCATTCTAAAGGAGATCAGTCCTGGGTGTTCTTTGGAAGGAATGATGCTAAAGCTGAAACTCCAATACTTTGGCCACCTCATGCGAAGAGTTGACTCACTGAAAAGACTCTGACGGTGGGAGGGATTGGGGGCAGGAGGAGACGGGGACGACAGAGGATGAGATGGCTGGATGGCATCACCAACTCGATGGACATGAGTTTGAGTGAACTCCGGGAGTTGGTGATGACCAGGGAGGCCTGGCGTGCTGCGATTCATGGGGTCGCAAAGAGTTGGACACGACTGAGCGACTGAACTGAACTGAAGATTATTTTGTTCATATATAACTATGTTTGGCTACTGAATAGTCTGTGTTTTCCTGGAACTTATCCCAGTATGTTACTCTCTAAGCAGAAAAGGACTCATTTAAAGGAATCTCCTTCTGAATAATTTTTGTTGGTTGATACTGAGAGCATTACTTTAGGCCTGTCAAGACTTTTTTTTTTTAATTCATACATTAAGCCTTAAATAAAACTAACTTGTAGATTTCTATCATTATTTTTATTACATGTGTCTTTTTAAAAGTTGGATAGATCTTGTAGTATTATAAGTTAAAGAAAAAATGTGTAATTATTTTAAATAATTTAAGCTTTCATATTTATTTAAATTAAAATCAGGTAAATCCCATCAAGATTTTTAGCAGCAGCTGAGTGGACTATATTTGTGGTTCTATTTTTGTAATTTTTGCTACTTAAGATGGCATTCATCTGTGTCCTGTAATAATGTCACACTTTTTGTACTGTGAAAATATTGAAGGATCTATTTCAGGAGTAGAATTTTGGTGGTCCCTATGATAAATAATATATGAGTTGTTTTGTATATGTATTTTAGAGGTCTTTAGAAAAACATTGTTATTTTAATTTAAAAATTGTGTTGAACTGTAAGTGGTGACGAAATGGCTATAGTCCCATTTTCAGAAGCCTAGATTTCACATGCAACATTGTTACCTGAAAGAATCAAGATTTTGTTTCTGACCTGTAAAGACATTTAAAAATCTACCACTGACCTCATGTAAAAGCTAGTACAAAGGAAAGGAAAAAATAGGAAAGGAAATTTGAAAGGAAAAAAATATAAAATCCATATCAGAATGAAATAAGGTGCGCTGAATGTTTGGATTGAACTGGTGCAAACTGATCCAGTCCTCCAAGTCAACCCTCCACCTTCTAAAAGCACTTGCCAGGTGGTGCTATTGGTAAAGAACCGCCTTGCCACTGCAGGAGGTGTAAGAGAACCGGGTTCGATCCCTGGGTTGGGAAGATCCCCTGGAAGAGGGCATAGCAACCCCCTCCAGTATTCTTGCCTGGAGAATCCCATGGAGAGAGGAGCCTGGCAGGCTACAGTCCATAGCGTCATGAAGAGTCGGACATGACTGAACTTAGCATTGCACACACTCTAAAATACTAGACTGCAAATATTTGCACCTTTTGTTTTTCTTTGCTTAAAGTGGATTTTTCTTCTGTTCCTACCCTTTTGCCCACTTCTCCCTTTTCTGAGGGAGAGCATCACATGCACACGTGGAGTGTGAGTGTGCAGTGAGTGTACTTGGCAGGGGGTAGGGGGGGAATAGATTTTCTTTGCCAAAGATACGAGCACAAAAATGATTCTCCATCATCACAGTGAAGGGAATAGCTTTACGCTTGGGAACCTTCATTGCAGGGTGGCTTCTCCTGTGCAGTTGATTCAAGACTATATCGTGCTTTGCTGTTTGGATGAGCTATGCTGTCCAATCAGGGACAGGTGTCATATGAAGGCTAGTATAAGTGGGGTAGGGAAGGAGATCGTGGGAATCCTATCATCACCAGTGTCCTTACCCAGGTGAACAGTGATGCCTGTGGGCCCTTGTTGGATAATAACAACCTAGAAAGAATTATGGTTTCACTATTTTTCAAGATTTAATTGGTCCTAGTGATTGCTATGCATGGATTTTTTTTTTCTCTATACACTTTAAGTTCTTGGCTTCATGATTTTATTTTGAGCTTCTCTTCTTTCCTAGGTAGTTTGAAATCTTTACCTACATGTAAGGATTTTTTTCATCCATTGCCCTCCCTCTCTTTACTGTAAACCCTGCCTCATGCTGCTGTTGCTGCTGCTGCGTCCTCTTCTTCTTTTTTTAAACATACTATGCTTTCTGTTTGGTTGTAAAGCTCCAAGAAATGAATAATCCTAATTGGAAGAAATGTTCACTGGATCGGTTCCTGCTGCTTTTTCCCTCTCCAGAACACAACAGATTGCTACTGAATTTTGAATGTCACTAACAGACAGATGATAATGGCTTAAGATGGATAATGAAATGTTTGAAACACAGATGGGCCTGTAAATCATTTTTTTCTTTTTCTTAGGACTTCTTCTGACATAAAATATTAATGTAATTCATGCTGTTCTATACCAATATCCTTCCTAAATGATACCTCTGTAGCCCTTTTGTTGAGCTGCTACATTCATCTGTCTTTGCGAAAGACTGTCATTGCTAGATGGATGTTCTGTACAGTCACTGGATGGGTGAGAGTCTTACCTTTACCAAAAAGAGATTATGTAAAAAGGAAACCTTCCAAGGAGCCCTCAGCTTTGTTCTCAAAGGGAGTACCTGAGAATTGCATATGCAGCACTTAATCTGTAGGAGGCTATGAGGTATATATGAAAAGAAGTACATGAAATTTATCATACAGGTCTTCATCTGGGGGCCATCAGTCACGACTTAAACTGTCACCTAGGTGCTTATAGGGAAAAAGAAACTAGGCCAAATAGAAAAGATTTTTTTTTTTCTTTTAAGTACAATACCACAGAATCAGAAGAGGGTGAGAGATCAAGGATGCACTCAGGTACTGATTTTTATTTTTAGGTGATGAGCTTCTTTATGCTTTCTCTCCAGCTTCGGGAGGCACTGGCCAAGATGATGTTGGTGGTCACTCGGCGTACACCCCAGACCACTACTCTACGCTCGGAAGGCTTGACAGCTGTCGATCTACGGGACAGCGCTCAGAAACCAGGGATTCCAGCTGTCAGACTGAGGAAGTGAAAGTCGTACCACCTTCAATGAGAAGAATCAGAGCCCAGAAGGGGCAAGGCATTGCTGCTCAGATGAGTCACTTCTCAGGCTCCTCTGGGAACATGTCAGTGCTGAGTGACTCTGCCGGGGTCGTGTTCCCTTCCCGCCTCAACAGCGACGCCGGTTTCCACAGTCTTCCCCGGTCTGGAGCAAGGGCAAATGTTCAGTCCCTGGAGCCACGGCTGGGTGCCCTGGGCCCTGCGGAAGACCTGGGCAGTGCTTTCCCCTACCAACGGGGTCACCCACAAGTAGATGAAGACTTTGGGCCTCTAGGAACTGCCCCGAGGATGGGAACACTGTTGAGGCCCAAATCTCAGGAGATGAGGCACTTTGAGGGTGAAAACGTAACCAGCCCTGCATGTGTGGTGTCTCCTCACATGAGCTACTCTACCAGCATCATCCCAAATGCCACGCTCTCCTCCTCTTCAGAGATCATTGTGATTCACACTGCTCAGAGCTCAGGGCAGCTGGACAGTAAAATTACCAGCTCATCTTCATACTCAAAGGTCAGATCCAGAGACCACCTCCTCTCCAGGCAGAAAGATGGTCATCATTCGTCCAGTGCAACCACACTGCTGTCCCTCTGTGACTCCGAAGTCTCTCTAGATACACCAGCAAATCGAGAGAATGTGTCCCAGGCCATGGCCTATAACTGTAGAAATAACCTGAGCATCCCAGCCCACCCCCAGGATGTGGACAACAAGAGTGAGTCCAGTTATTCAGGAAGCCGGGGCCAGGGTGGTAGCGTGGAGCCCTGGGAATACAGTGCCTCAGGTAGTGGGCGGGCATCCCCACTGAAGCCACACTTGGCAGCTCCCGGTTACTCCACTCCTGTAAGCAACACGAGCAGCTGCAGTTTGGACCAGACCTCTAACAAGGATGATACCAGGTCTGTGTATTCAGAGGACCACGATGGCTACTCCCCTACTCTGCACCCGGACTCTGGACACAGACCTGGGGATCTGTGCAATAGTAATGATGGCTTTGGGAACCCCAGGCACAGCGTAGTCAATGTTTTTGATGGAAGAGCTCAGAGACACCAAGGGGACCGGTCCAATTGCCAAGACAAATCCCTTGCACGAAGCATTTCTTTGAAGAAAGCCAAGAAGCCTCCCCTGCCACCCTCTCGGACGGACTCTCTGCGCAGAGTTCCCAAGAAGAACGTCCAGTCGAACGGGCAGGTGCTGAACGAGAGCCTGATTGCCTCGCTCCAGCACTCACTGCAGCTGAACCTCCCGGGCAAGGGCGGCAGCTCGCCTTCCCAGAGCCCCTGCAGTGACTTCGAAGAAGCTTGGCTGCCTCGCTCCCGCAGCCAGAGCACTGTGAGCGCCGGCAGCAGCCTGACCTCCGCCACGGCCCCCAACGTCTACTCCGTGTGTGGGCTCACGCCGGCACAGAGCGACACGAGCAGCGTCAAGTCCGAGTACACAGACCCGTGGGGCTACTACATTGACTACACGGGAGTGCAGGAAGAGCAGGGGAACGCAGGCAGGGCCGGTCCGGCCGGCAGCGCAGCATCACCTGGAAGTGGGCCAGGCCGCCACCTCCTGGAAGGGTCCCGGGCCGCGGTACCCCCGGTGCTCGGTGGCACCGTCAAACCAAAGATCACGTCTCCGGAGAAGTCGCACAGAGTCACTTCTCCATCCAGTGGGTACTCCAGCCAGTCGAACACGCCCACCGCTCTCACCCCTGTGCCTGTCTTCTTAAAATCAGTGTCACCAGCCAGTGGGAAGGGGAAGCCCAAACCCAAGGTGCCAGAAAGGAAGTCGTCTCTTGTGTCTTCAGTATCCGTCTCCTCCTCCTCCACGTCTCTTTCCTCGAATACTTCCACCGAAGGAAGCGGGACGGTGAAGAAGCTGGAGTCAACGCTGGTGTCTCCGCTCGCGGCTGCTCCTCACGCCTCTCCCCCAGCCCCGTGTCCTGCTGACAAGTCTCCTTGCCTCCCTCCCCCGCCGCCTCTGGCCGATCTCTCCGAGGGCTCACCTCTGCCTCGATCTCCCCTCTTCCCGCCTCCGCCGCCAGAAGCGCTCACTCCCTTCTGTGCCGCCACCGACGCCTGCTTTCCTCCGCCCCCCACAGCGCTGAGCCCCGCTTTTCTGGATTCATCTGACTCCCTGCCACCTCCGCCACCTGCCTTCCCCCGCTCAGTGCCCCCGCCTGCCCCACCGCTTGACCCCAAATTGATGAAAGATGCCAGGCCTTCTTTCAAGAAACCTGGCCAGCCAGAGTCCTCCCGGGAGGCCTGCAGACAGCCTTCCATCAAGGAGGAGGGCAGCAGAGTCCCCATGCCCCTGATCACCACCGAAGCGCTGCAGACGGTGCAGTTGAGGCCGGTGAAGAAGAACTCAGGAACCGAGGCAGCCCCCTTACAGGAACACGCATCTCAGGAAAAACGAACTCCGGTTGTTCCCCAGTATCATTTAAAGCCATCTGCTTTCCTGAAATCCCGAAATAGCATACATGAAATGGAGAGTGAAAGCCAGCCTGCCTCCGCGACGAGCTCGCTTCCGACTCCTGCCAAGAGCTCGACTCAGGGTCACCAAGACAGTGCAGCCGAGCATGGCCTCCGGAGTCACAGCCCGGCCGGGGAGGCGGAGGCCGGAGCGGGTGCCACCCCACCCCTCGGCCCGTCGCCCAGCAGGAAGCCGCCCCCCATTTCCAAGAAGCCCAAACTGTTCCTCGTGGTGCCACCTCCGCAGAGGGATTTCACGGCGGAGCCCTCAGAGAACGTGAGCGTGGCATCTCCTAGCCCCACGAGCGCAGAGGCACGAGAGAGCGGTGCAGCAGGGGCTGGTTCCGATGACACCGATTCTGGCAGCTCCGTGGTTCTTGTGGGAGGAGCTGCAGGATCCGAGTCCCCGGGCAGAGTGGAAGCCAATGTCCCCATGGTGCCAGCCCCTGCGGAGGAACCAGGTGCCAGGAACGGTGTGGAGCGCTGCCTGCCTCCGCAGGACCCAGGGCGTGAGTCCGGTTTTCTCTTGTTCCCCTAGACTGTTCGCAGCTGAGGCGAGTAGGGCTGCTGCACGCTCAG
The DNA here is from genome assembly GCF_032405125.1 of Capricornis sumatraensis. Lineage (NCBI taxonomy): Eukaryota > Metazoa > Chordata > Mammalia > Artiodactyla > Bovidae > Capricornis > Capricornis sumatraensis. The sequence goes on along the minus strand of NC_091081.1, from coordinate 63,698,323 downwards.
GTTCAAGCCGGCTGCGTGGGGGCTCCCTGTGCCGCCTCGCGCTTAGGTTACCAACTTGGCATTTCTATGGGTTGTTTTTTTTTTTTTTTAATATCCAGTTCTAAGGGTAGAGCTCATAGAAGGGCAGAAAATAGAAGGGGTGGGGTGGTGGGCAGCAGACTGAGTATTAAGTAACTGAGTAATCCCCCCCAGAGAGCGGCAAATAAATGTTACAGCAAAATTTAAGAGAGATTCCGTTTCATCTAGACTTTTAACAGAAAAGCCTGAGCTTTGACTGTCATGCTTGTGTCGTTTCCCCATCTTTGTGATATATCAGACAACAGACCCTGCTGCCTCTCCCTGGGATTTTCACGTTGTCAGGAATGGCAGAGAAGCATATTTGGGAGCTTGGCTAAAGACTGAAATTCAAGTCGTTCATGCATCTTGTGTCTGCCTGCTTGCTTCTCCATAGCTGGGGTGCCGGAGGCTGAGACAGCCAGTTCTTCCTCAGAGACCTGTGACTTCCTTAAGGACGACAGGGGTGATGAGGTGATGACCCCCAGGAGACCCCGGACCACAGAAGACCTTTTTGCAGCTATTCACAGGTATCCAAAACTCCTTCCTCTTTGTTGAATCTACTTCATGAGTCCCCTCTTTCCAAGTCAGTTCTCAGTGTGTTTTTCTTTGTTGATGTTCTTACTCTCACCTAACTGAACTTCATTAACTTGCTTGTTGATTTTTCTAGTTTGTTTCTATATTTTTATTTCCCTCAACTCCAGTTTCTTTTTTATTCTGTTCCACTGATTTTTATGATGATGTGGGGCACAGAGGGTCAGTGTGATGATGTTTGGCTGGCCTTCCTCTTGCTAGCGAGAAATGCACTGTCACTATATTTGACTGAATGTTTACAAGAGTTGGGTTAAAGTAGCCAGTGATCCGGTCTCGGATGAGGGATGCTGTGTTCTGTGGACTTAACATGCACAGACTAGCTCTACAGGACTTCTTTCCTAAATGTTTTGTTTTATTGCTTTTATTATTTTCATTTTACAGAAAAAACTAGGTTTTTATAGTGTAACTTCTTTGGCTATTGAAATGTTTCAATAAAAGAATACATCTTTTTTAAACAGGAGCAAAAGAAATTTAAATTTATTATTGTATACTGCTGGTGCCATCTGCTGGCATCAGAAATTATTGGGTTTTTAAAAAATGTGGAGTAAATTTTTCAGAGTAACTGCCTGAACTGTTGTACTTTTTACATGCGATCACCTTAAAGAGTGATTTAGCACTATAGTTTGACTTGTTGCCTAATTTTTCTGGCTGTAAGCAGTTGAATTCTCTCACGACAGTGTCATTGTAAAAATGAATAAGATTGTATTTGTGCAAGTACTTTAAACTGTATGCTGTATAAAACCTTTGCTTTCTCCTAGAATTCTTTACCACAATATTTTCAGATAACTCTTATGAATGCCCATGTGCTGCCAAGGCCTTATAGTTCCCTGAACCAAGGTCCTCTTTCTTCCTCCTAAAACTAAACATCTGTAAAATCATTTGATTCTCTGTGTGAGTAACCTGTGTCAGGAGTGTTTTCCTGGTTCTTGGAATCTAACTGAAGTGGCTGTGATCCCATGAGGTGGAAAGCATAGGATGTGCCATCCCTACCTGAGCTTCCTCGTGCAAGGTGTAAACATCTAACTTGGCCCGGGGCAGGGGGGTCGGGGGGCCAAACGGCCAAGCTGAGGAATCAAAGTGTTTGTCAAGAATTGTATTCTTTACTTTTGGTTCCAGTATTGGTATAATGTCCTGACAGACGCTAAACACTGCCTCTGTCACATTGTCTGACTGGTCTCTTGTCATTAGAAATTTAAAAAGTAGCTAGTTATCAAATTATTCCTGCAAACAGGGGAAATGAAAAATGCCACATCCTTTGAAACCAACTTTAGTGACACTTGTAGAGATTTACACAGATGTTTCTAACCAGAAGCATGCTGGACATCTAATAACCTCCCCATGATTGTTTTCTGAATTAAATGGAACCAATTGGAATTTAACTGTTAGGAAATTCTTCCAAGGCCTGACATCTTCCATTTGGTATGAGATGCACTGGGTTGCCAAATATGCAGACATATATATATATATTTAAAATAGCATCCACTGAGAAGATGTGTTGCTGGTTGCTCTGTGTACTAAATACTTAGTCTCAGGGACAAACCCAACTGTTGTGGGACCAAATTACTACATACTTTTCCTAAAAATATGTGAAAAATCTCTTCTACATTTTATTTTGGCAACCCTCTTAAGGCACTAAAAAAAAACTGTGGTTTCTCCTACTAGGGAGTTATATCTACAGCAGATGCAGAAATTGGCCAGTCTGTATTGTTCCATGTACATATGATAGAAGTAAAGACTGAATAGGGTGTGGTTTGCAGATAGAAAGCAAGGATACAGGCTAATTTTTAGTAGATAGATAGATAATATATTAGCACACATAATAGGAAGCCATCTAAAGTCTTTGAGTTTTAGGGCTTTATTTTATATCCTTCAGTAGCTAAGCTAATACTTTAAGATAAAGAATATCTAAATTGAAACACAGCTTTCAAATTTTGTAATGCAAATTAATTCACTTCAGATTTAAAGCCAGATGGAAAATGTAGAACACCACCACTTGAAGTGTGAAGTTTTTATATTTATTGAAGTAATTAGTTTTTAAGCCAGTGTTAACTATTTAAGCATGTTTTAAATAGCCATCTTCCTTAGAAATACACACACAGTGTGTGTGTGTGTGTGTGTGTGTATATATATATATACACACATACATACGTAGCATACATAATATGCCAAGAATTCCTATATTTAGATTTAATTGTCATTTTCGGGGGCAGTTGCTCTTAAGAAACAACAATACTTTTATAAATTCCCATCTTTTCTTCATTCTGAATCTACAATTAAAAGGCCTTTAATTGTAGATTTAATCAAACATAGCTATGGCTTATTATATGGATCTCAGATCACCCTCTCCATTTAAAAGCCCAACAAAAAAATTATCCTAAAACCAATACCTGCAAGAATCAGATGAGCAGAGATGTCTTTGGGAAGAAACCAGAATAAACTGTGAGGTCATGTGCTCTATGTGGAAAGATGGTCCATCAAATTTTACTTCTTGTGTTAAGCTGTGTGACTTCACCCTGTGGACGTTGATTACTTTTTCCGGCTGGAGCAATCCATCTAATTGTTTTCCAGTTCTGAAATTCTGGGGTGTTATTGTTTCCATGGGTTTTGTGAGTGGGTCAGTAACTTACTCTAAAGTACTGCTCTTGTTGACAGTGGAGAGGACCATGGAACCTAAGTTTCATAGGCCAGTTAGTGCCATCCCAAAGGAGGTGGCGTGATGTCAGCTCTGGTCACCCATTCAGCCTCTTAGCTGGATTTTTACCACTTCTGATCTTTCATTTTGGTGTCTTCTTGTTGGCCAGAAGCACGGAGAGGATCCTGGAAGCAGCTAGCCCAGGGCAGCCATCAGAGGCCTATCCTCCCCTGTGCCTGGCTGTGCAGGACATGTAAAAACATCACTGAAGCCTGAGCTGATAGAAGGAAGGGAGAATTACATTTCCCTAAATGACACTGAAAGGTTTGTTAGGCACCTACTCTATGCCTGACACTTTAAGGCTGTAACTGCATTTATCACGACTGATAAGCTATGAGCTATCTAATGTTATTCCTCCTTTTCCAGATAGGAAACAGGGTCAGAAACTTGCCCCAGGTCACAGAACAAGGAAGCTTTCCACAGTGGGTAAAGCCAGGCCTATATGACTCCAGAGATCCTTTATCTCACTGAATCCTCACAAACCTGTGAGGCTGGTATCATCACCCGCATTTTACAAGTATGAAAAACTTGTAAACAGATGAATTACTGGTCCAGGATTACATAGTTAAAAGTTGCTCAGATTCAACTCTTAATCTCTATATTTCAGATACTATTCTTTCAACCTTTGTCTGTTGCATGTTCTAGGATTTTATGGCAGAAGAAGATGTATAACCACATATTTTAAAAATACATTGTTTTCTTAAAGCAAGCTCAACCTGCACTTAGCTGAGTGATTCATCCCACACTGAGTGGTGGTTATAAAGACACCAGCAAGGGTCACTTGGATCATCTGCTTTATTTTCTGTAATTCACTCCCAGAAAACAGTCTTAGAGACTGAGGACAAGAACTACCCCCAGGACAGTTTTACTCTCCCTGAAGGCCTCTCCTCTTTCACTCTCTACCCCATTCTTTACATTCTCTGGATCAGTCAGAGGATGTCAGTCAGGAAACAGGATCTAGTGTGGAAGGTTCATTCTTGTTTTCCGGAAAGTTGAATTTCTAGGAGTTGACATATGGTCCAGTAAGAGCTAAAGAAAACTGGTTTTATGTCAAACTCTAGAATGACTGAGAATGTATAGTTAGCGTTGTCCGAGAATCTGAGGCAGGGGGCCTGTCTCAGTGTATGGGATATTCTAGGAGTTGGCTTGTCTACTAGGCCATTCAGGTGCCAGCATCAAACAAGAAATGGAGGAGTAGAAAGAAAGGAAGGTCGCCCCAATATCAGTCGCATGTAGAAGAGTTAAATAAGAAATGGCAGTTATGAAAAGCTTTGGAAATGATCCTATCCAAAGTAAGATAATATGATGTTTGAGATTTATTTCAAAATAATCCAGTGAGTGTGGAGATGAAATCACAGTGACCATAAGTTAATAATTATCATAACTGGGTCATGGACACACATAAACTATTCTTTTTGCCTGGGTGTTTGGAACTTTCCATAGTGAAAATAATAGATGGTGGCCTGAATATCAGTAAGAGAGGCAGGGTGGTGTGTGGCCCACATCCAGTGGTCCACCAAGAGTTAACCTTCATCTTAATGTTATTAAATCTCAGGTCTAAGAGGAAAGTCCTTGGTCGTAAAGATTCAGAAGATGATCACTCCCGAAACCATTCTCCCTCCCCACCAGTGACACCCACTGGTGCCGCCCCCAGCCTGGCCTCCCAGAAGCAAGTGGGGTCCATTCAGAGAAGCGTCCGGAAGAGCAGCACCAGCAGTGACAACTTCAAAGCTCTGCTGCTGAAAAAGGGGAGTCGCTCAGATACCAGCGCCCGCATGTCAGCAGCAGAGATGCTCAAGAACACAGACCCTAGATTCCAGAGGTCAAGGTCGGAGCCATCGCCAGACACGCCCGAGAGCCCATCAAACTGCTCCCCGAGCAAGAACAGGAGGGCACAGGAGGAGTGGGCCAAGACAGAAGGCTTGATGCCTCGGAGTCTGTCCTTCTCCGGCGCCAGGTATGGCCGCAGTCGAACGCCGCCTTCTGCCGCCAGCAGCAGGTACAGCGTGCGGAACAGGATCCAGAGCAGCCCCATGACCGTCATCTCGGAGGGCGAAGGGGAAGCCACGGAGCTCGCAGACAGCACGGCTCTTCGGGCCCCGGGTGCTGTGAGGGGATGTTCGATGGATGGACTGGCGGCGGGTGGTGTGGATGAGGGCAGCCTGCTCTGTGCCGGGGTACCCACTGCCCCGCTGGGGGCCCAGGCTCCTGGTCCGGCAGAGGGGCTGCCCAGCGCAGAGGGCAGGGGCCCTTCAGAACAGCAAGGCGGTCACGCCGGGGACAAGAGTTAGGGGCAAGAAGCTCCCAGGTGATGTGGGGAGGTGTGCAGCACATGGCTCCAGGAAGCCCGACAGGTCCCCTGCCCTGCCTTGTCGCTTGATCCCGCTCAGCATCTGTGCTGTGGGCCCAGGCACCGCCAGCCTCGCCGCGGAGGGGAAGGGCTATGAGGACTCACGTGGCACTTGCCCTGTGGCTTAAATGCAAGTAGAAGCTTAACTTCTGAAAGTGCTTCCTGGGGAAGTTTTTGGGTTTTTTTTGCTTAATGCTGGGAATGTGTGGAGGGATGTACATGTGTGTGTGCATTCAGAACACTTTTTACATTAAACACACACACCACCACCACCACCAGCATGTACAGAAATAGGAGAGAGCTGTTAAGCTAGGTAGAGTAATGGAGCCTTCTGGGCTAGGTGGTAATTGCTTTAAAAGTATCATGTTTATGGAAATTAGTTCCAGGGAGAGAACCATTACTTCTAGCAAAGAGGGGTAGGTTTGCTGGTTCTGAGCACATGGGGGTATGGGCTTTCCAGGCAAGGGGGTTGTGGTTACCCCCGAAAGTTGGAAAAGGGCTAAGGGACGAATTGGTTCAGGTACTTCCTTTTTTGTAAAAACACAGACATGTGGACATGGCAATGCTGTAACTCAGGGTCTGCTGCTGTGCAGCAGAGACACCACTCCTAGCCTGGTTGGAAGAAATGTGGGTCATTTTTTAATCCCTTGCCTCCCTGAGTAGCAGCTGAGACCTCCTTGGAGAACAGAAATGACAGTGGCCCATGCAGAGAGGGTAAAGGAGATGAGAGTAGGGGAGCGGAGTAAGTGATACACTGCTGGAATTTGGTTCCTGCTTATTCAATAAAATTATTTTTCAGAATTAAACTTTAAAACTTGCACTACAGAACTGTGGGTGGAGCCTTTCCTTTTACAACTGTTTTTCTTTTTTTTTACACCAGAGTTTAAACTTCGATTTGGTAATTTCTTATCACTTGAAATGTCAAGATTTGCTAACTTTTGGTTAAACCAAAGAAAAAGTTAATGCTATTTTTTTCCTTGAACTGCCTGCAGTATCATGTCCTCACTTAGAAAGGTTTATCAAAATCTATTATATACTATCTTACTTGGAAGAAAATGCTGACTAGCTCTTTTTGGTCAAATAAACTGATAAACATTGGCAGGGCTTGGCTCTTAATTAGCCCTGAGCAATGAGTTTTAGATTTAAAAGATTTTTTGCATCATTTGGTTTGTGTGTTTTTATATTTTTTATAAATAATTGAATTTGGCTAATTACCTTCTAATCTTCTCCGGTTAGAATTTTAACACTTTTAGACGTGGAAGAAAAGTGTGTAAAGTATTTATTTTTATGTGATATTCTTGTGACCACTTTGTCCCAACTGTCGTGTACATAGACTTATTTGTTGGTTCAATAAAATCAGATCTTGTGTTCTTCATCAGAAGGACCTCAGATGAGAGTACTGAGATTATTGGCCTAAATACAATGCGGTTGCCAATTATCATCTTTTTTTGGTGTGACAGTTATCATCTAAAAGCTTGACTGCACAGGCCCAGTCATTGTAAGGTTTACCCTCTAAAAGTATGACAAACCTATTTTAGATACATCTTGAAACAAAAATAAATCTACAGAATTAAGACTCCTATTCTCTGAAGAAAGCAAAACACGTCTTTTCACACAACCAGATATCAAAACCTGACACTTGGCCAAGAGCGAAAGGACTGTCTACCACTTGGAGCAAGTGTATTCTACATTGGGCACAAGAATCTTTTATCCTCAATTTCAGAAAAATGACATTGGCTTTCGGATATGAAATCGTCTCATAGCTACCTAAAAAAGATTAAAATGTACTTGGCTATCAGAAAACAAATTTAATATATAAATCATTTATGTTGAAGGTAAGATAAGTACCCTCAAAACTAATGATAAAACTTTTTTTAAATCCCCATTTGTAAAGGAAAAATATACTAGGTTTTTTCATTCGCTTTGAATAAAACAATTGTAAAGTAAATATTTGAACCTTTTTTGTTCTTGTTGTTTGTACATGCATTTTTGAGTGATGAGTTCAGTCTTCTTGTACCAAACTGCTGAGTGCTTTGCTGGATACAGACAGAACAGCAGTAAAGACCAGAAGGTGCCCGTGGGAGGTGAGGACCCAACAGAGAAGAGAGAGAACATCACAGACACTGTGGATGGTGTCGTCTAAAAGGACAGTGGGAAAAGCAACTCTTAAGTGATGTGGACTTTTGAATAAAATCCCAATAATGTGTTGACTGAGAGTCTAGGTCATGTGACACGTGGAGAGATGTGAGAGCTTTGCACAACATGGATGAAATATAGGGAGATAAGAATCTAGACTCATCCCAGAACAGGCATCTTCAGGTTTGCTACTTGATTTCCTCTGTGGGACTGGCTACTGTTAATGAACACATTGTATTTAAAAACTCAGTGAAGGCAGCCTTATTGACTCTTCCTTACACCCCAGACTTGAAAGCCCCCACCACCATCCTGACTAAGCTATTTCCACCTTGTTTTTCTGAGAGTTGGGAGAGAAACAAATGACCATTTGGTCTGTCAGTTGGAAGCAGCCTTAGCTTTCATCTGATTTCTGCCCTCCTGTTTCTAAAGAATGTTGATTGTAACCATTGCTTCTCCTGTGGTGATGAGAGTATATTTGTTTGAGGAATCACAACGTTGAGGAAAGAGAAGGAGGCATTTCTTTATCTCGATCTTATTTTCCATCCACCAACACCACATCCAGCTCTGGGGTGAGCATCCTGGGAGGACAGGAGAAACACAAGATTGGCCTTGTTGGTTTTGCATTAATGTGCTTAATTGAATTTGTATAATTGTTTATATTGCTGGGATTTCGTCATGAAATGAGCACAGTAGGATAATTTACTTTCACAAATATTAGAATATTGTTGAGGTGGGGAAGAAGGGTCTTTTGAATAAAACATGGACCTGATTCTTGAGGTCTGATTTCCTTTTATAAACTATTCAGTTACTATAACATAGTTGTTGGTTTGTTTGTTTGTTTTTTGCAGTGAGCTGCCCTAAACTAACTTGCACAGAGGCCAGCCTTTATTCACAGAACCAGAACTAGTGACCTATAGTCATTTGTTTAGCAATGAAAAAAAGAAACCCTTTATCAAATTCTTAATTGTGTGCTAGGTAAAGATGAGGGAGTTCTAAGAAAAATGTGGATTAGAGATAATTAAGGTACATCAAACTTGGTGAAAAAGACGTACAATGAACTATCCTATAAAACATTAGTGTCAGAGTAGATAGAAAAGGAAGAACACTGGGAAAACCCTGCTGGGACCCCCTCCCCCACCACATGAGTTCTCCTTTACCAACAGAACACCTGAAATTGGTTCAGACCAACCAAAACACTTCGACCCCTCTCCCCCATTGTCAGAAAGGCCACATGGCACAGTTTTGGCCAATGAGACATAGGTAATAGTCTGTGAGTTTCCAGGAAAGCTGCTTTTCTTGCGTAGGTACCATCCCCTTCCTTCTTTTATCCCTCGAATGGATGGGAGGCTGGAGGATAAACTACTATTGCAACATTTGAGGCAGCAACAAGGATGAAAGAAGCCAAATGGTATGGAAAGCAGAGGGGAAAGGAGCCTGGTCCGTTGATAACATCCAGAGTCACCATACCAGCCTTGGGCTGTTTACCTCCAAGACCCACTGGGTACGTCACTTGTCACCTGCTTTGCAGTTGACTGATACAGTTCTCAGAGGAAGATAAGAGGGGTTGGCTATGGTGAACATGAGCTAAGACTCAATGAATCAGTGTGGGGTTATCTTGCCTGTCAAGTATGTCAATCTTAATTATATATTTGAGGGTTGGAGAAATAACCAGTGAGGGTTTGCAGACCCAGGGAACCCACTATAAGCCAAACTGACTGGAACTCCATTTATTTTCCAAAGTCCATATGCTCCCATTTTAAAATGGGAGGGGAACTATGATGATAGTTGGAGTTTCTAGGTATCAAATGTCAATTTGAACCCTGACACATCTGGGTATTTTTTTCTTTCTCCAGTGTACAGTCACCTGAGTAAATGATCATAGGACCTATTGGAAAAACACTAGCGGAATCTTTAGTGTATACACTTGCTGAAATATTGCAGTGATCTTTCCCCTAAGGATCCAGTTATTCAGCCAGTGACTTTTGTATCTGGAAACTGGGCAAGAGATTACAGTTTTGTGGGGTTTGGAAGGAGTTGAGGGGGAAGATGATCTCGGCCCCCTGCTGATCCATCCTTGCTCTCTTATTGGTTACTCGATTTCATCCTCTGTTGTTCAGTTGTTAAACTGTGTCTGACTCTGCAACCCCATGGACTGCTGCACGCCAGGCTTCCCTGTCCACCATTTCTCAGAGTTTGCTCAAATTCATGTCCATTGAGTCAGTGATGCCATCCAGCCATCTTGTCCTCTGTTACCCCCGTCTCCTTGCCTTCAGTCTTTCCCGGCAGCAGGATCTTTTCCAATGAGTCAGCTCTTCACATCAGGCGGCCAAAGTATTTTGTCCTTAAGGATGTCATGTTCTATTAACTATCTCCTAAGACTTAACAAGACAGGCCCCCTTGGCTGCCATTTTGACCTTGGTGTTTAATATAATTGATACATCCTGACTTTTGCAGTGAGCACTTCCACCTGGCCCCTGCAAGGTCGCATCATCACCCACATTGCTCTCAGCAAGCAAAGCCCTGTCCCAGCCTCTCCAGCCCAGACTGCAGAGAAAGCCTCCACAGAGTCCTTGGTGATGTGCATGCCTCTTGCACCAGTGCATGCCCACTGGCCTTGGAAAACGGTGGCGCCTCTGAACCCTCCCATGGAACACAGTTTCTATGGACTGAATTGTCTTCCCCCCCAAATTCAGATGTTGAAGCCCTGGCTCCCAAAGTGATGGTATTAATATTTGGAGATGGGCCTTTGGGAGATGATTAGGTTTAAGTGAGGTCATGAGAGTGGAGTCCCCAGCTAGGACTGGAGTCCTTAAAAGAAGAGAAAGGGACCAGGGAGCCCCCTCCCTCTCCACTGTGTGAGAAGGTGGGAGGAAGATGGCTATTTACAAGCCTGGAAGTGGGCCTCACCAGGCACTTATTCAGCCAGAACCTTGATCTTGGAATCCTCAGCCTTCAGAACCATGAGAAATACTTTTCTCTTTGTTTAAGCCATGGAATCTATGATGATCTGTTAGAACAGCCCAAATAGACTAAGACAAAACTCTGACAGGCCTCCTTGCCACATGCACTGTGCACATTCCAGAACACCCCTTCTGTGAGACTTTCTTCCTGTTACCTCTCCCAGCAGTTCAGGCATTCCAACCTTCCTATCACTTTTTTCTGGCTACTAGGCACAGCCCTAAAGCAGTGAGTTTGCTCTGTCCCCTGGAGTTTTATTCATGGCCTTCAATGCTGTATTCTGAGCAATATTCCCAAGTCAAACTTTCCCTTTTTCGGTCTTGTGTCCTGGCATCTTTGACCAAGCACCGCTGAAGCCTGGTCCCAAGGGTATTCTCCTGGTCCTTTCCAGGGCATGCTGGCAACCTTGGCACATTGTCCATCTCTTCATCAGGCCCAGCTTGGCTTCTGCCAGGTTATGCTGTGACTTAACCTTGGGTAAATGCCTGATAGCTGGGAGATGGGTAGGGACAGCTCCTAGGGCTGCCTGCCGCCTTATGGGAGGGGGTGGGGGGAGTGAGGGTAGGGGTAAGGAAGACCTGTATCTTGTCTTTCCTTGTGTTAGGGTGAGAGGAGGGAGAGATGGTAATTCTAGCTCTTAATGGAGGGAAGGTGGGCCTCTTCTACAGGCTCAGAATGTTCAGAAACTTTAGGGAGTCAAAGCTGTGGGCGGCATGCACCAGGTGCACATTCCAGGTTTGATTCTGACCTTGATACAGCACATCAGGCTTGGGTGAATATCTGTTGGCAGTTATTACTTTTGCCATCCAATCCTGCACTTGCCTTCAGTATGAGATGAGGACTGTTTAACAAGCTACCAAAGAGGTTCTGGCGCTTAACGCATAGCTTTAAAGGTTAATTAACTTTTGTGACCCACCTGGGACATTGGATCATTGTGGGACAACAATCCAACTCAGTCATGACCATTCAAGTTCACTGCCCTTACACTCATTATCCACCCCAACCCCAGTTTTTAAAACACCTGAATCATTCACCAGTCACTGCATTCCTTCCCACCAGTATGCCATTCCATCTAAACTTAATAACTAGACAGCCTTGTGCCAGGAGCTGTGTATGTATGGCCTGTCCACAGGGATGGGACCAGACAGGCAGTTTGTGACCCAGTCCCCAAAGTGCTGTCTTACTGCCCATGACCTTGGGACCACTCTGATACCAGCTGTGCCAGTTCAATGCTGAGACAGGGTTGGGAATACAAAAGATGTATGGTGACGTCATACCAATGAAAGGGAAGAAGAGATCTGGAGACTGCAGCACAGATCTGACAGGCTCTGATCCCTGGGTCCGGATCCCCTGGAGAAGGGAACTGCCACCACTTCAGTATTCTTGCCTGGAGAATTCCATGGACAGAGAAGCCTGGTGGGCTACAGTCCTTGGGGTCATAAGGAGTTGGACACGACTGAGCACTAACAGTTTCACTTCACTTTTCACCAGCCCCCTAGGGAACTCCGGAGCAAAGCCTTTATACAAAGGGTCCTGAGTCAGACAGAAATGCCTAGGTCTTTGCACCACAACCTTGCTCAGTCATTGGCTGAAAGATGCCAGGAAAAAGTGTGCTGTCAGCTTTCACTGCTTGGCTCCTTTGTAGGGAAGATACCTCCCTGGGAGTAGTGTGTCTTTATCTACAGTGGATCCTGAAGAAAGTAATGGCTGGTGACATCAGCTAATCACACCCCTCATAGTTGGGCAACGGTCCTTCTGGGAAGGTAGATCCAAGTGGTCCACCTCCCTGTGTTTGCCTGCCAGGACTCCAAATCTCAGAAAAGACAGGCCTGTGCTTTGGCCACAATTGCAAATAAGTGCCAGAAGTGATCGATGACGACTTTGCATCAGTAATCTTGCCTCTGAACCAGACTCCTAAAACATGCTCATCAGCAGTGGCCTCACTCTGGTAACCACACCTCCACAACTAAAGCTCAGTCAGTTCCTAAGTGATTCTGCAAGTCTGCTAATCCTAGAACTCTGCGCTTACGGAAACCCTGTACAAGTCAGCGGTTCCCTTTGTCTGGAGAGGCTGTGTCCTGCCAGCACAGTGCTCCCTGCTCAGCAAGCAGTATGTGCAGCTTTGTTCTGGATACCCAAGGTGGCCTCTTCCTTTGACGTGTCACCTCTGCTCAAAAGGCTCTCCCTGCCCCCAGGCTATCTGAATGGCACCTTCTCACCACTCAGGTCTCATATGTCTCTTCCTTGGGGAGGCCTGATCTGACCTCCCACATGACGGCCACTGCACCCTGCCCAGCCACACTCTATCCCACGGCGCCACTGGTATCTGCACTCTCTCACTCTCTAGAACGTCCATTCCATGAGGACAGGGCCCTGCCTGTCCTGCTCACTGTTGTATTCTCAACTGGAGGCTGGACTGAGTAGAAGAGTGGAACACGTGGTTGAATTTGATGGGTTCACCCCACTGATGGGGGCACATTTCTGCCTGCCACTATAGCCAAACCCCTGGACAGTGTGCAGAGCCTGCAACACAGGAGGGACTCCATAATGACTTACTGAAAGATGGAAAGAAATGATAGTTCTGTGAAATATTTAGAAGGAAAAGAAAGATTTCTAGAGGGATGACTAGAAAAGAATGAATGAATGAACTCAGTTTAAATGAATTTGCAGACTTCGAGTGTATCTTATGAAAAATTGCCATACAAATGTGAATGGGTCTGTGGGAAACACAGTGATGGGGAGTGTTGCCCATCTTAATTCCCTATCGTGCTGCTGCTTGGTCAATAAATCATGTCTGAGTCTTTGTGACTCCATGAACTGTGGCCCACCAGCCTCCTCTTTCCATGGGATTTTCCAGGCAAGAATACTCTAGTGGGTTGTCATTTCCTTCTCCAGGGGATCTTCCCAACCCAGGGACTGAACCTGCATTTCTTACTTCTCCTGCATTGGCAGGCGGGTTCTTTAACACTAGCACCCTAATTCCCTGTCACGATTCCTGAAATAGGTCCTCCCAACCTAGAGCTCCGAGGAAACCTCTGGACAACTCTTTCCAGAGAAACTGGATAATCAAGGCAAGGGAGAGATGGAAATTTTTGTCCCAAGTAAGGGTCTAGGGGAACTAGGATTTTATTTTTTGGGGGGCCTGGGGAAGATCAGGCAGAATCAGAGCCTATTGGTGGGCAGAGTGTTTGGAGCATGAGGAAAGGGAGAGCCTGAAGATGGAGGAAGGTCTCATTGATGGAGCATGAATTAGACCAACAGGAAGAGGGGAAGGTTTAGCCTCAGAAAGGAATCTAGACACAAATTTCCTATCCATAAGAGAAGAGAAAGCTCAGCTGAAATACTGAGGGATATTTTGTAGTCAGTGCCAGGCACATAATTAAAATAACTGATTCACTGCTGTGAGAAATCCTGTCTGGTCGGGATTAATCTAGGGTTGAAAAATGTTTTCATTTATGATTTACAGAGGAGGAGGGGAAAATGGCATACCTTGGACTTAGAATACAAAATTGCTTTTTTATGGGACATGTTTCAGATTACAACTACATCTTGGCAATCGGAAATATGCTTTTCTCATCTAAAATGGAATTTACTACGTAAGAGATGCCTATTTTTTATAGGGTTATACAGCAAATATGTAAATATTTACCTCATACCAGTAGAGGCAAGTACTGTGGACATTTCATCAGTAAGAAGGCTAGAAGGGTTAGACCCACAGTTAGTTTTGGTAAATGAGCTAAGAAAGAAATTTAACTTCTTCTCGGCAAACACAAAAATGCAAAGAATCAAAACCAATTAATGCAACAAAATACCTTTGGAAAATAATTGCCTAAGATTTTAAAAAGTATATCCATATAGTAATTTTGAAACTGGAAACCTAGCTTATTTTCTATCAAAAACTATAATCTAAAAGGCCTCTCTGAGGTCATGATCATGTTGACATGCAGGAAGAACCCGTCCACACAGTCTGAGCTTGCTGATGGCCTGAGAAAACTGCACTCTTAAACATGGACTGCCAGTAGGCCCAGTGGTTAACAGCCTGGACCCAGGAGTCCCATTGCCTGGGCTGGAATCGGCCTCTGCCCTTATGACACCGTCCGGGGCAAGTTACCTAACATCTCTATGCCTTTATGTCCTCATCTGTGAAACGGAGATGACACAAGGTGACACACAGGGTTGTTCTGAGGGTTGACTGGGAATTCAAGTGAAATGCTTAGAAGACTATACCTAGAAGGCGATCCGTAAATAGCTATGGAAACTATTCACTGTAGGTACGTTGGTCTAGTGTATCCAGGTTAGGGAGGTTAATTCTAAGAGGTACTGTATAGTGTTGGGGCTGAAGGGACCTTGAGCATCATCTAGCCCCATTCTTTCATCCACTGGATACCCAAATCTTCCATACAAGTGATCACATGATCCCTGCTTGAACACACACAAAGATGGGAACAGGAAGCAATGTCATTCAGTGGATGTTACTGAGCTCCAACCTGGTTTTCTCCATCACACCTACAACCATCATCCCCTAGGAGCCCACAGTAAAGCTTCCCATGACAGGCTTCCAGGTGTTTGAATGTGACACCTTCTCCAGAACAAGCACATTCCAATACAATTAGGCCCAATTTTCAAACTTCCTCATTTTTCAACAACCCACTCTGAATACTGAATCATTTTTATGTGACCTCCAGAAATACCACATAAAATACTTTAAAAACTCAAGTGAATTTAAAAATTCTATGTCTGTATACATTTGTTTGGAAAAAGCATGTCTTTCTTGAGTATCAAAATTAAGTCAGAAGTCCCTAACTTCACAAATATATTTTTATCACAAAATATTAGCAAGACTTCTGAGTACTGTGAGTTTTTCTTGTGTGGTGGGGGCAGTGGGCAAATAGGAGAGCAGGCTCAACAGAGAAAGTAACAGTGGCAGCTGCAGAATATGATTTGATTTTTGTTTCCAACTGAACTTCACTTCTCCAGGCTTGACAGCCTTGTAGTTCCACACAGGATAAATGTTACCATTTTTATTGATAATATCAGGAGTGGGTAATGACGCAAATCCAAGTAGAAATAAGGCAACGTGATTGTGATACAGCAATGAAGAGAGAACATTCCATTTCCCTGGAGCCTCATAGAAATAAAGCCAGATTTACATGTTTATAGAATCCTGTCCCCTATTATCTATGTATCTAAGGCATCAAGCATTAAAAAGGCACACTGGAAATAAGCTCAGTTCATAGTAGTACTCTCAGGTAGAGATACTAGATACATTTTGCTTGTAGGTAATGATGAGGTCTATGTTCAACAAGGGCTTCCCTGTTAAACAAAAGTTTTGCCCCAGACAGTAGACCTTTCTCTCCTTTTCTCATTCCCTTTCTTTGGAGGGTTCATTTTTCTGGATCAACCATACTTCATTATTTCTATCAAGCAATTTGAAAGGGCTATTGTAGCCTGCGGTGTAGTAAACCTTTTCGTCGAAAACTTTTCCTTCTTCCCTCAAAATGCTTGCTAATGTCAAGAGCTGTTCTTGATTCTTTTGGCCACTAGAGAATCCATCGAAAGACCTACAAGGGAGAAAGTAAATAACCATCAGTGATTTTAATACTGATGTGAATGTTAGTTTAGGGAAAAAAAAGCAGAGGCTGATACAAGGAAATCTGGATGAAGCGCAGTTTCAGAGTTCCTCCCTCTAGGCACCTGAACTGACCTGTTCCCTTTCTCTGGCTCCCAGGCTCAGTGTGACCTCACACACCCTGAGGGGACCCAGGAGGAGGCACAGGGTCTCATCTGTTGGGCAGATTTGGACTTTTCACTATCTTGTGCTTTAATGCTGTGCTTCTCAGACTCGGATGTGCATGGAAGTCAGCTGGGAAAATGCTGGTTCAGGGTGTCTGGGGTGGGGCTTGAGTGCCTGCATTTCTCATAAACTCCTGATAATGCTGATGCTCCGGGTCAGACCACAGTGAAATCCCCTCAGTAGGCTTCCTTTCAGACTTTCTGCTGCTGCTGCTAAGTCGCTTCAGTTGTGTCCGACTCTGTGCGACCCCATAGACGGCAGCCCACCAGGCTCCCCCGTCCCTGGGATTCTCCAGGCAAGAACCCTGGAGTGGGTTGCCATTTCCTTCTCCAATGTAGGAAAGTGAAAAGTGAAAGTGAAGTCCCTCAGTCGTGTCCGACTCTTAGCAACCCCATGGACTGCAGCCCACCAGGCTCCTCCATCCATGGGATTTTCCAGGCAAGAGTACTGGAAAGGGGTGCCACTGCCTTCTCTCTCTATTTTCTGTCAAACACTACCTCTTTTTGTCCTTGGAAAAGGGTAGGTGCTGTATGACAGATGAACATAATATAGTTTTGATCCTATGAACTTTCAGTCTAATGGAAGAGATGGACATTTTGGCGACTCTCTCCATACAGTCTGAGTAGAGTTTTATCAGGGACAGAATCAAAGTGCTTGGGAACACTGTGGATATGATCAGATCAAGGGTAAAGGTGTATCTCTGAGTTGGGTCTAGAATGGAGGATGGTTTTCCTGGGCAGAGAAAGGGGAAGGATAAGAGAACAAAAGTCCAAAAAACACAAAGCATTTTCATAGGCATAAATTGAAGTCAGAAAGGTGAGTCAGACATGGAAATAAGAACTTTGGGTATCATCCTAAAGCCTTTTTAGATTATTCCAAAGGATATTGAACAGCAAAGTAACTTGATTAGATCTGGGTAAGAATATAGGCCGAGAGATGGAAACTAGATTGCAGAGAAGGGACCAGTGAGGAGACTGCTAAGAGGATGGGGACGAAAAGACAGTCAAAAGATTCTAATAAAAAGTGGGAAATTAAAAGTTTAAGTTTAGATTTTAAAGTATACAAACAAAAACACCCTGAGATTAAATCATGACAGCACACTGACTTAGCTGAGTTGCTGACATGTAAACACGATGAATCTGAAGTTTGAGAATAGGAAAACAAACAAAAACATTTCTAATAGGATTTCGAATTCTTCTTTAGCACAAAGTTTATTATCAATATGCCAATGGAAAAGCATTCCTACCATTCTTCAGATAAGATGTAAGTTTCAAGAATACAAACTAGGCCTGTCTTATTCAACAATGTCTACCAGGCACCTAGTCATTCCTGGCATGCAGTACCTTTTAAATCCTAACTGAATAAGTATAGCAATCTATGCACATGTATATAAAATAAAATGTTGAAGACAATTGACAAAACTCTCCTTAATCTTCATCATGTTGACTGATAATAATAATTCTGAACCCTGTGTTAGGAAACATTCTGACTGCCGAATTTATTATTTATTTCCTTAAGGAATAGTCAACTCTTAGTATAATATGTTCTGCCTAAAGGCAATCTGTTTCAGATCTCACTTCTCTCTTGAAATCAAATCTTGAACCTCCTACTTAGAGATCATCTTTTGTCCTCTGAATACATGTTGTTCTACAGTGATCTATCCATGGCTTTATTCAGGACACAGACAAATATTGAGCCTCCCCCAAACACCTGCCTCACCAGGAGCGATCGGATTCGGGCAGAGAAACATGTTGCTGTATTCTTGATGATGTTACAATCTATAAATAGATCATTAGATTTTACAATCATAGGGCAGAGTGGCTGGCTGACTGCAGACACTGGGGAAGGCCTCATGGACATGCTGGCCATTGATCTAGGTCCTAAAGGATGAAAGCAGGCTCTCCAAGCAGAGAAGAGAGAGGGAGCTAGAGTTGGTAGTAAGATCCTGCTTGTGTTCTGAGTATTTTATGTGAATTAACTCATCGGATCTTCATGGCAACTCTGTGAGGTAGGTAGGTACTCTGACTATACACGTTTCATAGATGAGGAGATTTTGGCAAGGAAAACCTCAGCAACTTGTCTAAAATCAAAGGTAAAGAGATGTGGAGGAACTTGGCCAGCTCAGTGAAGGGCAGGAGGAGAGAGGAACACAGATGTCAGGGAGACAGGTTGGGCCACATTATGAAGGTGATGCGTACAATGTGAACTGTCTGAATGTCACGCTGAAGCAAGAGGAAACCAACAGATTTTTAAACGCTGTAACAGGTTGGGGTTTTGTTGCTGTTGTAAGAAAGATCGGAGTTCCAGAGTGGAGGGCAGGAGAGAGGAGGAGACTGGTGGGCAGAGAATAGTTGGGAGGCTCTTGAAAGGAAACCTGAGATTGAAAAACGTCGGAGTATCTGGTGAGCGTCAGGCACGCGCCGAGCACTAGGGTAACACAGAGGACTCAGCTGAGGCCCCTGTGAGGTGAGGGCCTGAGGGAGTGACAGGAGGGTGAAGGGAATGGAATCACGACTGTTTCTTTGGCAAATGGGCTGGATTTGGAGACTGATTATCAGGGTGGAGCATGCTGATGGCCACAATGGTCCTTGCTGGGGAGGCTGTCAGACCAGTGAGATGCTTTACTCACACAGGCACTGGAAGGTCAGAGAAGGCTTGGGGGAAAGCTGGGTTTCAGAGCTGTTGAGCTTGATCTTCCACCCTGACACGGAGATGCCCAGCTAGTAGGAAAATCAGGGCTGCAGACACTAAATTTGAGTCACGGGCCACAGATAGATGAAGCAGTGTGAACAGACCGCCCAGAGCACGTCTACTATGACATGAGGGTCAGTAAGGACCATCAACAGTGGCCCCTGGGTGGGGAGTGGATGAGGTACCGCCGGAGGGAGAGAACCAGGAGGAGAGGAAAGACAAGGGGGTGGCATTCCGAGTTACAGGATGGACAAGGATCATGGGGCCAGACAGGTCAGCACAAGGATGCTGCAGGAGACACGTGGGAAGGCACTGCCCTCGAGTGACAAGTTCAAGTGTGCTGCGGAGGCTGACGGGAGCCCAAGGAGCAGGTGAGGCTGTACCAGACTGTGCTGGGCCGACGGGTACATGGGACTTGAGGAAACAGAGGCAGAGAGACAGTCTTTTAACAAGGGAGGGTAAAAGTAAAAGTGTTAGTCGCTCAGTCCTTTCTATTTTTTGACCCATGGACGGTAGTCCACAGGCTCCTCTGTCCATGGAATTCTCCAGGCAAGAATACTAGAGTGGGTAGCCATGTCCTCCTCCAGGAGATCTTCCCAACCCAGGGATGGAACCCGGGTCTCCTGAATTGCAGGCAGATTCTTCACTGTCTGAGTCACCAGGGGATATAAGAGGGTGAGAAAAGGAATAACATAGGGACTCTAATACAAGACTATTATGAACTTTGTGGGGCTCTTTAAAAATACCAACAGAGAGAATTTAATACAAGGAATGAGTGGAAAGGTATTGAAGGTCTGAAAAACTGAAAAGGAACTGGTAAACCAATAGAGGCAGTAATGTAGGAAGCAGCTACCATTCTTTAGGCTGGAGGAGGGTTACCGTGCACTGTTTTAAAGCGTTTTTCTCCAGATTTAACTTGATGGCAGGTAAAGGCAGTCTAGTGCATTTGAGGGGTGGGGTGGAAGTGTAATTTGTGTTGCTTCTTATATGTGGGAGGGATGCATGAGACGTCTCTTCAAATGAATTCATCTTTTCATGTCACAGACCCTTAGTAACATATGAAACAAGTCACTAGAAAAACACCACAAAATGCATTAGGCCTGTTTTCATGGAAGGGTGAAAAGCACAGGAGCTAAACTACACAGGCGCTAAACTATGAGAGCCCACAAGTAAAACCAGCAGCCAGCAGTGTTATGAATGATATCTACCACTTACCGAACAAACACCGTCATCTCGGCTCTGTCTTCAATGAAGACATCGGACTCTGCAGGCCTGGGCGGATCAGACTGCTGTTCAGAGGGGATATACAGGGAAATGGTAATGGTAGACTCGCTAAAAGGACCTGAGCCGGGCTCCACGTAGCTCGTCACTGGAGCTGTCATCTTTATTTTCATCTCTGTGCCACAAAAATATATATTTAGATGCAAAGGAGACCATGAAAGCAGATGTAGTGCATTTATGACTACATTTTAAAATGTAATTATTTTTTGACCTGAGTTTCTTGACATAAATATTAACCTTTAAGATAATTTTCATCTTAAAAAAAAAACTGCAAAATTACAATTAGCGACTGTGCACATTAAACACGTTCTGTACTATTAACATTATAATTGTTTTTGTACTATCAATATTTTTCATTAGTCCATAGTTTTAGGGATAGAAGGGAAAATTAGAAATCACATGGTCTAGTTCAATCTTTACTTATACAATTCAGGTCTCAGTGGCTAAGTGACCTGCTAAATCTAAACAGCATCGGTGCCAAACCAGAAGACAGATCTTGAGACTCTGGATCTTGTGTTTGTGGACCCTTCCTGCCTCCTAAAATCTCTTGTTTTACCAGTCACCAAATTATCTCAAAGCATTAGCCATGAAAAGGCCTTAAGGCTAGGTACACAGAGGCCCAGTTCATTCAGCAGAGTCACAGAAAGGAGAACAGAGGCCCCAGGGGTACCCTCCTCAAGACGGGAAGGATCCTGAGCATAGGCCTCCCTCCTGTTCGGACACTGTCTTTGATCATGTGGTTATGTTGCTATTCTAAAAATATATTTCTTTAATAAGTGAAAACCTAATAAGCCAGGCCACTCAACCACAATACAGTCATCAAAAGTAAACCTCCTTCACCTTTCTCGTTTTTGCCTTGAATGTAGCTGTTCAGCCTTGTAAAGCCAGTCTGCATGGCTGAATCCCAGTCCATAGACTCAACCGCAGTGCTGACCCACTTGGCAGGCCCGTAGTGTCGGATCTCATAACTTCCGGGCTAAGATGGAACAGGGAAAACTTGGAGGAGACAATTCTAAGGCAGAACGTGAGACGCACCAGTACAGATACCTTGATCTTCGGTCCACTGGGACGGCCTGTCCCGGGGAGCGGCGCTGCCCTTGGGTCCGGCCCGAGGTTCTGACTTCTCAGCGCGGACAGGGCCCCTCCCCCGCTGCTCCCATATTTAGATTAGAGACGCTGGCGGCCTCTCAATTCAGGTTAAAAGCAAGCAACTGTTCCGCCCCTTTGCCCGGAGGGTCCCATCAAGAGTTTGGGGAAATGATCAATATTTGTTTTTTTAGCCGCAAAGAAACAAAATTGAGACGTGGCATCTAGACTAACGACGGCTCCCGATCCCCTTTCCCTATTTGTGCAGGAATGGGGTTAGGACTCAGACCAATTTTTAAAATGTATTTTTTAGTTAAACCTATGAGACACGACTGAGCGACTGAACTAACTAACTATGAGACCCTCCGGCCTCATTGCAGATCAGCTCGGGGACACCCCCGCGCTCCCCACACCCACGGCCCGCACCCTCCCAGCCTGCGGGCGGCGCCTACCTGGGGGCCAGCATCCTCCGGAACCTCCCAGCCAGGCGTCTCCACCGCGGGGGCCTCCGAGCCCTCGGCTGCCCCGGGATCGGGCTCCAGCACCTCGGCCATGGGCGGCGCCGATGCTCCGGGGGAAAGAGCCCGGCGAGCTGCGCCAAGAAGGGAGCCGCACCCGGGCCGCTCGGGACCGCCCCGCCTGCGTGTCCCCGAGTCCCCGCCCCGCAGACGCCTGGTCACCTCCGCGCAGTGCGGGAGCCCCGAGTCCGCGGAACACTGCGGGGTCCCGACCGGGAGGGGACGCAGCGACCCCGATCCCGACCCGGGCCAGCTCCGGCCGGCCGCTTCTCCTGCGGGTCCCCCGGGAGACAGGATGGCAGGGTGGCTGGGCCGGGCTTTCCTTGGGAGTCTCCTCCGCCCTCGCCCTTGTATCTTAGTTAACAGGCACGCAGAGGCGTCCACCATGGGAGCCGGGGGCGGAGGAGGGCAGAGCAGCTGGCCCGTGGGGTTTCTGGTGTAACCGGCCCGGGAACCTCTCCCGCAGCCCCACCCACGCGGGGAGCAGGTTCTGCTGACGCGTCTACTCCTGCGGAGGGACGTGAGCACGGCTCGCCGTCGTCTGTGCCTCAGAGGAAGGCGGCGGTGGGGGGGGGGGGGCGCTGGGTGAGGCGATGCTCCTCCCGACTCTGACCTTGGCCGCCCCTGTCCGCACCCCTGTGGGCCCAATGAGGGACAGAGGAAAGCGGGCCGCCTCACTCACACCTAGACGGGAGCTTAGGGTCCAAACGGCAGTCAGGGGCCCAGGGGCAGGAAGTGGGTGAGGCCACAGTCACACCCGGAGAAAATCTTGAACTGTCCTGGTTTCTTATCCTCTGCCCACCAAATGGCCCCCAAAACCCTTAAGTCACCCCATCAGACGTAACAGGCTGGGAAAGTGTGGTGGGAAACAGAAGGAGAGGGCAGTGGCCAGGCCCTAGTGATTTTAGAAGTTTTTGGTTAGATTTAGTCTTTTTTTTCCTAAGAGAATTATTGAGAAAAAATTCACTTACCATATAATTCACCCACTTAAGACATAACAGTGAATGGTATTTAGTGTGTATTCACAGTTGTGCAACCGTCACCACAGTGAATTTTAGAACATTGTCTTCATCTTCCACCCCCAAAAGAAACCCCACTGAAACCCCATTAGTCATCATTCTTAAATCTCCACCACCCAGTCCTAGGCAACCACTCATCTGCTCTTCGTTTCTGTTCTGGACCTTTCCTATAAATGGGATCATACAGTGTCTTAATACATCTGGCTGCTATAACAAAATATCACAGGCTAGGTAACTTCTAAACAGCAGAAATGTGTTTCTCACAGTTCTGGATGCCGGAGTCCAAGTCCAGCAAGGTCAGATGACAGTTCTCTTCCTCGTGGCAGACTGCTTATTGTACCCTCACATGGTGGAAGGAATTTTTTTCTGGTCTCTTTTATAAGGGATCTAATCCCACTCATGTGGGGGTCTTTCTTCATGACCTCAAAGCCCAAAGCCCCCACCTCTTAACCCATCATATTGGGTACCAGGGTTTCAACATACAAATGTTTAGGAGGACACAGACATAGCATATAGAATGTGGACCTTTCTGACTAGCTGCTTTCACATAACAAAATAGTTTCAAGGTTCATCCACATTGTAGCATGTATCAGTACTTGAGTCCTTTTAATGGCTGAAAAATATTCAGTTCGATAAGCGTTTTGTTTACTCATTCATCAGTTGATGATCATTTGAATTGCTTCAAACTTTTGGCTTGAGTAGTAATACTGTTGTGCACATTTGTATACATGTTTCTGTTGGGCATGCTTTCATTTCTCTTGGGTAAAAGCTAGGAATGGAATTGCTGGGTCAAATGGTAACTCTATATTTACTTTTTTGAGAAACTGGCAGATGGTGTTTTAAAGTGACTGTACCACAGAATTCCCTGGCGGTTCATTGGTTAGAACTCCACACTTCCACACTGGTGTGGGGTATGAGCTTTCTGTTTCTACATATCCTTACCCAACATTTGTTATTATCTGACTTTCTTTATTATAGCCATTCTAGTACTCTTGCCTGGAAAATCCCATGGATGGAGGAGCCTGGTAGGCTGCAGTCCATGGAGTTGCGAAGAGTCGGGCACGACTGAGCGACTCCACTTTCACTTTTCACTTTCATGCACTGGAGAAGGAAATGGCAACCCACTCCAGTGTTCTTGCCTGGAGAATCCCAGGGACAGAGGAGCCTAGTGGGCTGCCATCTATGGGGTCGCACAGAGTTGGACACGACTGAAGCGACTTAGCAGCAGCAGCAGCAGCGGGTCTGCCTTAAAAATTTTTTGTTTTGATATATAGTTCACATAACATAAAAGTCACCATTTTATTTATTTATCTTTTTAATTTATTTATTTAATTGGAGGCTAATTACTTTACAATATTGTAGTTGTTTTTGCCATACATTGACATTAATCAGCCATGGGTGTAAAAGTCACCATTTTAACAAATACAGTTCATTGTTTTTCAGTATATTCATTGTATTATACAAGCATCAGCACTAATTCTAGAGCATTCCATCACTCCAGAAAAAAGCATTATACAATTTAGCAGTTACTCCTAATCTCCTCTGGTGGCTCAGACTGTTAAAGAATCCACCTGTCAACGCAGGAGACATAAGAGACTTGGGTTTGATTCCTGAATTGGGAAGATCCCCTAGAGGAGGACATGGTAACCCGCTCCAGTATTTTTGCCTGGAGAATCCCATGGACAGAGGAGCTTGGCGAGCTACAGTCCATGGGGTTGCTAAGAGTAGGACGTGACTGAAGCAGCTGAGCACGCAGCACACCCAGCCTCCCGGTCCCTGGCAATCAGTCATCTATTTTCTGTCTCAATAGTGTCTAGAGCACATTGTTAGTCACTCCGTCATGTCTGACTCTTTACTTTCTGCCTGTATGGATTTGCCAATTCTGGACATTTCATATAAATGGAATTATATATAATATGCGATCTTTGGTGACTGGCTTCTTTCACTTAGCGTTATGCTGCCAAGAGTCACCCATGTTGTAGCGTCTATCAGTACGCCATTCCTTTCTGTTGCTGGATAATATCATGTTCTGTGGGCCTAGTGCTTTTAAAGCAATTGATGTATTTTTGTTTCCTTCCCCTTTCCTGCTCAAACTGGTATGCAGTGGTCTGAGGATATATGACACTTTCTAGGGTTTATAGCAAATCTATTATTATTGCTGAGATGTGTTTGAATTGTTTAGTGAAGGCTAAATAATGAATTTTGACTTATTTTTAAATAGCCTGTTTATTTTAACTCATGTAGCAGATGTGATCCATTGCATAGGTAAATTTGCAAAGTTAAGAATACAATTTTACTTTACAGAAATATTTTTTAAGAGGAAAAGAAAGTAATTTACAGTGTTGCTTAAGAAATTTGTTGTTCTTTTTCACCTGCAGCATACCTTACAGTTATCAATGCTTTTTGAGGGGAAGAGTATTTTATTTGTATAAAAACTGAGGCTACATTTGGAGGCATTCATTTTATAGGGTATGAAATATACAGTTAATTAAGATAACAGGTGACTAAGTTGAATTATCTATATTTACAAGTTGATAATTAGTCATGTAAAAGAACAGAAGGAAGGAAAGAAAGGGATTTATTTTAACTAATTTCAGTTAGAATGAACAATGAAATTCAGAAGACTCAAGTTTTATACTAACATGTCAAATTATCTAGCTAGTTTTCGTGTTGATTAATTAAAGAAAAATTTTCTTTTTATTAGCTCCTGTTTAACCAGTGTTTACATGACATTGTGAAGATGTTTTATTTAAGATTCATGGCACTTGTGATGGTGCACTGTGGCACCTTTATATCACCAGGGTCTCCAAGTTCATTCCAGCAGGGGAGCAAGCACAGGAGAATCCTGCAGCAGGAATTTGAGCCATCTCTCATTATTCATGGCAGCTATGTATGTTCTATAACGTCACCATGGACATTGAGCTGGTGAATACTGAACCATTGGTACTAGAGGAAATACTGATTAGGTTCCTGTGAACCTCTGGTTGCATTTTCATCAATATGTAGCCTTATTTTATGTGTGTTATTGTATAAAGATAACTCATTTAGTATATGCTTTTTAAAATCCATTCTGACAAACTCTGCTTTTATGATCTATTTTGCCACACTGTGCAGCATGTGGGGTCTTAGTTTCCCAACCAGGCCTTGAACCCGTGTCCCTGCATTGGGAGTATGGAGTCTTAACCACAGGACTGCCAGGGAAGTCCCTAATATATGCTGTTAATTTATTAACATTGAACTCACAAAAAACAGCACTGTAACTTATGCGTTCTTGAAGTTTATATATCTTCTCCAAAAGCACATCGCATCCTTCTTTTCTCTTAGGAGCACTAGACAGCTCCTCAGCAGTATGCCTGGGAGGGCATTTAAAAGAGCAAAATCACCAGCAAAAAGCACAAAAATGTGGAAAATGTGCCACTAAATAAACTGTGAGAAGGACAATGTCTGAGACCTGTAAGTAGAAAACAGAGCTTAGCCTTGTTCGACTTTATCTGGGAATGTGTCTCTGGCGGCTTGGTTTTTCCACCACTCTACGCATATACACGTCCACCCACGAGCCAGAAAGTGATGTATTGATGCGAGGGTTGCAAAGATATATCAGCAAGTAGGGGACTTTGCAAGTATGGAATCTAGGAATCATGAGGTAGGAATCATGAGGATTGACGGTAAGTGCTTCCTGCACTGTTATATATGTCGCTTCCATCCTTATTTCATGGGCCAAAGCGCGTCATCAGGCCTTAGCTGACTTTGGGAGGGTGTGAAAGGGCAATCCCACCATGTCGTCAGAGGAGAATTCAAATATATGAGAGAAGTACTAATGCCAATTGCTGATGTCGTTTGGTCATCGATTATTCCATCCTTGAAGCAGACTTTATTACCCAGAGACAGTTGCCACATTGTCTCTCATCCAACATGCTGTTTCTATAACGTGACTTTGTTGCACCTGCCATGAGAGAATGAGGCCTCTGCTCCTTTCCCTTGAAACTGGGCAGACTGTGTGACTTCTGAGGCCTGGTCGTTAAACACTTCCACTGAGTTCTAGGGCTATCTGCTCTTAGAAATCCAACAACCCTGCTGAAGGGGAGCCCAGGCAGTTCCATGGAAAGCTCTGTGTAGGTTCCTAGCTGAGGCCCTGACTGACAGCTGGCAACAACCACCACACGTGAGTGACCAAGGGTCCCGGCAGCGCCAGCTGCTTATCCTCCACACAGCCTCCCTGCTTCCATGCTGAGGCCCCAGAGTCACAGAGCAGACACAGGCAGTACCTACAGAATCTGTGAGCATAAAAAAAAAGGATACTTTTAAAAATGCCATTCTGTTTGAGGTGGTTTATTTCAGGAATAATAGCTAAAAGAGTAATTATATATGTCGTCTATGAATAGTGCTGTAGTTCTTGCCTGGAGAATCCCAGGGACGGGGAGCCTGGTGGGCTGCCGTCTATGGGGTTGCACAGAGTTGGACATGACTGAAGCGACTTAGCAGCAGCAGCAGCAAGTGTTGGTGGGGTTTAGAAATGTATAAAATGTTGTCCTTTGTTGCTGCTGTTGTTCAATCACTAAGTGGAGTCCAGCTATCTGCGACCCCATGGGGTGCAGCACTCCAGGCTTCCCTGTCTTTCACTATCTTATGGAGTTTGCTCAGATTCATGTCCATTGAGTCAGTGATGCTGTCCAACCATATCATCTTCTGTTGCCCTTTTCTCCTGCCCTCGATCTCTCCCAGCATCAAGGTCTTTTCTGGTGAGCAGGCTCTTCACATCAGGTAGCCAAAGTATTGGAGCTTCAGCTTCAGCATCAGTCCTTCCAATGAATACTCAGGGTTGATTTCCTTTAGGACTGACTGGTTTGATCTCCTTGCTGTCCAAGTGACTCTTAATAGTCTCACCCAGCACCGCAATTCGAAAACATCAGTTCTTCGGTGCTCAACCTTTTTTATTTTACATTCAAGTCATTGTTTACTCGGAGGCCATTCTTGTGCTCACAATGTAATAGTTGGTCTTTTTACAGTTACTACAATCTCAAATATAACTATAAAATGGATAGCAACTTGGTATTCTAATGGAAAATGTACTCTTTTCTTTTGCTTGGTTTCTCCTTTAGTTTGGGTAAGAATTTTAATAGTCATCCATTATTTAGACACAAAGCAACCCATGAAGCCCCATTTACACTTGGTGCCTGACACATAATTGCTTGATAAATGTTGAATGAATGCCAATCTGAATTTATCAGACACTGATCATGATTGAGTGTCTTTAGAAGCACCTGTGAACCATCTTTCTCATGGACCACAGAAAATGAAGAGACATTTATTGAATGTGGGGTTGAGGATAAGAAAGCTAAGGTCTAAAGCTGGGAATGTCTTTAAAAATTAAAATATCAATTCTAATCAATATGAGACTGATATAACTTCTGAGACGGCAGTGAGTGTTTTTAAAAACAGAGAGGGATATCCACACTGATGTTAGCAGGTTCATGATGTGAAGTAAAAGTGGAAACCAAATATATCACAACTAGGTAGCTCAATGAAGAAGGCAATGGCACCCCACTCCAGTACTCTTGCCTGGAAAATCCCATGGAGGGGGAGCCTGGTGGGCTGTGGTCCATGGGGTTGCTATGAGTCAGGCATGACTGAGCAACTTCACTTTCACTTTTCATTTTCCTGCATTGGAGAAGGAAATGGCAACCCACTCCAGTGTTCTTGCCTGGAGAATCCCAGGGATGGGGGAGTCTGTTGGGCTGCTGTCCATGGGGTCGCACAGAGTCGGACATGAGCAGCAGCAGCAGCAGCAGCAGCGACAGCTTGGACTCCCATTAATGTTGCTTTCACAGCTGGAATTCTTTTGGACCTGCACTTGAAGCACAAGATAATCAAAGCAAAGTCTCTCTATATGGTCAGTACATGGTTCATTCTACTTGTGAGAATGTAAGACTTGAAATATATTTTTAATACCAGTGAACTGGAGTTTGGCATCAGTTTCTGGGGCTACAGTGGTTTCAAGCCTGCCGTTATCACAAATTCTATACCTTGGTGGCTCAGATAGTAAAGAATCTGCCTGCAGTGCAGGAGACCAAGGCTCGATCCCTGGGTTGGGAAGATCGTCTGGAAAAGGGAATGGCTACCCACTCCAGTATTCTTGCCTGGAGAATTCTATGGACAGAGGAGTGTGATGGGCTATAGTCCATGGAATTGCAAAGAGTCAGACACGACTGAATGACTGACACTTTCGACCTTCCATCAGGTCAGAAGAAGATGCCTGCTGCAAGGTTTAAGAGACTGGCTTTCCATCGCAACTCTCCTACTTTCTGGCTGTGTGATATTGGGCATATGATTCAGCCTTCTTGAATCTGTTTCCTCATTTGTACAAATGGATGGGATTCACCTCGTATGCTATTGAGGATTCCAAGAAGTAATGCCTGGTCATGTCTTGGCCCAGTGTTTTGCATGTCATATCCTGATAAATAGTAGTTATTAGTATAGTCTTTTGTGAATAAAAACTCTGGACCAGTTCATTAAGAACTGAAATCGGTTCTTTGAACTTGCCTGATCCTCTGCTCATTCAGCACGCATGTCCTTATACATTCTGCCTGAGGAGAAGACTTATTGAGATCTCTTGATCGTTTACCGCTTTGATGAGACTAACAGAACAGGAGGAGGAGAGAGGGAGGGAAAGTGTGGCTAGAACCACTGGGTGTGTGTAGGGAAGAGAGAGAGAGCACAGGTATTTCCCCTGAAAAAATTTCAGATTTCTCTGGTTTCCTTGCCTAAAGTTGGCTTCCCTTGATCTGAGACAGCCTTCCTCCCAGGGCTGCATTCTAACTGTGATGGGCCTAAAGCACTTTTGCTTTGTTGGGTCCCTTCCTCTGTAGAAAAATACAAACATTTGTATTTTATGTCTCTGTTGTTATAAAGATGAATATAATTTTTGATGCCCTCCCCCCCAATTAACTTTTTAAATTCTGGTTTTAAAGAAATTAAAATATTTTCATGGGCCCCTAAAAATGATGTGAGCTCTGGGCATTTAGCCTGGTAAGGCTGATGGCTGAGTAGGTTCTGATATCCTAGTCTCCCTACAAGAGAGTGAGAATGTCTGATGTCATATACGGGAAGATAAATATAGAAAGGTACTAATACTTACTCTGCCCTTATGGTGGATGTATGTTTTAACATTGGATCTTTTTATTAACAACCCTCTGAGGCAGTGCTTACTAGTGTGATAAAGGAGTAAATAATGAATAATTTAGAACCAAGAAGATTCAATGCTTAAAGTGAGAATTTGTAACTTTTGCCTCGCCTTGTTGCAGAATCCAGATAGACAGGATGAATGCTAATGCTGGCCTTTCAAAACATCCAACTATGTGTATTGTCTGAATATGGGGGGAGGAATTGGAGAAGGAGAAGCTTTATTTTAACTCTCTATAGCAAAGTCCTGCATTGCACTGAGAACATGGTGGGACTTATGATGCGTTTTTCTAATATCGGAGTACAGTGATCTCAATTCCTTCACCAGGGACTGATTTGGTCTTTGGGATCACATGGTTTCTGAGATGAAGTTGTTGGTCTCATCTTTCCTCTTCTATATGTAAAACTTTCCCTCTCACCCCATCTGACTTCTTTCAAGGTTTTTCCTTTATTTTTGGTTTTCTGTGGTTTGAATTTGAAATGCCCAGGTGTAGGGGTATTTTTTGTTTGTTTTCCTGTTTGAAGCTCTCTGAGTTTCCTGGATCTGTGATTTGACATTGCTGCTGCTGCTGCTGCTGCTGCTGCTAAGTCACTTCAGTCGTGTCCGACTCTGTGTGACCCCATAGATGGCAGCCCACCAGGCTCCCCCATCCCTGGGATTTTCCAGGCAAGAACACTGGAGTGGGTTGCCATTTCCTTCTCCAATGCAGGAAAGTGAAAAGTGAAAGTGAAGTCACTCAGTCATGTCTGACTCTTAGCGACCCCATTTGACATTAATTTAAGGAAATTTGTTGTCATTGTTGCTTCTAATATTTCTTTTCGCTTTCTGGTATTCCCATTATACCTATGTAACACCTTTTCAGTTCGGTTCAGTCACTCAGTCATGTCCGACTCTTTATGACCCCATGAAATGCAGCACACCAGGCCTCCCTGTCGATCACCCACTCCTGGAGCTTACTCAAACTCATGTCCATCAAGTCGGTGACGCCATCCAACTGTCTCATCCTCTGTCGTCCCCTTTTCCTCCCACCTTCAATCTTTCCCAGCATCAGGGTCTTTTATGGAGTAAGAAATGGCAACCCACTCCAGTATTCATGCCTGGAAAATCCCATGAACAGAGGAGCCTGGCGGGCTACAGTCCATGGGGTTGCAAAGAGTCGGACATGACTGAGCAGGCACACTCTTGTATATTGGTTTTTTTTTTTTTTTTCCAGTTTTTTGTTTCTCCTTGCTTTTCCATTTTGAAATTTTCTATTAACATTTCCTTAAACTTAGATTCCTTCCTCAACTGTGTCCAGTCTACTGATAAGCTCATCAAAAGCATTCTTCATTTCTATGACAGTGTTTTTGGTTTCTAGCATTTCTTTTTGGTTCTTTCATAGAATTTCTGTCTCTCTGCAGACATTGCCCTTCTGTTCTTGTTGTCTATGTTTTCAGAGCTCTTTGCATATTAATCATATTTATTTTACATTCCTGGTCTGATAATTCCAACAACATTCCTGCCATCTCTGGATCTCTTTCTGATGCTTGCTCTGTTAATTCAAATTGTGTTTTGTGCCTTTTAGTATCCTTACGATTCTTTCTTGAAGGGTAAACTCGATGTCCTAGGCAAAAAGAACTGCAGTAAATAGGCCTTTAATTACGTGGTGGTCAGTGGTTAGGTGTGGGGGAAGGGAAAATGTTTTATAGTTTTATGATTAGGTCTCAGTCTTTTAGTGAGCCTGTGCCACTGGGCTCTGAACTTCAAAAGCGCTTCTCTGTTGTTTTTTCTTTTCTCCCCTTTATTAGAACAAGCTAGTTGGGTGTTTACCCACTCTGCAGTGTAAGACTAGAATCAGCTGGGACTGCAAATTCCCCGCCCCCTCCCAGGTGAGCT
This sequence comes from Capricornis sumatraensis, assembly GCF_032405125.1. NCBI lineage: Eukaryota > Metazoa > Chordata > Mammalia > Artiodactyla > Bovidae > Capricornis > Capricornis sumatraensis. Next base: position 63,666,095 of record NC_091081.1, on the reverse strand, counting down.
AGGTTCTGATAAAACCCGAGCAGGTTAGGCCCTGGAGAAGTAGTTCTGAGGGCAGACTTTGTTACAAAGAACAGAAGGTGCTGGCGGGTTTCAGGATGGTTCCTCTTCTCCTTCTGCTGGAAGCACAATAAGCTTTTTTTTTTTTCAGAACTCCACTGTGAGAATCTGGTAGGACTTCTAGAGGCAACATTCACAGAGTGTGGGCCCCTCCGGAGTGTTCAATTCTCAGATTTGCCTACTCTGAGCCTCTGGCATTACTTCAATTTCAGTTCAGTTTTCCCCAGCTCTGGCCCAGTTTCCTGAGGTTTCTATGTGCAGGTTTCTGCTCAAGGTAAGTTGTGATTTTCTGTATCTGTCTCTCTTGAGTTTGGGGCCATTGGTTTGCCCGTGACCACAGTTCACTGAATTTAAGGGGAGCTGTTGATTTTTCAGTTTCTTGGGCTTTTTGTTATTTTTATGATGGAGAAATGACTTTCAAGCTCCTTTCATGCCAGACCAGAAACTGGACTCCTTTTCCTTTGTAGAAAATGATGCCTTAGTGATATTTTCTGATCCAGTGTAGAATTTAGTGAAAAGGTCTACATTCTGGTCACTGTTACTATTATACTACCTCTTTAAAACAACAACAACAAGTTATTTGGCCATGCAGGGTCTTAGTGTGGCCTTGAGGGTTTTTAGTTGTGGTATGTGGGATCTAGTTCCCTGACCAGGGAGAGAACCCAGGCCCCCTGCATTGGAAGTATGGAGTCTTAACCACTGGGCTGCCAGGGAAGTCGCCTCCCTCCCATTCTTAATCTTTTCTGGCTACAGTTATTGCTTCTCCAAATACTTTTTAGCTGTTAAAATCTAGTTCTTTCATCCCTGGATTTTTATCAATTTTTATCTGGCTTGGAGTGCTCGCATGTATGCCAGTTGTGTCAACGTTTAAAAAAGGATGCCCTATTTACATGATGGTTTCTAATATTCTGCTTGCAAATCCTGCTTTGTGAGTTGAATTGGTAGCAGATGTACATTACGCTGATGGCTTCAGGGAAGTGTTTACAGAGAATGTTGGGTTATAGACGATGGCTCAAAGCTAGATTTACAGACTTATTTTCTCTAAACAGGATACCTTACACCTGGGTAGAAGCTCACTCACATTACCTAGAAAATGACTTGGCTTTGTATTAGAATCTCTGGCTCTGTTTCTGTTTAATTGGTCTATATGGGTCCTGATATCAGTATTTCTAAAAGTTCCTCGAGTAATTTTACCATACACTAGGGTTGAAGTCCACTGGTATGTGTAGCAAGTGTCAGCAAACCTTTACAGAACTGGGCAGTACTTGGGGCTTTGAAGATCAAATAGACTCCACTATAACTACTCGACTCTTGATGTAGGAAGAGCCTGAGGCAAGTGGGAATGGCTGGGTTCCAATAATTTTATTTCTAGCCACTAAAATTCTAATTCATATAGCTTTCATGTGTCATGAAGTATCCTTTTTTTTTTGAACTATTGAAAAATGTAAAAATCCGTCTGTCTTACAGGATGTACCATAACAGATTCCAAGTGGAATTCGGCCTGGGGAGCTGTAGTTTATTTTCTTACAGCTTGATTTGGTTCCACAAAAGAAAATGTTTCCTTAACTACATCACTGATAAAGTCTTCAATGAGTCCTAGCAGTGACTACTCATTTTATGTAAGTCTACCAAAACACATTTATTGTTTGCTTATTTGGGGCTGTGCTGGGTCTCAGCTTTTCTCGACTTGGTGGCGAGCGGGGGCTGCTCTCCAGCTGTGATACGTGGGATTCCCACTGTGGCGGGGCACTGCCTCTGAGTTACTCGGGCTTCAGTAGTGGCAGCACGTGGGCTCAGTAGTTGTGGCACTCAGCCTCAGTTGTTCTGCAGCATGAGAGATCTTCCCAGACCAGGGATTGAATCTATGTCTCCTGCATTGGCAGGCTGATTCTTTACCACTGAGCCACCAGGGAAACCCTATCAGAATATTTTTAAACATGACAATGCATTTCCATATCGGCCTTTGAAATTGCGGTATTTGGGATGCTTTTGTCTACAGATACCAAGTGTGGCTTAAGTGGTTAGTGGTGGGAAAGGTATTCTCTCATGAAAATATGGACGTTTGCAGGGTTATTAGGCAGCATGACAATCATCAATCCAGGTATTGTCCATCTTTCTACTCTACCATCCTCAATACTAGTCCTGGCCAATGTCTTGCTCCTGGTTGCAAGGAACAGCCCTAGGTACCGCATACAGACATGTAACATCCAACAGAGAGGAAGAGTGTTTCCTTCCATGCATCTATTTTTAATGTGAGGCAGTCTTTTTTATTTTTATTTTTATTTTATTTTATTTTATTTGAGGCAGTCTTTTTTAGAGCAAGCCTCTCTTCCTGTGTACATCTGCCCCATCAGCCCCAAAGACCAAATCAGTCCCTGGCAATAGAATTGAGATCACCATGATTAACTCTTACTGTGCATCCACTGGTGTGGGCAGGGGAAAGGGAAGTCTGTCTGCCTCTCACAGGTGGTCCCAGGATTTCAGAACCAAATCAGGGTTCTGTTAGCAAAGGAAGAAGAAGAAATGGCAGTTGGGAAATCAAGAGTCTCAGAGAGAACTAGATTCCTAGGACTAAAAAAAGAATGCTGTCTGCTGAGCTGCTCATTGCCATTTGTTTATTTACTTCCCTTTAAGACCATTAGAGAATTATTCAGTACAATTTTCCTGAAATAAATTTTATTGATTTTTCACTCAGATTGTATTTTGCTTAAGTCTTGAAAGACATTGCTAGTATTTCTATCAGATTACATTTGAAAAGCAATGCAGTGTACTTTGTTATTTTTCTACAACTCTACCATGTTGTGTATCTAGTATAAAAATGTTCATGTTAAAATTTTGAAGAGTCATCATTTTTTGTTCATTTTGAACCAACAGAAGGTTGTTTAGTTTATACTATGAAACAAAAAGTTTTACCCCTGAAATTACAGCACTGAACACAAGTTTAAGGACCTTGTGTGCCACCTTGCCACCCCCATGGGTATCCGGATACAGCCCCCAAGTGTGAATGACCCACCTCTACCTCCCCATTTGAAAATCAGACGGAGATTTGTATTCATTCCAAATTCAGCTATGTCCATCTTATTTTGAGCCCTGACCCCCAGTCTGGAGTAGGCACTGAAATTCCACATTTGCAGTTTTCTTGGGAGACCAGCTGGCACTGTGGAAGGTGCTCTGACCCAGGGCAGAGAGGCCAGGCTTCTGGTCCTAGCTCTGCCTCTTAGGAAGTATTTAACTTGTCTCAGCTCTAGTTTTGACATCTGCAAAGCAAGAGCTTGAACAATGTGATTTATAAGACCCCATTAGAGCTTATCTGTGTTTCTCTTTAAGATTTTGACCTTTCCTTGTACACATTGCTACGTTTAAAATGGATAACCAACAAAGACTTACTGTATAGCAGAAATAAAAAATAAAACAATCCTTCAATCCTATATAAGGGGAAAAAAATAGATTTGATCTTTCCTTTCCAATGTTAAACTGATTTCTACTGTTAATACTGCTTGATGAACATACGTTGTCACCGGGTCCCCTCAAGAAAATGTGTGGGAATAGCCATCTTTTGTCCTGCCACGGGACAGTTGGACAGCCTATGATATTCTAGTGTGAGACATTCCCACATAACCAAGCCAAATCCTTACAATCTAGGAAGCAAGTCAGAAGGTAAACAAGAGCTATGCTACTCACAAGTGAATTTTGTAGCAATTTATTTATTTTATTTTAGCTAAAATGCTTGCAAACGTCAGTTCTTTCCTCATTAATATTGAAATATACTTTACCATTATTTACAACAGCCTTGAAAATACACTGGGTCCACTGACCCCTGCAGCTCTAGAGCTGTTTTTTTCTCTCCTTCTAGAACTCTCCAAGCCTCTTCACACAGAAGTGAGACGATGAGGCCCTGGACAACTTGCGTAGAAAGAAAAGTTTTATTTGGTGGTCGAAGTAGTTATCTTTGGCTTATCAACATTTTTCTGTTTTCTTTCTCTATAGAGTTAGTTCTTATGTTCCCTAGTAATTCTTTTTTCCCCTCAACTCATATTAGAACTTTTTGTTTTTCTCAGGGGTATATGTTATAGAAGAGCCCAGTCATTGTTAGAACAACCTGGAGAAAGTTTCCCCTAAGGAACTTGAAAATGAGTTAACAAGATTGACATTTGTCAAGCTCCAGCCCCACCCCACCCCCAACCCATTCATCCCCGTGTCCACCAGTGACAAACAGCTTCTTAGGTCCAGAGGCCCTTGTCCCCCTGCCCAAGTGGGCTATTTGAAGGGGGGAGGGCCATGTTCTGTATGGTTTTCAGGACTAGTTTATATTTGCTTATCCAGTCCAGGTGAACCCACTCCACACTGAATGCCCGCATCCAGAGCCTGTTCCCCAGGAGCATCCTTGGTAGCCTCCTCATAGGAGGGCGGTGAACACGCCTTGGAGAGAAGGGCAGCCTCCGGGGGCAGTGGGGAGTAAGGGGAGGTCTGCTCGCTGCTCCAGGGTAAGCCGGGCAGGAAGTCGGTCACCTCCCCCGCAGGCGGGTGCTCTGGGAAGTCCAGGCCGGAAACCTGGCCCTGGGGCCGAGGGGTCTGACAGTGGCGATACAGGAAGAGCAGTAGAAAGGCCAGGAAGAGCAGGACGGTGGCTGGAAGAAAGATGAACAGGAAGGGCTCCACATCCTCCCGGGTGGAACTTCTCTTCTGGGTGCCCTGGAGTTGGGGGACGGAATAGAATAGTTAGAAGATGGGGAAAGAAGACCCCTGGAGTTCTAAGGTTGGCCTCTGTCTTCATTTCCTATTCTACCATCATTTGGGCTTCCCTCATAGCTCTGCTGGTAAAGAATTTGCCTGCAGTGCAGGAGACCCCAGTTTGATTCCTGGGCCTGGAAGATCCCCTGGAGAAGGGAAAGGTTGCCCACTCCAGTATTCTGGCCTGGAGAATTCCATGGACTGTATGGTCCATGGGGTTGCAAAGAGTTGGACACAACTGAGCGACTTTCACTTTCACCATCATTTACTCACTCTAAAAATCACTCTAATCATTCATTCATGCCAGTGAATTAAATTGTACTTATAAAGTATGAATTCAGAATGTCAAAAGTACATGAGGATACCCTACAATATTTCCACTCAAGTAAAAATATTAGAATAAGGTTTAGTTGATAGGTCCATCACACATTCATTGAATGAGAACTCTTACTATTTATGTACTTTATTTAGAATTAGACCAATAATGTTTTATGCTGCACAAGGGTCATTTGGAACTTCTTTGACTCTGGAGTAAAATCTGACATTGTTACATGCTCCTATGACATATAAATAACATTTGAAATATGATTGGATAGCCAATGCTTATGATGATTGAGATTGTGAAATTCCTTCAGTTTGTTTTTGCAATATTTGGAGGATAAATATAGAAATTTGGAACTCAAGAAAAAGAATTGCAGGTAAATTTTTGAGTAACCTAAAAGGTATTGATTTGATAGTATCAGCTTATAAGAATAATGATTCTTGATGGAGTAAATAATATAATAGGCACAGAATGATACTCCAATAGCAAGGTATGAAAAAAGAGGTCCTGTTCCAAATTTTGTAGACATCTCTTTAATAAAGCTGCTAAGAAATAAGTATTAAAATGCTTCTCCATTCACAATGCATGTGAATGTTAGTATCTACTACTACAGAGGCAAAGAAAACAGTGTAAAACCTTATAATTATGTTTTTAAAAAACAACATACTAAGATTTACTGATTTAAAATAAAACTTACACTAGTAAAATTACTAGAGCTGGGTTTTTTGCCTTGGTTTTGGTGAAAAGAACAAATGTTTTGCTGGTCTTGACGTTTTAAGAGACTGATTTATCTAGAGTTTTTTTTTTGTTGTTATCTTTAATTCCTAAAGAATTTACAACTGTGTATGCTATTTTGATTTGAAATTAGATGGTCTATTTAATATTTACACTGTTAGATATTTTGTTTTGGTAAGATATGAATTATAATATTTTAGCTTAAAATCCTTGCAATTTTTTAAGGTTTTCTTGAGCAGCAGAGCATCGTCTTTGGGCTTTGACAGCTGTGGTCTTGAATTCCGATATGACCTTCTGATATATGTGTGACCATGGGATATTCACTTACCCCTCTGATTCTAGTTTTTTCTTCAGCATGAAACGACAGTAAAATCATCTTTTTTTGAAGGTTGGCTTGAGAATATAATGCATCAGCGAACTATGAATTTGTTTTGTTTTCTCACACATAATCTAGTTTATCAGAACTCTTAAAATCTGTTATGATAAAACAAGGACTTTGATTATATAAGCTTTAAGAATAGATGAACTCAAAAATAAATTTACTACAATTATGAAAAAAATCAAGTTGGAGTCAAAAAGCAATTTAAACTATGTTTATTTTTTCCCACTAGATAAATGATTTAAAATGTTAAAGCTATTATCTCTTAATACTTAATCACTCTTCAACCTTGATAACCACGGGCCATTTTGTATAATTGATTTTTCTTCTTTCTCCTTCAATAAATGTGGGTAATAATAGTTTCTAAACCGTTGTGGGCATCAAATTTTAAATACTGTTATACCCTCTAAGTTCCATATGCATTGACTATGAAGATACTTAACATTCTATTTAAAAGTTTTGATGTAATCCTCTTACTTTATACCACTAACAGTATTAGTTGCAAAAACTTGAGAAAGATGCTACTGTCCCCTTCTGTAATCAGTACCTCCATTGGGTGAGTTATCTTGTTCAGATGTCGATACTTATACAGCAGATTAGGACAATTTCTTGAGATAAGGAACTTTTTTTCCCCTAATTAAGAGACCGTGGAGATATAGAACAAATTTATGATGGTATCTTTGTTTATTAAATGATTCATAGTATATTGGTTCAAATTGTTTTGGATTTTTTTGTTTTTAATGCAGAAAGAATGTCTTTAGTCAAATATTCTAAACAGTTCATTCCCCTCAAAGTGGCTTTTTAATATTTCTCAAGGACTTTGCAGTACAGGGATTACTTTAAAGAAAAAGGCAATAGAAAGTATAACTGCTGAAGGATATATCATATATGTGTATAATTTATTTCTGTAAAAATTGATTTTAGAGAACTTAAATACCAATCTCAACCCTCCACTTTCTAGCAAACAATAGGTTTCTTCCCCTCTTTCTTGTGGGACAGTGGTATCACTAACTTTTCCCGTTGACCATAAAATTAATTCTGAGTTTTTAGGTTTCTATAACTATTTTCCCTTAATGAACCCTCAGATTGGGGCTCCTTTGGGGATTTCCCAGATAAAGCAAAGCAGCTGCTGCATTTCTTGGAGGCAAAACCTCTTTAACTCTTTGCTGCCCCTACTGAAGTAAGATCCTTGGCTTCTTAGAAACAGCTGGAGGGCCAACGGGAATCTTTCTTTTTTTGTTGTTTTTTTAAAATGTAGACATTGCTTACTGAGCCAAAATGCAACCTTGTCATACCCAGACAAGAATTTCCTGACTTCTGCCTTCAGGTGTTCTTTTATGTATTTGTTATCTCAGGTGTTCTTAGAATATTCTGTGACAAGTTTTACTTGAATTTATCATTGTCAAAAGAATCCAGCTTTCAAGTTACCTCCTTACACCAGGTCAAGTCAGCGAATTCGTATTTTTCTCACACCTGTAATGCAAAACGTTGCCACTAAGTTTTCCTAACAGTATAGGCAATGTTGGTTTTAAAGCTAACAAGGATATTTTGGGGGAAGAAAAGGCATAAGTTGTAGGTACAGACCTGCAGCTGAGTTTCCAGAAGAGGGAGGCTAGGTTCGCTGGTTAACCACTCGTACGTTCCCCGGCCGGCGTGGCCAAACTTCGCCCAGCTGCTGCCCAGCAGTGCCCGCATGCTTTCACTCGACTGGTGCTCTGGTCACCCTTCCACCTCGCTGCCCAGATCTCAAAAATGCTGCTGCTTCTTGGCCCACATCCAGCTTGGGTGTGTCCAGCTGATGGCTCTTGGTAAATTTGTTCTCTGATGAGGATCAACAAGGGAAAAGAAACCAACCAGAGAGACCTCTGAGGACTACATTTAAATTCCGTGCCTCTGGGTTTGCTTCTGTGGCCTTCATCATATAAGCATGGCATCAGATACCAGACACGGAATAGATTTCAGACAGATATTCTTTGCATTCATGTTATTACAGTGCCGCAAATGGTCTCAGTGAGTAAAGAGCTATTTATATTTGATGTAAATAAGACCCTCTTCCTTCCCTTACCACACCCCTCTCCAGAGATATAGCTGAGCAAGAAAAACTACCCAACCTGAATTTCCTTTAATTATTTCTGGATTCTGTGGTACAGAGGGAAGTGGGTATTTGGTAGAGAAGCAAGACTCATTAATTACATTTTGGTGAATTATTTAGATGAAAGATCCTAAATGATAAAATTGTACAGAAGCCAGAAAGACAATAGCTCAGATTGTTTGGATGGAATGTTTGCTGTTTTCAGTTTTTTTAAAAAAGTCAAATTACCAGTACCTACATAGTCTTCCTTATTAACTTTATAAAATTATATCAAGCAGTAAGAAACTTTCAGTTTACATATTCACTGGGGTAACTTGGGGATGTTTAATTCTACATACATATTAAGAACTTAACATTTAAGACATGGCTGTTGGATTCTTCCTTTTAGTAAACTTGAACTTCAAATATTTACTCAAAATGTTACAACTCAATATTGCAACTGCCAATATGCCTATCCAGGCATCATTCAAGTGATTGTTATGATGCTGAAGTCATATTTTTAATGGGATTTTTTTTTCTTAATTAAGATTCTTAACATTTGGCCCATGGTGATTGATCTATGGATAGGTTTGGGGGAGGGTGGTGAACTTTCTGAACTTTTAGATACATTTAATTTTTGTGGAAAGATCCATAGTTTTCATTACATTTGCAATGATAGCTGTCCTCCCCAGTTCACTTTGGCACTTTGTCAAACTTGTGAGAAGGGTTTTCACTAAGATCCCAGTATGTCAGTCAGTATCCTACTGTGGAACACCTTTGTCATTTCATGCTTTCCTTTCTTACTGTGGAATTAGTTGATTTTGTGCTTTCAGTTGACACGTTACCTTGTTCCATGAATGTGTTCCTGTTTTAAGTCAGTCCTGTATCCCCACATTGAAACATGAGCACCGAGGAGCATCTAGGGACCACTGCACTATTTTACTTTTCTGCATGTCAATGGCTTTGCCAACACTGTGCTCTTGACCTCTTCTCCATCTTATCTACTTATTTAAATACCTTCCTTTCTTGAGAAGCAGATTGGAAATCTGGACCAAATGCATTAAATGTAAATCTGTAATGTTGACCCTCCTCCAGCGTTGAATGAACCAGACAAAACTTCCTGCTTTTATGAGTACATTTTGGGGGGACCAAGAGAAACAAATATAATTACATAAATAACATGTACAACATCAAAAGGTGATAAATTCTATGAAGAAAAAGCAGAAGGAGCAGAGTAAATGCTGAAATCGGGGAGGCATTTTTAAAGTAGGAAGGCAATTAGGATCTCACAGCATAAGTGATATTTGTATAAAAAGCTGAAGGGCTCAAGGGACTGAGTCATGAAGATTTCAGAAGGACGAGCATTGCAGACGAAGGGAATAGCCATGCAAAGTCCCTGAGACAGTCACATGCATGCTGAGTTCTCAGAATGGCTGGTAGGTCAGAGTGGCTGGAGCAGTGGGCCAGGAAGAAAGTAGAAGGTAGAATACAAGGGTGGGAGGATACGTGCAAGGTACAGCACAGAGTGCAGGGTTTATAGATCATTTTAGGAATTTCAGCTTTTATTCTGAGTAAGATGGAGAAGCCATGCGGTTTTGAGCAGAGGCGTGACAAGATCTGACTTCCATTTTAAAAGAATCACTCAGGCCTCTGTGTGGGAAATTGATATAACAATTAGGGGCAAAAGCAGGGACTCTTGAGAAATAGCAGACCAGATTAGTATTTAGAAGTGAAAGTGGTGAGATTCTAGATATATTTTAGAGTCAACAAGATTTGATTGTTCTACCGCTAAAGGTGGTAGAAGATTGAAAAATGATCAAGAAGAATTCTGGTTTAGACTTGAGTGATAGGAAGGATGACCATTGGAGGGGAAAGACTGGATAGGGCAGTTTGTTTTGTCTTTTAAGCAAGACAGGTAAAGATCAGGAGTTGAGTTTTGGACATGGTAAGTTTGCAATATATGTGAGTTTGAGTATTTGGAGTTTAGGAGTGAGAACTGGACCACAGATAATAGAACCCATTGTCAGGGTGGTTGTTACTCAGTTGCTAAGTCATGTCCGACTCTTTGCAGTCCCATGGGTTGCATCCCTGTCCTCCACTATCTCCTGGAGTTTGCTCGAACTCATGTCCATCGAGTTGGTGAGGCTATCTAACCACCTCCTCTTCTGCCGTCCCCCTTCTCCTTTTGCCTTCAATCTTTCCCAGCATCAGGGTCTAGCATAAAATTTTGTGAGATTTGAATAAAATCTGGACTTTATTAATAATAGTATATCACATGTAATTTCTGGTGTTTTTTATACCATCATATTTCTTTATATTCCCAGAATTGGATTAGAAGTTTAATATTACTGCTAAAAGTCTAGAAAATTTATTATCTTAGTGATTTTAAAAAATTTGAATGAGGTTTGAAGCTTCTAATGAAATATTGTTGTCTCTGGTGTGACCTCCAATTTATTAATATATGCTTAGCCGACAGGGCCAATAGCCTGAATTTGCTGTAACTGCTTACAGAAATGCTGTAGGGTTTAACTCTAGAAAGTTATACCTGTGTGGATTTTAGCAATTAAAGTCTTTTTTATTTTTTAGGCCTCCAGAGTACATGATCTTTTTCATTTTCTCTACACTAAAAGACAGGACACTTCCTATTTCAGTTAGCTTTTCACCAAGACTTTTCTGCTTAGGACTTGGATAGCTTGATGTTAATTATAAACACTGACTATAATAATTCTGAGAGTTTGATTAGCTACCTCTGAAACTTAAGTATTTTGGAACTGAGGAGAGAAGAGTTTTTCCATGTTGTACTTAATTCTTTTCCTTTTCTCCTCTTTTTTAACATTGCCTTGTTTTCACCCATTTCATTTGATCTGTTTTTTCTTAATTTCCTTAAACTCAGCATTGTCAATTTCCTATTTTTATTTTTAACAACTACCAAGATTTTTTGGTTTCCTTCTGGTTTGCGGAACTTATGGGAGTTTGACTTTGTGTTACACATTTCATCTTCTGGGCCAGTGATAGACAAAAAGCCCTTGAAAACTCAAGGTGAGGGAAGATTGAAATAAATGAGATATGCCTGTAAAATGGTAGGATTTTTTTTTTTACATTTAATTTCTAAGCTAGTAAATACATTTGAATTTTAGTAAACTTGTCAGTGCACTTTCTCAAGATATAATTATAGGAATTAAATAAACTTATATATGATTAGGATGACGGAAAAACTAATCAGCAGATGACAGGCAGCACTGTGACAAATCGCTGCCTGCATCAGAGTCCATGGAGGCCCAGGGGTTCAGCTAAGGGTCAGCAGATTTGGCCTTGGTTTCTGTTTAGCTTTGGGCCTGATAATCTGGAAGGAAAGACATAAACAGTTTGATTAAGTCCTGAGCAATATGGATTGAAAAAAAAAAAAAACTACCTGAGAATGATGTTTTAAAACCAACCAGGTATGACAATAAAAAAGAAATTATTGATACAAATTTACTTTGGAAGAATATGAACACTTATGGAAAGGGAGGTTTGAGCAAAAGGTTTTAAAAAAACTTTATGGGGGAATAATATCAAACAGAACAAAGATCTTGTGTGTTCAGTTTGAATTTTGACAGTTTTATTCACTCCTATAATCACCACGTGAAACAAGATATAAAACATTTCCATCATCCTAGAAATTTCCCTCCTTCTGTCAATTATTTAAAGTTTTCTATCTACAAAGTATTTTTTTAACATTTCAATTCTCCAGAAAAATCAGGGAGCAGGATATACGAAATTTATAAGCTTACTGTGTTCTCTGGCTATGAATTTGAGTATTTTGAATCATTTGGCCTTTGGTTTTCTGAACCAGGAATCAAGGAAAACCTTAGCATATTTAAAATAGAATAATGATCACAAATGTGTAGAAATCAAATTGATGAATTTAAAACAGGAACTAGTGGGTAGATTTTAGATTAAAATTTCTCATGTAATTTGTCTATGCATGGTTTATTTTTAAAAAACGTTTTATTGGAATATAGCTAATGAACAATGTTTATGATAGGTTCAGTTCAGTCGCTCAGTCATGTCTGACTCTTTGTGACCCCATGTAGCATGTCAGGACTCCCTGTCCATCACCAACTCCTGGAGCTTGCTCAAATTCATATCCATCGAGTTGGTGATGCCATCCAACCATCTCATCCTCTGTTGTCCGCTTCTCCTCCTGCCCTCAATCTTTCCCAGCATCAGGGTCTTTTCAAATGAGTCAGTTCTTCACATCAGGTGGCCAAAGTATTGGAGCCTCAGCATCAGTCTTTCCAATGAACATTCAGGACTGATTTCCTTTAAGATGGACTGAGTCCAAGAGTCTTCTCCAACACCACAGTTCAAAAGCATCCGTTATTCTGCGCTCAGCTTTCTTTATAGTGCAACCCTCACATCCATACATGACTATTGAAAAAACCATAGTTTTGACTAGATGGACTTTTGGTGGCAAAGTAATGTCTCTGCTTTTTAATATGCTGTCTAGGTTGGTCATAGCTTTTCTTCTAAGGAGCAAATGTCTTTTAATTTCATGGCTGCAGTTACTATCTGCAGTGATTTTGGAGCCCAGGAAAATAAAGGCTGTCATTGTTTCCACTGTTTCCCCATCTATTTGTCCTGAAGTGATGGGACCAGATGCCATGATCTTAGTTTTCTGCATGTTGAGTTTTAAGCCAACTTTTTCACTCTCCTGTTTCACTTTCATCAAAAGGCTCTTTAGTTTCTTTTCATGTTCTGCTGTAAGGGTGGTGTCATCTGCATATCTGAGGTGATTGGTATTTCTCCCAGCAATTTTGATTCAAGCTTGTGCTTAATCCAGCCTGGCATTTCACCTGCTCATAATAGTTTCAGGTGAACAGCAGTGGGATTCAGCCACACATGTACATGTATCCATTCTCCCCCAAACCGCCTCCCATCCAGGCTGTCACATAACATTGAACAGAATTCCATGTGCTATACAGTAGGTCCTTGTTGGTTATCCATTTTAATTATAGCAGCGTATGCATGCTGATCCCAAACTCCTTAACTATCCCTTCCCCCACCCTTCACCCTGTATCTGTAAATTCATTCTCCAAGTCTGTGAGTCTGTTTCTGTTTTGTGAATAAGTTCATTTGTATCATTTCTTTTTCAATCCCACGCATAAAGTATGTCATATTTCTCCTCCTTTGTCCAACTTACTTTACTCAATGTGACAATCTCTGCTGCTGCTAAGTCGCTTCAGTCATGTCCAATTCTGTGCGACCCCATAGATGGCCTCCTGCCAGGCTCCCCTGTCCCTGGGATTCTCCAGGCAAGAACACTGGAGTGGGTTGCCATTTCCTTCTCCAATGCATGAAAGTGAAAAGTGAAAGTGAAGTCGCTCAGTTGTATCAGTCTCTTAGCAACCCCATGGACTGCAGCCTACCAGGCTCCTCCCATGGGATTTTCCAGGCAAGAGTGCTGGAGTGGGTTGCCATTGCCTTCTCCTGTGACAATATCTAGCTCCATCCATGTTGCTTATGCATAGCTCTTTGTTCATATATATGACAGGGAGAGTGGGTTAGATGGGATGGAAGAACCTCATGACTTATTCTATACTTGAAAGTGAAAGTGAAGTCGCTCGGTCATGTCTGACTCTTTCTGACGCCTCTGTCTATGGGATTTTCCAGGCAAGAATACTGGAGTGGGTTGTCATTTCCTTCTTTAGGAGATCTTCCCAACCCAGGGATTGAACCCAGGTCTCCCACATTGTAGGCAGATGCTTTACCCTCTGACATAATTATCATCTATTTTTCTTATGGTAACTCTTATAAGAATTGTTACTAATTCTGTAGATTAGGAAGTTAAGGCTTGAATTAAAAAATCTTGGGGAAAGTTTGTCCAAGGTTTTCCAAGAGGATACAGTTCCAGGAGCCAGGTCTGAATGTCCGAAATGCCTCACTTTTTGTGAAGCAAAGGAAGTTTAAATGACAGAAGACCATTCCTCTTTTAACAGATGTAGCAGTCTTATATTTGGTGCACAGTCCTAGAGATGGCAGATGTGTTATGACCATAAATACAAAGCCTCATAGGAAAAACTAGAACTCGTATTCTTTTTTTAGCATCACTTCTTTTTTGACACCTCCCTTGATTTGCCTCCATTGCTGGACACAGTCAACCACCACCTCCTCTAAACTGCTGCTGTACCACGTGTTGGGTTGGCCACAACTTTTTGTTTGGGTTTTCCTGTAACGTTTTTTGGAAAAATCCAAAAGAACATTTTGACTAACCCAATATATGGTTTTGTTAGCTCATATGCTATATTTTGTGTTGAAACTGTTTGAAGGTCTTTCTTTACTTCACTAATGGAAGACAAAGAATTATCTTTTAAGTTACATTCTCCTAACATTCAGTCGAGTACTGACATCTTATAGGCACTTGAATGCTTTGGGTAAAATAAGGTGCTGTTTTTTCATCTTATGGGACTTCCCAGGTGGCTCAGTGGTAAAGAATCTGCCTGCCAAGGAGGGAGATGTGGCTCCAATCCCTGGGTAGGTAAGATCCCCTGGAGGAGAGCATGGCAACCCACTCCAATATTCTTGCCTGGAGAACCCCATGGACGGAGGAGCCTGGTGGGCTACAGTCCATAGGTCACAAAGAGGGTTAGGGTTAGGTGTGCATGCACGTGTATACACACACACCCACCCACCCACCCACCCACCCACCTCACTCTCTTAATTCCGTAGTGATAGAGGCAAGTCTACCTTGCTGTTCTTTTCTTTAGTTTTATTTTCACGTTACCCTGCCTGCCAGATTCTTGAGTATCCTGTTGCATATTGCTACAGGATAGAGCATTTCTTTTTTTAAAATTCCTTTCTAAACTTTTAAATTGAAGTATAGTTGATTTACAATGTGTTAATTTCTGCTGTACAACAAAGTAACTCATTTTACACATATATGCATTCTTACTAAAATATTTTTCCGGTATGGTTTGTCACAGGATATTGAATGTAGTTCCCTGTGCTCTACAGTAGGACCTGTTGTTTATCCACTTTATATGTACTAGTTGGTATCTGCTAACCCCACGCTCCCAGTTCATCCCTCTTCCCCCCCACACCCCCTTAGCAACCACAAGTCTGTTCTCCATACCTGTGAGTCTGTTTTTGTTTGATAGATAGGCTCATTTGTGCCATATTTTAGATTCCATGTGTAAATGATATGGTATTTCTGTTTATTTTTCTGGACTTACTTCACTTAGTATGGTACGCTCCAGATGCATTCATGTTGCTACAGATGGCATTATTTTGATTTTTTATAGTTGAGTAGTAGCTCATTGTACATATGTACCACATCTTCTTCATCCATTCATCTGTCGATGGACACTTAGCTTGTTTCCATGTCTTAGCTATTGTGAACAGTGCTGCTATGAACATAGGGGTGCATTCATCTTTTTGAATTATAGTTTTTTTTTGGATATATGCACAGGTGTGGAATTACTGGAGTAATTCTACTTTAGTAATACAGTATTTCTATTTTACAGTAATTCTATTTTAGTTTTCTGAGGAACCTCCATACTGTTTTTTATAGCAGCTGCACCAACTTATATTCTCACCAACAGTGTAAGAGGCTTCCCTTTTCTCCACATCCTCTCCAGCATTTGCTATTTGTAGACTTATTAAATGATGGCCATTCTGACTGGTGTGAGATGGTACTTCACTGTAGTTTGAGTGTGTTTCTCTAATAATAGTGAGATGTATTTAAGCCTAAGAATACTGGAGTGGGTAGCCTATCACTTCTCCAGCGGATCTTCCTGACCCAGGAATCGAACCAGAGTTTCCTGCATTGCAGGTGGATTCTTTACCAACTGAGCTGTCAGGGAAGCCCATAATAATTAGTGATGCTTAGCAGCTTTTCATGTGCTTATTGGCCATCTGTGTATCTTCTTTGGAGAGACATCTCTTTAGGTCTTCACCCATTTTTTGATTGGGTTTGTTTTTTTGTTGTTGAGGATAGAGCATTTCTTAATCTTATTTGATCATGGGGCTTTTATCAGGGGTAGAAGGGCTTATTCAGATCTAGGTTTCCAATGAACATTCCTTGAGAAATGCTGTTCAGCAACTGCATTTTATAGGTGAGGAGACTGAAGCTATGTGACTTGTCCAGTATTGCACAAAGAATTAGCATTAGAACTAGGAAAAATCCTTCACAGCATAAATCCAGTGTGGTTTCTAACCCTGGAAAGTTCCATAAGTAGAATGTACGTGACATGTTTCACCATTAGCCATATTTCTAAGAATGACTTGGGGCAGATATTTATGAAAAAATATTTAAAATTTTACTTATATGTATTTTTTGGAGAGATAATTTTTTTTGGAGGGGGTTGATGTTATAATAGGTATTGTGCTTGATTGGAGTATATGCTGTGTAGTTTCCCAGTAATTAGGCTAGGTGATTTAGAAAGGTATTTGTATACTCTAGGGTATTGCTGTTGAAATACAGAGGGGCAAGGCATTAATAAGTAAGTTCATGACCCATTTATCCAGATGAAAGCCTTTGAATTGAAATGTGCATTATTTAACAGTGCTGTTTTTTGATATACAATTGGGATACTGGTAATTTAATTTGGGGACATCAGATTTGAAATTCAAACTTTAATCTGTATTCTCATTTTAAGCCTCATGCCTTAAAAATAGCAATTGTAACTAAAAAGTTTGCTGAATCTTCTATTTCTATTTCTTACTTTTATATATTTTGCTTATACTTTGCACATATATTTAGTACCCCGGCTAGTAGTTCTTCCTGCATGTAGGTAATTTTTTTAAAACCATTTATAATAAGCAGTTAGGATTGAATTGAAATTTGAAGCTCTTTCTCCCTCACTCACTGAATTATAGGATACTGGAGTTTTAAGCGTTCTTAGTTCACTGCGTCAGATTCTGAAGTAACCACCAAGCGCATGGTATAGATCTTTTACTACTTGGCAATATTTTTTGTCATTTATTGAGCAAGCAGTTCTATTGGGTATTTGCCAATTAAATTCTAGGCTTTATGATGTGTACATATAAAACAGTCTCTGTCCAAAGAAACTTGTGACTGTGTGTGAGACAAGAAAATGATGAGTTAGAGGTCATTATGAAGCATTTGGGCATCTCTGTATTCAGATTGGAACCCTGGAAGAGGGCATCAAGACCCAATGGAAATGTGAGGACCAGTCTTCTGGATTATATATGCAATTAACTCTTTCATTGTTCCTTCTAAACATTCGCTACTCTCTTTAAACCCTATGCCAATTCCTCCTCTTTTCTCCTGGGCTCATTTTTTCTCTCTGAAATAACGGCTAAGCAAGACTCTATCCATCTCACTCCTGTCAGTTTTCCTCCTCTTTTCTCATCCATCGTGGTGGGGATTTGCTGTGGAAGAGCTGTTCTTTTTGTCCAAAGCAGGTTCTGTCTGCCCAGGTCCACCTCTAATCTCTTGCCAACCCAGCGTCTTCCCTCCTGGGATCCTGTTCTCTTTCTCCATCTCTCTCTCTGTCTATCTTGTCCCCTTCTCTCATACCACAGGATACCACATCCACCCCACCCCTCATCCCTAGCACATAGTGACTAACCTTTCAAATGGTTTCCTCTCAGTCCATGAGCATTAGATTATCTTCCATCTTGAAATAAACAAAACAAAACAGAACAAAATTATCACCACAATTTAAAATGGTCATTGTTCTCTCTTCCTTTCTCCAAATGCTCTTCTCTCTACAGTGTGGCTTCTGCCCTCACCTTTGCCCTGAGGTTGGTCTAATGAAAGTTATCACAACCTTCAAATCAACTATGGACTCTTTCCAGCCTTCATCTCACTGGATGTTCTTGCTGAAAACTCTGTTCTTGAAGTGCTCTCTTACTCGACTTTGTAACAGTCTATTCTCCACTAGTTAAATTGATTGTTCAGTCTCCTCTGTGAGCCACTCTTCCACAGGCTTGTTTTTGCCCAATTGATTGACCCCAATGGTAAGCCTTCTCCAAAAAATAAACTTTAAATATAAAGATCCAAGTAGATTGGGTGGAAAATAATAGAAAAGAATATATCATGTTATCATTAACCAAATGATTAATATCAATATATTGATCAGATAAATTATCAATACAAAGAATATTAACAGGAATCAATTTGTTAAGATGATATAACAATCTGAAATGTATGTACCTAATAACAGAGGTTTGCTATATGAAGCAAAACAGAAGAAATTAAAAGAAATAGACAAATGGGCAATTATAGTTGGAGATTTTGACATTCCTTTTCAGTACAATTGACTTAGTTAATATTTAGAGAACAATCACCCAACAACAGTAGAATATGCATTCTTTAGGTGAATGAGTAAGTGAGTGAAGTTGCTCAGTCATGTCCGACTCTTGCGACCCCATGGACTGTAGCCTACCAAGCTCCTCCCTCCATGGGATTCTCCAGGCAAGGGTACTGGAGTGGGTTGCCATATCCTTCTCCAGGGGATCTTCCCGACCCAGGGATCAAACCCGGGTCTCCAGCATTCCAGGCAGATGCTTTAACCTCTGAGCCACCTTGTGCTCCATTCTTTAGGTATATATAGAACATATGACCATGTTATGGTCAATAAGTCAATAAACAAAATGTGATATAACCATACAATGTATCATTATTCAGTTATAAAAAAGTACTGATACATGCTGTAATATAGATAAATCTTGAAAACATAATGATACATGAAAGAAACCTGTTATAAAAGATCACATGTAGCATGCATTCCATTATTTGAAATGTTCAGAACAGGCAATTCTAGAGAGACAGAAAATAGACTGCTTAGGGCAAGTGGAGGGCAGTGACAGCTAAAGGTTATAGAGTGTCTTTTTGAAGTGATGTAATGCTTTGAAAGTTACCGTAGTGATAGTTATACTACTCTCTGAATCTAAAAAGTCCATTGAATTGTAACCTTAGATCGGTGAATGTTAGGGTATGTGAAGGTCAATAAAGCTATTATATAAAAGAAGAAAAAGATAACCTGAATAACCAATATCTCTTAAACTAAATTCATAGTTTAAAACTTAACCCAAAAGAAATCCCCAGTTCCAGATGTATTCATTAGTGAATTCTACTAAGCATCTAAGGAAACCAAAACACCAATGCCAAATCTACAAAAACCTTTACAGAAAATAGAAGTGGAAGAAACACTTCATAATTCATTCTTTTTGGTAACCCAAATCAAAGGCATTAAAAAATCTGCATACTAATGTTGCTTATGAATATAGATGTAATGATCCTTTAAAAATTAGCAAATTATACAATGGTATATGATGGAGGATGAGATGGTTGGATGGCATCACCGATTCAATGGACATGAGTTTGGGTAAACTCTGGGATTTGGTGATGGACAGGGAGGCCTGGCGTGCTGCAGTCCGTGGGGTCACAAAGAATTGGACATGATTGAGTGAACTGAACTGAACTGATGTGGTGATAATATATTATGACTTGCTACTGCTGCTAAGTTGCTTCAGTCGTGTCTGACTCTCTGCGACCCCATAGACGGCAGCATACCAGGCTCCCCTGTCCCTGGGATTCTCCAGGCAAGAGGACTGGAGTGGGGTGCCGTTGCCTTCTCCGACATTATGACTTACATGGACTGAATTTTCCCCCACCCCAAATTCACAGGTTGAAGCCCTAACCCCCCAATGTAACTAAAGTTGGAGATAAGGCTTTTAAAGAGATAACTAAGGTTAAATGAGGTCATTAAGATGAGGCCCTAATCCTATAGGACTGATATCCTGTTAGTGGAGGGAGAGATTACCGGAGATCTATTTCTGCATATGCACAGAGGAAAGAGCATGTGAGGACTCAGCAAGAAGGGCCGTCTGCAAACCAGGAAGAGATGCCTCACCAGAAACCAAGCCCCCCACCACCTTGATTTTGAATTATAGATTCCAAAATATGAGAAAATGAAATTCTGTTGTTCAACCATCCGGTTTGCGGTATTCTGTTATGGCGGTCCTAGAAGACTAATACAATAACCAAATAGTTTCTCCCAGAAATGTAAGGTTGGATTAACATTAGAAGACTGACTAAAGAAAAATCATATAACCTCAACAGATGCAGAAAAGCCAGTTGACAATCTTCAAAAACAACTCATGAGAAAAAAGTTTCAGCAAATTGGAAGTAGAAGAGAACTTTCTCAACCTGATAAAGAACAATTAACATTATACATAGAAGGAAAGTAGTCAGTCTTTTACCATTAAGGAAAGAAATGAGGCAAAGATGTTCACTCTCATCACTCCCGTTTAATGTCTTCCGTTCAGTTCAGTTCAGTCACTCAGTCGTGTCCGACTCTTTGCGACCCCATGAATCGCAGCACGCCAGGCCTCCCTGTCCATCACCAACTTCTGGAGTTCACTCAGACTCACAGCCATTGAGTCCGTGATGCCATCCAGCCATCTCATCCTCTGTCGTCCCCTTCTCCTGCCCCCAATCCCTCTCAGCATCAGGGTCTTTTCCAATGAGTCAACTCTTCACATGAGCTGGCCAAAGTCCTGGAGTTTCAGCTTCAGCATCATTCCTTCCAAAGAAATCCCAGGGCTGATCTCCTTCAGAATGGACTGGTTGGATCTCGTTGCAGTCCAAGGGACTCTCAAGAGTCTTCTCCAATACCACAGTTCAAAAGCATCAATTCTTTGGCGCTCAGCCTTCTTCACAGTCCAACTCTCACATCCATACATGACCACAGGAAAAACCATAGCCTTGACTAGACGGACCTTAGTTGGCAAAGTAATGTCTCTGCTTTTGAATATGCTATCTAGGTTGGTCATAACTTTTCTTCCAAGGAGTAAGTGTCTTTTAATTTCATGGCTGCAATCACCATCTGCAGTGATTTTGGAGCCCCCCAAAATTAAGTCTGACACTGTTTCCACTGTTTCCCCATCTATTTCCCATGAAGTGATACTGGAAGCTAAATCCAGTACAGTAAGGCCAGTAAAGGAATAAAATTGTGTAGACTGGCAGAGAGGAATGAAATTATTTTAATTCTCAGATGACAAGATTGTCCACAGAATATGATACTATTCTTACTAGTAGAAATAGTGACTTTAGCAAGGTCACAGAATATAAAGTCAATGTAAAAAAATCAGTTGTATTGCTAGCAAAAGCTGTAGAAGATTGGAAAAACAATACAGATAATATCATAAAAATAAAATACTTGTGGATACATTTATCAAAATTAGTGCAAGAATTGTACACAAACTGCAAAATGTTGTGGAAAAGTAAAGATAATTCAGAGTGATGCTATATTTGTGTAAAAGAATAGTAAGTATTCATAAGATGTCATTTATCACCCAATTAATCTACAAATTCAATGTAATCTCAATTCATATTCCAGCAGATTTTTTGAGGAAATTGATAGGATTTTCTAAAATTTGTATGGAAATTGAAGTCTTCCAATAGCCAAAGCAATTTTGAAGGGAAAAATTTTGGATGATTTACTCACAAGTCTTGCTTACTCTATAGTCTCTTTAAGACTTACTCTAAAAGTAGAGTAACTGTGTTGATGGGGTACAGTGTAAGTGTATAGATCACTTGAAAAAAACTTGAAACAGCCCACAATATATAATTTAGTGATTTTTTTTGAAATGGCGCCAAGATGAATTCATAGAAAAATGATAATCTTTTCAACAAATAGTGCTAGAATATTTTGATAGCCATATGCAATAAAATAAAAGTCAATGCTTACTTTATACTATAAAGAAGAACTTGGTAACTGAAAATGGATCACTGACTTAAACTAAATAAGAGGGACAACAACAGAAAAACCTACTAGATGAAAACACAGGACAAATTTTTAAATTTGTTTTTAATTGGAGGATAATTGCTTTACAATGTTGTGTTGGTTTCTGCCATACAGCAACATGAAATCAATGATAAGCATACATATATCCCCTCCCTCTTCAGCCTCTCTCCCACCTGCCATCCCTTGGACGAATTTCTTTATAGACTTAAGTTAGGCAAAGATTTCTTTGAGATATAAAAATCATGACCTACCAAAATTAAAATGAAAACTTTTATCAAAATTAAAACTTTTGGTTTTCAAAATTAACTGTTAAGAAAGTGAAAAGACAAGACAGTGATTTACGAAACTTATGTCTGATAAAGGACTGTATCCATAATATAAAAGAACACTTACAGTAAGAAGATAAATAATTTTTAAGTGAGTAAAACAGATATGACTTCACCAAAATAGAGGTAAAAGTGGAAAATAGGCACATGAAAAGATCTTCCACATCATAGTCAATAGGGAAATGCAAATTAAAACTGCAATAAGCTGTCACTACATATTTCCCTAGAATGGATAAGATTAACAAGATTTTAATCTTCCTAACAATGTTGACCCACACTCAGAGCAACTAGAGCTCTCATACTAGCTGCTAGGCATGCAGAATAGTATCACCACTTTGGGGGAAAAAAAGCTTCACAGGTTTTTAAAAAAGTAAAGCCTACATATACCCTAAGAGCCAGCAATGCCACGAAAACTAGGCATTTGTCCAAGCGATATGAAAACATATGTTCACAAAAGACATTTATCTGAATGCTGGGATAGAAAATGGAACAAACACAGAAGAGAAAGATGACTATAATGTGTGAAACCAAGTGGATCAACAATTTAAAAGGACAGGATTGAGAAGAAGCAGAACAGTGGTGAGGAAGCAGGTGGTAAGGAGTCTAGAGTTGTCCTGAACTTCTTCCAGCCTGACTTTTAGAAACATGGCATTATCAAAGAAAAACTGTATGGAAGTTTGTCTAGGAAAGAACTGGCATAGAAAGGGAATTTACTGATAAGAGAGCAATTATAGGTCAGTACCATCACTGGATCAAAGCAATATAAGTACAGCTCTAGAAGATAACTGGCTTAATTCATTCAAGCAGCTGTAACAAAATACCATAGGCTGGATGGCCAACCCTAATTTTTTATGGCATGGAGTTTAACGTACTTTTCTATAAAAAATGTCTAGTGAGGGCTATATCTTTGGGATAGAAATTAATATGGAAGGAAAATGTTTCTCTCTGCAATTGTAAATACCAAACAATTAATTTCTCTAAATTATACCATATTTTTATTGCTCACAGCTCCAAATAACAGATTTGAAAGACAAGACCAGGATAACCTACACTGGAATTTGGGCCAGTACATGATGAGATCTGCCCATAGTAAATGACCCTTGTAGATCTCTGCTTGTGTGTGTGTGTGTGTTATAAAAATTTATTTATTTACAGTAGGTCCTTTTAAAAATATTTTTGATTTTATATTGGGATATGGTTGATTTACAATGTTGTGTTTATTTCAGGTGTATAGCAAAATGATTCACTTATACATAATACCTATTCTTTTTCACATTCTTTTCCCAAATAGGTTATTACAGAATATTGAGTAGATTTCCCTGTGCTCTACAATAGTTTGATGTTGATTTTCTATTTTATATATAGTAGTGTGTATATATTAATCCCAAACTCTTAATTTACCACCACCACCACCATCCCTACCTCCTCCCCTGCCCCCCACACACCACCTTTCCACTTTGGTAATCAGAAGTTGCTTTCAAAGTCTATGAGTCTGTTTGTATTTTGTAAATAAGTTCATGTTCATTTTCAACATTTTTTAAAGATTCTGAATATAAGCAATATCATTTGGTATTTATCTTCATCTGATTTACTTCACTTAGTGTGATAATCTCTAGGTCCATCCATGTTGCTGCAAACAGCATTTCTTTTCTATGGCTCAGTAATATTCCACTGTATATTCCATTTCACATCTTCTCTATCCATTCATCTGTCAATGAACACTTAGGTTTTTTTCAAATATTGTTTGTAGTGTATAGTGTCACTACAAATGCTGGGGTGCATGTATCATTTCAAATTAGAGTTTTCTCTGGATATATGCCCATGAGTGGGACTGCAGGATTGTATGGTAAGTGCATTTTTAGTTTTTTAAGGAAACTCCATACTGTTCTCCATAGTGGCTGTACCAGTTTACATTCCAATCAACAGTGTAGGAGGGTTCCTTTTTCTCCACACCCTCTGCAGCACTTATTTGTAGACTTCTTGATGTTAGTCATTCTGACCACTGTGGGGTGATACCTTGTAGTTTTGATTTGCATTTCTCAAATAATTAGCAATGTTAAACCTCTTTTTGTGGGCCTTTAGGCTATCTGTATATCTTTTTTGGAGAAATGTCTTTTTAGATCTTCCCATTTTTAAATTTCTTTTTAGTTGAGCCATATGAGTTGCTTTTATATTTAGAAGATTAGTTCCATGTTCGTTGCATTGTTTGCAAACATTTTTTCCCATTCTGTGGGTTGTCTTTTCATTTTGTTTAAGGTTTTCTTTGCTGTGCAAAAGCTTTTAAGTGTAATTCAGCCCCATTTTAAAATTTATATTTTATTTTGATTACTCTAGGAGATGGATCCAAAAAGATATTTCTGCAGTTTATGTCAGAGAGTGTTCTGCCTGTGTTTTCCTCTAGTTTACGGGATCCAGTCTTATATTTTGGAGAAGGAAATGGTAACCCACTCCAGTATTCTTGCCTGAAAAATCCCATGGACAGAGGAGCCTGGTAGCTCCAGTTCATAGGATCACACAGAGTTGGACATGATTGAAGTGACTAAGCAGTCTTATATTTAGGTTTTTGATCCATTTTGAGTTTATTTTTGTGTATGGTGTTAGAAAATATTATAATTTTATTCTTTTATATGTAGTTGTCCAGTTTGCCCAGCACCACTTATTGAAGGGACTTTTTTCTGCTTGCCATCTTTTTTGTGGACTGATTGACCACAGATGTATGGGTTTATTTCTGGGCTTTCTATCCTCTTCGACTGATCTGTTTTTGTACCAGTACCAAAATGTTTTGGTGACTGTAGCTTTGTAGTATAGTCTGAAGTCAGGGAGCCTGATTCCCTCAGCTCCAGTTTTCTTTCTCAAGATTGCTTTGGCTACCAGGATCTTTTGTGTTTCCATACAAATTTTAAATGTTTTTGTTCTAGTTCTGTGAAAAATGTCTTTGGTAATTTGATAGAAATTGCATTGGATCTGTAGATTGCCTTGGGTAGCATAGTCATTTTGACACTATTGATTCTTCCAATCCAAGAGTACAATATATGTTTCCATTTGTTTATATCATCTTCAATTTGTTTCATCAGCATCTTATAGTTTTAGGAGTACAGGCTTTTTGCCTCCTTAAGTAGGTTTATTCCTGGGTATTTTATTCTTTTCAATGCAATGATAAATGGGTTTGTTTCTTTTTCTTTCTGACCTTTTGTTAGTGTATAGAAATGCAACAATGGATTAATACATGGAATATATTAATTTGTTCCTGCAACTTTATCTGATTCATTTGATGAGTTAGTAATGTCTTTAAAATTTTATATGTGTAGTATCATGTCATCTGCAAACAGTGATACTTTTACTTCTATTCTAATTTGGATTCATTTTATTTCTTTTTCTTCTCTAATTGCTATGGCTAGGACTTCCAAAACTATATTGAATAAAAATGATGAGAATAGACATCCTTGTCTAATTCCTGATCTTAGAGGTAATGCTTTTAGCTTTTCACTGATGAGAATGATGTTAGCTATGGCCTTTATTATGTTGAGGTAGCTTCCCTCTATGCCCAGAATCCCCAACCTCCAGGCCACAGACTGGTACCTCCTGTCAGATCAGTGGCTGCATTAGATTAGAAATAAAGTCCACAATAAATGTGATGCACTTAAATCATCCTGAAACCATCCTCCCTCTCTGGTCCATGGAAAAATTGTTTCCCACAAAATGAGTCCCTGGTGCTAAAAAGGTTGGGGACCACTGCTCTATACCCATTTTCTAGAGAGTTTTTTAAAATCATAAATAGATGTTGAATTTTATCAAAAGTTTTTCTGCATCTGTTGAGATGATTATATGGCTTTTCAATATGATTGAATTCAATTCAATTGCCTGATGTGATGTATCACATTGATTGATTTGTGGATACTGAAAAAATCTTTGGATCCCTGGAATAAATTCCACTTGATCATGGTGTATGATCTTTTTAACGTATTGTTGGATTTAGTTTGCTAATATTTTGTTGAGGATTTTTGTGTCTATATTCATCAGTGATAGGGGGCCATGCTTTTCTTTTTTGTGGTCTCTTTGCTTATGGTATCAGGGTGATGGTGGCCTCCTAGGATAAGTTTGAGAGTGTTCCACTCTCTGCATTTTTGGGAACAGTTTCAGAAGGATAGGTGTTAACTCTTCTCTAAATGTTTGACAGAATTTGCCTCTGAAGTCATGGTTCTGGACTTTGTTTGTTGGGAGTTTTTAAATCACATTTTCAACTTCAGTACTTGTGATTGGTCTATTCATATTTTCTGTTTCTTTCTGGTTCAGTTTTGGGAGATTGTGTCTTTCTAAGTTTTGTTCATTTCTTCTAGGTTGTCTATTTCACTGGCATATAATTGCTCATAGTAATCTATAATAGTCCTTTGTATTTCTGTGGTGTCAGTTGTAACTTTTTTACTTCCAATTTTATTGATTTGGGCCCTCTTTTTTTTTTTAATTGATGACTCTGGCTAAAGGTTTATCAATTTTATTTTATTTTTCAAAGAACCAGCTTTTAGTGTCATTAGTCTTTTCTATTGCTTTTTAAGTTTCTGTTTCACTTACTTTTACTAATTTTTATTGTTTATTTCCTCCTACTAACTTTATGTTTTGTTTTTTCTTCTTTCTCTTGTTACTTTAGGTATAAGGTGAGATTATTTTAGAGTTTTCTTCTTTGCTGAGGTTAAGTTGTATTGCTATCAACTTCCCTTTTAGAACAGTTTTCTGTATCCCATAGGCTTTGGATCACTGTGTTCTGGTTTTCATTTGTTTCTAGGAATATTTTGACTTCCTCTTTGATTTCTTCAGTGATCTATTGGTTGTTTAGTAGTATATTGTTGAGCCTCCATGTGTTTGTGTTTTTTGCAGTTTTTCCCTTGTGGTTGATTTCTAATCTTATAGCATTGTGACTAGAAAAAATGCTTGATGCAATTTCAATTTTCTGAAATTTACTGAGGCTTGCTCCAGCATGTGATCTATCCTAGAGAATGTTCCATATTGAGAATATGTATTCTGCTGTTTTTGGATGGAATGATCTAGTTTTTCTGGTCCAATGTTTCATTTAAGGCCTGTGTTTCCTTACTGATTTTCTGTCTGGATCATCTGTCCACTGATGTAAGTAGGGTGTTAAAAGTCTCCCACTATATTGCATTACTGATGATTTCTCCTTTTATGGCTGTTAGTATTTGCCTTATATTTTGAGGTGCTCCTATGTTGGGTGTCTACCTTTATATTGTTATATCTTCTTATTGAATTGATCCTTTGATTATTATGTAGTGTCCTTTGTCTCTTGTAACAGTCTTTATTTTAAAGTCTATTTTGTCTTATATGTCTTATTGCTGCTGCAGCTTTTGATTTTCATCGGCATGGAACATCTTTTCTATTCCTTCACTTTCAGTCTGTATGTGTCTCTAGATTTGAAGTGGGTCTCTTGTAGACAGCATTGATATGGGTTTTGTTTTTGTATCCATTCAGCCAGTTTATCTTTTAGTTGGAGCATTTGTTTACACTTAAGGTAATTATAATATGTATGTTCTTATTGTCATTTTGTTAATTGTTTTACATTTCTTTTTGTAGATCTTTTATCTTCCTTTCGTCTTTTGTTCTCTTGTCATTTGGTGACTTATTTTTAGTGTTGTGTCTGGATTCCTTTTTCTTTTTTTCTATTATAGATTTTTGGTTTGCAGTTACTATGTGGTTTTGATATAGCAGTCTCTATGTATACACAATTATTTTAAGTTGCTGATCTCTTGTTTTTAAATGCATTTCAAATGTCCTTCATTTGTACTCTCCTTCTCTCATGATTACTCGTTTAGATATCAGATTTGCATGTGGATGCTTTCCAACTTTTACTGTATGTCTACCTTTACCGGTGAGCTTTCCCATTTTGTAATTTTCTTGTTTCTAGTTGTGGCCTTTTCTTTTCCACCTAGAGAAGTTCCTTTAGCATTTGTTGTAAAGCTGGTTTGATGCTGCTTAATTCTCTTAGCTTTTGCATGTCTGTAAAGCTGTTGATATCTCTGCTGAATCTGAATGAGAGCCTTGTTCGGTAGAGTAATTTTGGTTGTAAGTTCTTCCCTTTAATCACCTTAAATATATTATGCCACTCCCTTCTGACCTGCAGTTGGAGGGTTTTTTAACAAACTGCTCCATTACTGACTGTTCTGTGAGACAAGCTCAAGTATTTCAGTTACTCACCGGTTTCTGTTAAGCGTATGGAACACACTTTCATGGTGGGCTTTTTAGCCCTGTGGGGCATGGTTTCAGTTATTATAGAGTTAGCTAAATCACATATTTCGTGGGAAAATATTGGGTTGGCCAAAAAGTTTATTTGGGTTTTTCCATAAGATGTAATGGAAAAACCTGAACGAACTTTTTGGCCAACCCAATATTTTATTTGCATGTGATTTATATATCACTTGTTTACAAGAAGGCTTTAAGGTTGCTCATAAATAATAACAATACAAAACTAGAGGGCAGGGTGATGAGAGCTACCAGAGGATAAGAGTGAAATAATTCTTTCCACATGGCTGAAAGAGTTGAACTTTGAATCAGACCTGGGCTTGGACTCCATTTTCTTAGCTTGGCAGCCTTAGGAAAGTTACCTCAGTACACTTTTCTTGCCATAACATGACATGAATTGAAAGTACTTTGTTGAGTTATTGTAAAGAGTAAATAAATTGAGCTAAGATATGCAGTAAGTAACATGGGGCCAGTGGGTTGTTATTCCTTTGCTCCTCAACACCGTTCTCCGTATAAGCCTGCATTTAGCTCTGAGTTTCCTGAAAGTTAAAGTAAAAACTAGAGCAAGCAATTCCCTACTTTTGAAAAGTCAATAGTTAGTATAAGATCAAATGATTATTATCAAAGTTTCTGGTTTTCAGTTCTAGAAAAACAGGCCTCGTGGTTCCTTATATAAGAAAACAAATGAGTAATGTAATGGGCACCTACTGTTAATATAGATTTATGAAAGACAAGTTTGGCGATTTCTCATATCGACCCTCTTTAAAAGCTGTGGGTATAACATTAAATCTTAATTCAGTGAAGGCATTTCTAGAGGAAGCTGAGATAATTTGGTCTAAATACATTGCTTCTCAGCAGCATAGCCTAATGCAGAAATAAAATTAGAAATTCTAGAAGTTGTGGATATTTAAAATGACCTTTATGTTTGTCTGGAATATTACCTCTCTCAAGTTATCCTTTTTCAAGTGCTAGATTGTTGGGTTGAACCATCAGTTGAATTTTGTGCTGCTTATTTTTATAGCAGATGGATTTATTTGGTATTTTTCATGGTCATAGTGGCTTCCCTGGTAGTTCAGATGGTAAAGAATCTGCCTGTAGTGCAAGAGACTCAGGTTCAATCCCTGGGGGAAGAGCCCCTGGAGTAGGAAATGGCAACCCACTCCAGTGTTCTTACCTAGAGAATTCCATGGACAGAAGAGCCTGGTGGGCTACAGTCTATGGGTCACAAAGGGTCAGACATGATGGAGCCACTAACACTTTCACTTTTCATGATCATGACACCAGGCTATCTCTCATCCTGAGGACTACTGTAACACAATTATTTTGAGAATACAGATTTTTTTAAAAAGGTCTGAAATTTAAGTTTGTGGGTGATTTCAACTGATTGAGATTGGAGATGCTGCACTGGACAGGGTTTTATCCAAGTTGTTAATTTCATTTTCACCCTAGGGCATCATGTTGTGATGGAGAGAGCATGGTTTTATGCTCAGACTGATTTGGGTTTGATTCTGGGCTCTGCCAATTGCTAGTCATGTGACCTTCAGCAACTTATGCTCCCTTCTGCTTTCTGGAACCTTAACTTTCCACCTGTAAAATGTAATCTGAGACACTTACCTTGCAGTGTTTTGGTGAGAATAAGAGGAGATATTGCAAGTACATTGTCTAGTACAGTCTGAGTATTCAGATAGTGAGGATATGGTTTTGGGAGCTTGATTAAATTCTCTACCATCTCATGCTCCATTCAAGCAGGAAATACTCTTTCTATCAGAAGTTTAAACATGGAATAGCTGGGTCCCATTCCTCTGGAAAGTTCTGTCCTCTTAGTCTCACCTTAAGCAGCTTACTTCAGTGGTGTATAAATTCACTTTTAAATGAAAATAAGGAAAAAATATAATGAAGAAATGATTAGTCAACACTGGTTGCCTCAGTATTGATGTCATAGGTAAAAGTTCTCCTAGATTTATTTCATAGTCCATTGACTAATAGCATGAGATTGTGATGATAAATGAGTTTGATCATTTATTTATCAGGTTTTCCTAGTAAAGTTATTGCCAGAATTAGGTACTGAATATCTTACAATGACTATTAACCTAGTAATTAGTGGTCAAATTGTTTCCAAACTTGTAATGTTTGGTATATTCACTTATAGGGAGCTGAATCTGAATAAGAATTTAAAATTCAATCTTTTGATTAACACTTTACCTGTGTCATCTTTAAACATTGTTAGCTCTATTTTTATTTTTGAAATATTCCTAATTCAAAGAAGTTTTAAAAATATACATCAGACTAGTATTTTTTTAGTTTAAAGGGTCAATCCTGACATTAAAACTTTGAATTTTTCTATTGTTAAATTCTTTTTTCTTACAGTGCTTTAAAACCCAGACCAAATGAAATTTTTAAGAAAATGTATGACATTCATAGCTATGTACAGAATTATAATTTTAGTAAACTTTAGAGATAAGGGAGACACTTTGGAGTAGGAACAAAATCTGTGTACTGTTCCTCATTTGAATATATCCAAAGCAGGAGCCTTTGTGAGACTTTACAGGAGCTGCCTTGCCATCAGAATTTCAGTTAGGAAACTGAGTTGTTCATATTTTAATGGATATTGGCAATCACTTCAGGAGCTGTGTCACATGGAGATGAGAGAATGAAACTCTGAGGTAATTTGCTTACAAACACCCTGTGTTGGTCTGGCACTGGGATTTGGGACTTCTGGTTCCCTGGTGATCACAAGAGAATATAAGGTGTC
This sequence comes from Capricornis sumatraensis, assembly GCF_032405125.1. Classification (NCBI taxonomy): domain Eukaryota; kingdom Metazoa; phylum Chordata; class Mammalia; order Artiodactyla; family Bovidae; genus Capricornis; species Capricornis sumatraensis. The sequence goes on along the minus strand of NC_091081.1, from coordinate 63,634,716 downwards.
CTGAGAGGAAATGCACATGCCCGAAACATAGCTTGATGAGTTTACCCGAGATTTATAGCCATCCTTCCTTATGATCATCCTAGAACAGAATTTCTTTTACTGACTACTGTGCCACAGATTCCTTTGCAGTTTGAGAAGGTCTGTGAATCTCTTTGCAGAGTAATTTTTAATGTTTTCATCTTTAAATGCATAGAGTAGAATATATTTTATTACCAATGAAACCAATGTAGCTATCAAAATACTCAACTTTTGAAACAGTACTGTGTACGAATTCTTTGCCATTAACACATTAAATGACAAGATTTAGCAGTGGTTCTGATAGTAACTCAAATGCTTCCCAAATATGAAATTTTTGAGGGATCTGCAATAGGAAAAGATCTGTGATATTGTGGGTAACAAGTCGCTTGGCCTGCCATCATCACAGGTTTGCTGCCTACATTTCAAAATAATGACATGTTAAATTTCAGAAGTCAGTAAAAATAAGGCTATATTTTTCTCTTTCTTTTTCGTGAATCACTTAATTATATGCATACCAAAGTTACAGATCTCTGCTCTAAAGTAGAGCCACCTGGGGGCTTAAATTCTTGAACAACTGCAACCCATTTCTGAGCCTCTATCTACACAATTTATTTGAGGGACCAAGCTTACAGTCTTTTAATTTTAGGACATTATACATCAGATAAACAACTAGATTCTTAGAATCTAGATATACAACTACATTCTTAGAATAAGATCAAACAGAATAATTTTTTTTAAAGAGTGATCTCATAGGCTATCAATCGTTCTGAAAGCTTGTCAAAATGCAGATCCCTGAGCCCAGTGCCATTCTTACTGTGAGAATTTCTGAGGGAAACCTGGACACCTGCGAGTTCAACAGTCAATCAAAAGATTCTTATTTACATTACAATTGGAAACTGGCCATGGTAGCTGAGCTAGTTCAGGGTGTAAGGAGGAGGGGTTGTAGGTGAGGGGAGGCATGCTTTTGATGGAGACTGAGCCACTCAGTGAGCTTTTGTCCAGTTATGTTCTTTATGAAGATTATATAGAGGAATAATTTACAGTTCTAAAATTGAATTTGTCTGTAACCTACATGGTTTTGTTTGAGCCCTCCGAATATCTCTGGTGGGTATGCGGTTTGATTCTAAATGTGGTTTTGCCCCTCCTACGCTCTTAATGCACTCAGTATGCTGCACTCAATATGCCAGCAAATTTGGAAAACTCAGCAGTGGTCACAGGACTGGAAAAGGTCAGTTTTCATTCCAATCCCAAAGAAAGGCAATGCCAAAGAATGCTCACACTACCACACAATTGCACTCATCTCACACACTAGTAAAGTAATGCTCAAAATTCTCCAAGCCAGGCTTCAGCAGTACATGAACTGTGAACTTCAGGATGTTCAAGCTGGTTGTAGAAAAGGTAGAGGAACCAGAGATCAAATTGCCAATATCCTCTGGATCATAGGAAAAGCAAGAGAGTTCCAGAAAAACATCTATTTTTGCTTTATTGACAACGCCAAAGCCTTTGACTGTGTCGATCACAATAAACTGTGGAAAATTCTCAGAGAGATGGGAATACCAGACCACCTGACCTGCCTCTTGAGAAACCTATATGCAGGTCAGGAAGCAACAGTTAGAACTGGACATGGAACAACAGACTGGTTCCAGATAGGAAAAGGAGTACATCAAGGCTGTATACTGTCACCCTGCTTATTAAACTGCTATGCAGAATACATTATGAGAGATACTGGGCTGGAAGAAGCACAGGCTGGAATCAAGATTGCCGGGAGAAATATCAAGAACCTCAGATATGCAGATGACACCACCCTTATGGCAGAAAGTGAAGAGGAGCTAAAAAGCCTCTTGATGAAAGTGAAAGAGGAGAGTGAAAAAGTTGGCTTAAAGCTTAACATTCAGAAAACGAAGATCATGGCATCTGGTCCCATCACTTCATGGCAAATAGATGGGGAAACAGTGGAAACAGTGTCAGACTTTATTTTTCTGGGCTCCAAAATCACTGCAGATGGTGATTGCAGCCATGAAATTAAAAGACGCTTACTCCTTGGAAGAAAAGTTATGAGCAACCTAGATAGCATATTCAAAAGCAGAGACATTACTTTGCCAACAAAGGTCCATCTAGTCAAGGCTATGGTTTTTCCAATGGTCATGTATGGATGAGAGAGCTGGACTGTGAAGAAAGCTGAGCACTGAAGAATTGATGCTTTTGAACTGTGGTGTTGGAGAAGACTCTTGAGAGTCCCTTGGACTGCAAGGAGATCCAATCAGTCTATCCTAAAGGAGATCAGTCCTGGGTGTTCATTGGAAGGACTGATGCTAAAGCTGAAACTCCAGTACTTTGGCCACCTCATGTGAAGAGTTGACTCATTGGGAAAAAGCTCTGATGCTGGGAGGGATTGAGGGCAGGAGGAGAAGGGGACGACTGAGGATGAGATGGCTGGATTGCATCACCGACTCGATGAATATGAGTTTGAATGAACTCCGGGAGTTGGTGATGGACAGGGAGGCCTGGCATGCTGCCATTCATGGTGTCGCAAAGAGTTGGACATGACTGAGTGACTGAACTGAACTGAACCGTCTTGATGGGGCTTCTCCTTTGCCTTTGGACATGGGGTATCTTTTTTTGGTGGGATCCAACATTCTCCTGTCAATGGTTGTTCAGCAGTGAGTTGTAATTTTGGAGTTCACATACAAGAAGATGAGTGTATGTCCTTCTACTCTGCCATCTTGAGGAAACACACACTAGCAAAGTAATGCTCAAAATTTTCCAAGCCAGAGTACATGTACTGTGTACTTTCAGATGTTCAAGCTGGATTTAGAAGAGGCAGAGGAACCAGAGATTAAATTGCCAAGATCTGCTGGATCATCAAAAAAGCAAGAGAGTTCTAGAAAAACATCTACTTCTGCTTTATTGACTACGCCAAAGCCTTTGACTGTGTGGATTGCAACAAACTGTGGAAAATTCTTAAAGAGATGGGAATATCAGACAACCTTACCTGCCTCCTGAGAAATCTGTATGCAGGTCAAGAAGCAACAGTTAGAACTGGACATGGAACAGACTGGTTCCAAATCAGGAAGAGAGTACATCAAGGCTATATTGTCACCTTGTTTATTTAACTTACATGCAGAGTACCTCATGAAAAATACTGGGCTGGATGAAGCACAAGAGGGAATCAGGATTGCCGGGAGAAATAGCAATAACCTCAGATATGCAGATGATACCACACTTATGGCAGAAAGCGAAGAACTAAAGAGCCTCTTGATGAAAGTGAAAGAGGAGAGTGAAAAAGTTGGATTAAAAGTCAACGTTCAGAAAACTAAGATCATGGCCTCCAGTCCCATCACTTCATGGCAAATAGATGGGGAAACAATGGGAACAGTGAGAGACTTTGTTTTTTTGGGGCTCCAAAATCACTGCAGATGGTGACTGTAGCCATGAAATTAAAAGACACTTGCTCCTTGGAAGAAAAGCTATGACCAACCTAGACAGCATATTAAAAAGCAGAGACATTACTTTGCTAGCAAAGGCCGTCTAGTCAAAGCTATGGTTTTTCCAGTAGTCATGTATGGATGTGAGAGTTGGACTATAAAGAAAGCTGAGGGCTAAAGAGTTGATGCTTTTGAATTGTGTTGTTAGAGAAGACTCTTGAGAGTCCCTTGGACTGCTAGGAGATCCAACCAGTCCATTCTAAAGGAAATCAGTCCTCAACATTCATTGGAAGGACTAATGCTGAAGCTGAAGCTCCAATCCTTTAGCCACCTGATGCGAAGAACTGACTCATTGGAAAAGACCCTGATGCTGGGAAAGACTGAAGGCAGGAGGAGAAGGGGACAACAGAGGATGAGATGGTTGGATGGTATCACTGACTCGATGGACATGAATCTGAGCAAGCTCTGGGTGAAGGACAAGGAAGCCTGGCATGCTGCAGTCCATGGGGTCGCAAAGAGTTGGACAGGACTGAGCAACTGAACTGACCTAATAGTCCTCATGGGCTTCCCTGACAGCTCAGTGATTAAGAATCTGCCTGCAATGCAGGAAAGCCAGGTTAGATCCCTGTATCAGGAAGATGCCCTGGAGAAGGGAATGGCCACTCACTCCAGTATTCTTGCTTCGAGAATTCCATGGACAGAGGAACCCAGTGGACTTTGTAGAGTTGGACACGACTGAGTAACTATGAATTATAATTCACATGAAATGGGGGATATCTTCCTGGTTAGCTAAAATATAAAGTGGGACTAAAGCAGCCTCTGACAGAAGGGAGGTGAGATGCCCAAGTTTACCCAGAAGCAAGTAGAAGGGAGGCTATGGAATCAGGTGGAGGACACATTTGGTTTACACGCAGCATCTGAGGCCCCCAGACGGGAGGAACTGAGCTCTGCTCTGTCACAAACAGCTCGTACATCCCAGAGGAGATAATTTGGGACCTTAGAGGAAGAGGACCTGATGAGACAGCCCTTGCTCCCTAAGTGGGCAGCAACCTTTCTGTTGCTGCCAAGGGCTAATGACACTGGACTTGGGAGAGCTTTTCAAGCACCAACTCTGTGGGCATTTCCTTGGAAATAAATTTGCATTAGTAGGAGTGGCTGTCTCTGCTGCTGATTCCAATTGCCTTGTAAACCCAACCAGATCATGATTTTAGGTAATTCACTACAAAAGCGGATGTAAATCTCAGTCCAGAAGTTCATATATCAAATTTCAATTTTATTTTCTTTTTATTTTTCTTCGAACTCAAAAAAGTGTACTGAGCCTCATTCTGCCAGGATGGCTGATGACTCTGCTACTTCTGTGCCATCTTTCTGCTGCTCTGGGCCACACATGAGGTTTGGGACTTTTTCTCCATGCGATCTGGCCTGACTGCAGCCAAGGAATACCATGCAGGACTGCCTTTTCTTATAGCTTTGCCAATGCAGAGGTCCTCCCTGACCTGCAGCCTTTCTGCTATTAAACGCCTTTCTTCCTCTTTCTTCCAGCCCAGGGAATTCAGCTGTAGTCGAAGAGGAAGGAATTCTTTTCCCTCATGTTTTTCCCTTAGAGAATTTGTCTACCCTCTTCCTTTCCATGACACCCTTCCCTCACAACCCAAATGAAATATCCTCTCTCTCTTCCTCCTCCTCTCTCCCTCCCTCCCTCTCTCTATCGGGATACAAGAGCTAGAGAATCTCTCAGGCAGTTTGGCCATCCCACCCCATCAGTTCCTAGCCCTCCTCTGAAACAGCGACCCCTGAACCAACTATCTACTTGAATAGACATTGAACAGATGTCAGCTATGCTCAGTTTTCCAAGAGATCTATTTCTAAATAATTTTGATATGAGAGGTTGATAATGATATATTTCTTCTACTTCAAAAATAAACCTATGTAGAGTTTGAGAAGAATGCTATTTTTAGAATTCATTGTTATATTAGAAAATTAATTAGTAGTTACTGATTTGATAACCATCCCAGGAGCTGATTAAAACAAACCTTAGACTATTAAACTGTTAACTCTAGTATATCCAATAGTAGTATCTGTTCCTTTATAATTGGTAAATTAACTTCAATACCTACTTTTTCAAGTTGAGTTATACTGGAGGCTTCTGTATTATAATATTTAACATATTTATTTTCTTTAAGATTATTCTCTGCTGGAGAGAACAGCAAAAGGATATTGTTTTCCTTCTTTATATCATTTGCACTAGTTACAAGAATAGCTCAATATAGCAAATAATATATTGATAAAACCATATTAAAATCAATTAAAGTTCAATATTTGAATTCTCTGCTCTAAACTGTTATAAATCTGATCCCTTCATGTTGAAGTAGTACTTTTTTATGATTTAGAAAATGCTATAAATTTCTCTGGAATTTAATTATGCCAGTACCATCTCTGAGTTTGGATGAGATCATTAAATTGGATAGTTTGTTTCTCTGACAACCAAACATTTTGTGCAACCAGATTAAGTTAGCAGGGCAGACTCAGGGCACAAATGATTGGATGTTGTAACTAGGAATCTTGAAATATGGTAAAAACAAAGTAGAGATAAAAGGCATGCTTAGAGTGCTCTTCCAAAGGCTTGAGATAATAGGAATGTTGGTCAATATTTAAAAGGCACAATATTGCATTGTACTTCATTTTCACTTCTGTACTGAATCTATCTTTAGGCTGGATGGAAAAGTGAATTTTCTAATGGGTGAAATGAAATATTTATCAAAGTTAAATCATAACAGAAGTTTTGGTCATAAGCCACATAGTTGAAGCATATCCAGTCTTTAAAGAAATACATATTTATGTACATATTGTATTTATTGCTGGATATTAATAATGGAAAAATTGGTTTTGACCTCGAATTTATTTCTAAAATGTTCGGTTAAAAGGGATATGCTTATGAGCTTCTGACTTCACATAAGACTGGCCCAAGACGTTAAGCTTTCTGTGTTGTAGTACACTCATGGATGTGAATGTCAAGAATATGTACACACTAGATCTCAAGTATAAAATCATCTTGCAAAATAGTGGGGCTAGTTATAAAATGGGTTATTCTCTAACACATAATAGTTAGCATTTATTAGGCATTAACATTTATAAAGCACTGCAACACTGGAGTTATCTTTAAACAGCCTGTTGAGATTTATATTCCTTTTATGGAGTAGGAACCTTGAGCTCTGTACACAAGTGTGGTCTGGTCTTCCTACTCCCAGGAAGGGGCAATGCTTAGCATGTGTCCTCAGCTTTTCTGGCTGAGTCCCAAGAGCTTCTCTACACAGCTATAGCTCTCTATAAACATGGCTGGTCCCTTGTTGGTGTTGTCCTTACATAAAGTATGTTACTGTCTATTTTGGTTTTATTTTGTTCATACAATGGAAGGCACTGAGTACAACTGTGAGTTTACCAGAGTGTGTGACAGAATGATAGAATCATGATTTAAGGGCATACACATAGATTCCATCCATTTTGTACGGCTTTGATCCCTCTAGTGGCCAAATCGCTGTTTTCCACAATTTGGGTATGATGATTCCTAGACTTACGCTCTCGATAGGCTTTTGAAAGAGTCATTTTAAAAACTGCAATCCAATAAGATAATGAAGTTAAAAGTGGCTATTAAAAGTTAAAAAAGGCTTTTTCTTTTTAATATTACATTTTAATAACGATATCCTATTAATTTAGGGATTTGGTTGTTTATGAACAAACAAGGTAACATTCATTTAGTTTTTTTAAATAAACTACATCAGTATCTACTCATGAATTTGATATCAATTCTCAGGAAAATAAGCATCAAAATAACATTGCAAAGTAAGCCCTCATTGTTAAAAAGGAACCAATGGTGTATATGAAGTAAATATATACATTATTATATATAATATAGATATATTATAGACAGTATTATATATATAGCTACATAGAAAACATTATATATAATATAGCTACATACTCTATTATATATAATATAGTATTATATATAATATATAATACTATGTTATATACATTTTTTCTTCAGATGTATTTTCTAGGTGTTCGCCAAATTATCAACATTGACTATCTCCAAATTATAGTTGGGGGGGAGAGTTTCTTCAGAGTAATGAAACACCAAAGAAAGGAACCTAGTTCATTTAGCAGAATTCTGTAAACAGGATATTTACATAGATTATTTTGATATATTTATTCAGTGAAAAAAATGGTTTCACATACCAGATTTTTTAATGCATCTGAATCTTTATTCTACAACACAAGCAACATAAATACAATATCTTTTAAAATATTTTCTCTTTAGAATTTTCATTTTCACCTCAGATAAAATGTACACAAAATACACTTGCAAGCTTGCTTACAGGAACCTGTTAAACAACAGACAGATTATATCAAATCAAATAGTTATATCAACATATAAAGGACAGTAGTTTTTTCATTTTTTAAAAAATAAATGTGACCAACTGACTGAATAAGGCAAAACAAAAGCTGTACTTCTTGACAAGTCCTTTGGGGTAAACAAAATGCTTCAAGGCTCCTGGTGCAGGGGATTGCAAAGATGAGTTTTGCATTCTATGGATAAAATGGTATACTGACTCAAATCATTATGGCTATACCAAGCTTCAGTAATTTATAATTTTCAAAGAAAACAAGTCTAGTCTTTGGCATAATACAAGAAAGGATAAAAGGACCCTTACCACCCATTGGCTTTACACTTAAGAGTGGGAAATGGTAGTAGGGGAACCGATTATAACATAATTTATCTAAGTCTATTCCTCTTAGAACAGCAGGAAAATCATCTCTCAGCACGATTAGGGCAAGAAACTTATTGTTGGCTCTCCCCTCCCACTAAAAACGAATCAAGAAACAAAACCAGACAAAGCCAACCTTTCCCTCTGGGCACTTGCTCCTGCCCCGATCATGCCATACCTGGGAATTCTACCACGTGGTTTCAATTGAAGTGAAACCCCAAATACCAAAAGCATTAACCTTTGTCCAATTTTACCTATTTTGTGGGAAACCAATTTTTATTAGAGCAAACTACTTCCAACAAAAATCGGATGAAAGACATCAGAGGGAGGGACAGAGTTGCCTGCACTTAATCATGAGGCAGCCGTGGTGGCCACTGGCAGCTGGTGGGGTCAGGGCCATGCACTTCCGATGTGAAGAGAAAATATCCTTCACATGTTAGTTCAAAAGACTGGCCTTTAGATTCCTCCCTCCCCATTTTGGCACCAGTTGGTAAGACAAAAATTATTTCTAGAGATTAACTTTTAAAATTTAATTCAATATCAGTTATTATTAAAAGAACTAAATGCACACATAATTTCCAAAAATTATCATGGGAAATGCGACTGCAATAGGAAAGCTTCAATTATTTCTATCTACTGAGGCAAAAACGCCAATCCTTGACATCATTGACACTGATATGCTTTCTCATCTAATTCTAGTAAATATAGTCCTTATTTTCCACTTATATAACAGCTTAAATAATGTCAGGATACTTAAAGAGAACTCTTTAAAGAAACTTACTGAACCAATAAAAATTATGTGTAATTAATATGTTTATAAAAGGGAGATTATTTTAAGGTACTTAATTTTTTTTCTCATTTTTTTTAATAGAAAAAATTTGCAAAGTGAATAAGGAGTTAGGAGATAAACTAAGGCCCCATTTATATGTAACATGATTAAGATTTCACTGTACTCCCAAAACATACTGACGCACTTTGACATTTTTCTCATCATTTGGAAGATGAGATAATAGATATGGTCTCGATTGGGTAGATATGTGCACAAACATAACATATTTACCGTAAAGTCCTTAAAACAGGCACATAAACGCTGCTCAGAAGGGAGTTGGTTCAGTTTGCAAATTCCCATGAAGCCATTTGGTAGACTCTTTACAGATACATAGGAAATTAAAATATTAATTTACACCAGACAGTTAAGTGAAAGATGAAGGCACATCAAGTAGTATGATACCATCTTGATGTGCGGATATTCTAGTGACTGATGAGGGTTATAAAACTACTGGCAAGGGAGCAACTACTCAAACATTTCTAGAGCCAGGAGCCAAGGTTACGATGGAATCAGCATGGAAACATCTCATCAAAACTGTGTGGACAGAAGAAATGAAAACACTACATACTTTAAAATCACCTTCAGTACAAGTCAAAAAATCAACATGATACAAAAGGTTGTCCATAGAGTTAATGTTTCTAAATACAAAGACAAGAAACTCACACTGATCTCACTGTTCCATAGAACGTATACATTCATTGTCTTCTAGCTTGTAAAAATCAATTGTTGGCATGATAAACCTGGAAACTGGGAAGATTAAACAGGAATGCTGTAGAGAATCCAAGTTGTCTGCCCAAGGGGAAGTTCAGTTTTTCTCTAGTGCTTGATAAGTTAGGCTGATCTTAAAGAGAGTAGTTAGAAACTTTTTCCAGGCATTGGTTCTCAAAGTGTGGTCCTCAGATCAGCAGCACTGGCCTCAACTGGAAACAGAAAATGAATGCAAAATGCAAATCCATAGGCCTACTGAATTGGATACTCTGGGCATGGGCCCAGGAATCTGTGTCTTAACCCTCCAGGTGATTCTGACGTGTGCTAAAGTTTGACAACTACTGTTGGAAAGTCATAAGATACTAGACAACCACTGCTTGAACCTTTAGGATAGGAATTAACAGTACAAGTAACTCCTGGTAGTTAAAACAGCTGGAAGGACCAGAGTTGGATGGAATTCAGCAGAAACTGATTGCAGTTTTATCAGTAAGATGGCTAGCTAGTCTCTCCTTTCTGGACCCCGGCCCCACCCAACCCCCACTTTGCATTAGTATACAAAGATAGAGGGGAAAGATTTTGTATGGTGCGAGTGGTGTGTTTTTCTTCAGTTAATTAATGCCCCTCTTTACAAGGAAATTAGGCATCGTTCTCAAGTAAGTTTCTCTTACATTATCCCAGGGGATGAATTTTTTTTTTTTTTTTGGTCTATCTTCCCTGGAGTAATCATTGTATTTTGGAAATCTAAATGGTGTTTTAATCAAAAATCTTGATTAAGTTATTAGTTACTTCCACATCAAACACATATATTACAATATAGCCAGAGGAAAGGGATCTCACAGAAAGACAGACAAACTTTTCTAGATTGCTCTACTCGTGAACAAGGAGAACACATTTTTTTTTTTTTTGGATGAGGCATAATTATAAATGAGTTCTTTACCCAGTTTCATACATCTTACCATATAATAAGCTCATATATCTAATTAAAAAGTGATTAAAAATAGTCATTTGCTTTTTAAGGCCATACTAAATTTCCCTAAATGGTACCCAAGCAGATGTAAATTCTATCATCCACTTAATGCAATATATTGGATTCTCCTTTTGCCTGTTTCCTTATCTACAAAGCAAGTAGACTCTTTAAGTGTTACAGTATATGTTACTATGGATAGTGACCTGATGCCCACAGTACCTGAATCTATCTTGTCTGACTAGTTATTTCCTCTTCAGAGAACGTGCATTTTGAAAAATGGTCATTTTTTGTGCATATTCCCAAAGTTTGCTGATGACCTACCATTTAGTCCCACATACTTCCTAGGGAAGTAGAGAGGCACTGTTGGCTACAGGGCACTTTATTCTGAGTGGTTAAATGGTAATTGAAAAAGGTCAACAGATCCTTTCACTCCAGACACAGAATGTCATGTTTTTCTGTATAACATCTGGCCATGGACAATATTATTCCATCATTTCCACCTAATTTGGTTGAGTTTTTAAAATTTCCACTGAGGATCTGCTTTAAAAGTTTAGATTTGGTTTCTTTATATTATATATGACCTTACTATGCCTAAGCACTATCTTATTCTTTTTTAAATTCTATTTGAAAAATCTCTATAACACTGGAGATAGGGACATCAATGAACAATCTTCAGCTTATTTTAACTGTTTAATTTCCTGAAACACTGAAGTGTTTGTGCACTTAGACATGGTGTTGCAGAGAGGCCTTGGCCTTTGAATTCAGAAACATCTCTTTTGCAACCAACTTTACCCTTTATGAGTTTTCTTGGGCAAGTTTTCTGAACCTCTCTGGGTCTGCATCCTCATCTGAAAAAAGGACTACAATACTTGTTTCACAGTGTTCTTGTGGGAGTTAAATATGGTAACCTAGGTTAAGGTCCACAATCTCAGAAGCACTCAGTGATATCTCCCCAGCCCCTGCTGTTTGTAACCTCTTGCTACTATTAACTCCGAACAAAGGTCTTCATTTGCTTAGCTTGATGGGACTGATGACATGAATGCATTTTTCTTTCTGAGAAAACTTTCTTACATGAGCAATACTGTGATGTATTTGGAGAAGTCAAAAGTGTCTATTAACATAATTGTATTACCTTCTTATAGTTAAGGCTATGTGACTTTCTCAGCTAACTTTGTATAAGCCCTCTCCTTAGAACAATAAGAACAACAGCAAAGCCTAGTGATCATGTACCAAGAAGTTTCAATTTGAAGGTACTATGGAATTATGTTAACATTTTGTCATGTTGGATTTAGTCTGAGCCGATTTATGTAAGCATCTGTGCTGGTCAGTCAAATAGCCTCAAAGTGGTAAACAGGTGTCCTAGTTTTGTATTGATGGAGAAGGCAGAAAAATAATCATAAGGGGAGAGATGACAAGAGGGTGTAACGAGGCAGCCTAAGCATCTGATCAGGAGATGCACAAAGTAGGAGAGATGCTGTGAGCAATTTATTGGCCCTCCCTCAAATCTCCCACGGCAAGGAGTAATCTGTTGTAGAGTGTGGTGTAACTGGCTGGGCTGTTCAGTCAGGAATTCTTCCACACTTGAGTTTTACAAGTGCTTCAAGTTGCAAAAGATGAACACTTTACGAAAATATTAGAAAAAGAATAAATCTCAACCATGGGGTAACACACTTTTGGCAGTAAATACAGGCAATTAAAAGCAAGGTGCAAAATCTTATTCTGCCTAGATCTGAAAATATATGGTACTAGCTGTTGAAACTACAAAGGCTTGTCTTGACCTTGACCTTGGTCTTTCAGAGACCATGGGAGGGGATGAAAGAGATGGGGAAAGGCAGAAACACCAGGAAGAGTGATGGATTGAAGGGGCACTCTGGGGAGAGACCATTCAACTAAGGGTTTTTAATTATCTCTTTTTTCCCTGTGAAGATTTGACTGACTTCACCGTGACCTGAAGTACTATTCTTTGGAGATTATTTGCATCAAGCAATGTCCTTTTTGAAAACTGCCGATACCTCTGAAAAGTATTACTGTGGCTTAGCTGACTTTCCAGCTGAAATCTGACATGGATGTGGTGCACAGTGCATGTTGGGAATGGAGATGGGCTGAAGACCACTGTAGACCTAGGAGTGGTCTAGAGAAAAGATGATGTGAAGGGACTGAAACCCACTGACAAAACTGTAGGTAGAGAAGAGATATACATTCTCTCATCTTTTATTCTTGGGACCTGTAATTAGTTGGTACTAGAGCAGAGTTTGAATACAGTGTGGGGTGAAATTGTTTTCATAACTGCGCCATGGATCCCGTGATAGAGAATAAATTCTGATTTCTAAGCAGTTAATAACTTCTAGAACATGACATTCATAAATTGAGACTGGCTTCCTTAGAACTTTTATACTTTATAAAAAGTGCTAGTTATAAATGTTTTGTAGTTAATTTGCTAATACTCTGCTTTGCTGAAGCTCCTCTCTCCCTTCCATAGCTTGTGGAATACTCACAGGTTCACCGGGAAATGAACCTTAGCTAAGCTACAAAAAGAAAACAGCTATGGTGTATGGCTTTCATTAAAAAAAACAAAAAGTACCCAACTTTGAATTCCACTTAAAAAATATACAAAGTCGAACAACTCACTGCCATCCCAACAACTCATTGCCTGTTACGATCAAATTGTTCATCTGTCTCTAAACCTTCATTATTGTCTAATGAGCAAAAACTGAAGGCGAGGAATGTTTTGTGGAACTGGAAACATGTCTTCTGAATTCTGTGCTGATCTCTAGATGGCATAGTGAATGATAAGATTTTCTACTTTAGAATGCCTAAATAAATCAGGGAGCCCTGTCTTCCTCTTAACCTTGTATAGAGTTATATATTCCCATGGAAGACAAAATTTAAAAATACTAACACTGAAAAAAGCTGTCGGTTTTAAATCCTTACTTCCACACTGAAGAGTTGATGCTTTAGGGATACGATGTTCAATTTTCAATAATTATTAGGAGCTGGGATAATTGTGACATATATCTTAGCAACTATTCAGAATGTGTATGAGTGGGCTTGATTGAGGAATTGCAATCACTTTTATAATTTAATATTAAATACACTGTAAATAATAAGACAAAGATTCTAAACTATTTAGTGATAATTAGGAAAAAAAAATATCTGCTTAAAATAATGGCCTGAATAAAAAGGCTTCAAACAGACAGCCAATCTATTTGCCAGAGAGGAGCAATATTTTAAATCGAAAAACTTTATCTCCTAAATTTCATTCTATGACCTTTTCTCCTGTAGTTTTATGTTATTTTGAGACTACAGCATATATGAATGACACTATAATTTCATATGATTGTTGTCTAATATTTTCAGATTTTAAATGGTTTCATCATCTTTTTCCCCACCCCTTCCAACTGTCTCCCTACCCCTATACTTCCTGCCCACTTCCCTGAGAAGTCAGCTCACTGGACGGCAAATTCTTGAGTTCCTTTTTTCCAAACGTTGATATAAAATGAGTTGTTTTGTTTTCTTAAAAACCAAACGTTATACCTTATATTCAGATTATTGTGGAGCATAGAAATGTCTGTGCAACAAGGAACTAAGGCACCATTTTTGCTTTCCCTTTTCATTTCTTGCCTTGGGAGCAAAAGCAAAGACTAGTGGGACTGTCAGGGTGGCCAGTCAAGACATTTGGCACTGTATCAGCCAATACCACTGGGTACTGTGCATCAAAGGTTTCCACGCCACAGGCTTAAAACCCTGCCAGGAAAGAACTTTCTTCCTTTAGAAGCAGGGACATGAAGGCACAACAGCACCTTACATGTAGAAGTTGGCGAATACCAACCAGAAAATCTTGACAACTTAGGAACAATTTTGAAATATTCTGGAATATTTTACAGAGGAAGTGAATCTTCCCTTTCTTGATTAGGACACCCAAGAATACATTTTTCTAACTGTTTTTTCCCTGCCGAACTCATAATCATAATATATATCTTCCTCCAATTAATCCTTCTGATATGAGATGTCTGCATGTATATCAGCTTGACTTACCACCAGATATTTCTTTAGCTATTTGCATTTTTAAAAATAATGAATCAGTGGGTCAATGTAGTGTTTTCACAGGAGTGGTCCTTAAAAGTGACCCATTTGGGGATAACAGTACAGGCAAATGCATTGGGAAATAAGATTTAGAAATGAGTCAAGGAGTGTAGACTCTTCAGAAATGCTCTGCAAAATTAGAGTATCACTTGTGTCATCCACGTATAACCTTAGTATCCAGAATAGCCCCAGTACTGATTAGTTAGGGACGGACTGGGTGTTCTCTGAGACACTGGGGCTAGTGGTGGGGAAAATGCTATCAGTTGGATTGGCAGACATACTCTGAACCCTCCTAGCATTTTTCCTTGGGCCTGGAAGGTGGGTCTTCTACATAATGATGTCATAGACACGGCCCACTCTGCCGAGCCATTCTCTGACAGCCTGGCGAACTCTGATGTCAGTCACGTGACAGGTGAGCTGGCTGATACACGGGAACACTGCTGGCTGGAGGGCGGTGAAGGTCTGGTCTGGGAGGATCTGAATCTGATTGAGGACTGTTAGCACCATGTTGGTCCATGCCTAAGAGAAATGAATTAAGAGAATGAGCAGTTTTCTCCAGTGGTTTCATTTGTACACTTGAGTGTGGCTAATCTGCAAATGAAATTTTCTCAGGCTTCCAGCTTCAGTAAATTAGTCTTTACTTTAATGTGCTTATAACAAAATGTCAGCTTAAGTTCATATATATAAAGGGTAGCAGAGACTCCTCTAACATTAGGAATATCTTATTTTCAATTTTTACAAAGTACAAAATTCTTATTCTTCAGATGTTTGAAAAATTTCTTGCCTTCTCATGAGAGTTTCATAGGCCATAAGACACTTAATCAATAGTCTCTATAACACCTAGAAAACTTGGAAGAGGTCTTCCCTGGTAGCTCAGATGGTAAAGAGGAGATGGCAGTGCAGGAGACCCAGGTTTGACCCCAGCATCAGGAAGATTCCCTGGAGAAGGGAATGGCAACCCACTCCAGTATTCTGGCCAGGAGAATTCCATGGACAGAGGAGACTGTTGGGCTACAGTCCACGGGGTTGCAAAGAGTCAGACATGACTAAGTGACTAACACTTTCACTTTTTGCCTTAATTTAGGATAACTTCTAAAATTATGGGGCTTCCCCAATGGCTCAGCAGATAAAGAATCCTCCTACAATACAGGAGACACAGGAGATGCAGGTTCAATTCCTGGGTCGGGAAGGTCCCTTGGAAAAAGAGATGGCACCCTGCTCTAGCATTCTTGTCTATGGACAGAGAATCCTGGCGGGCTACAGTCTAAAAGGTCACAAAGAGTCAAACATGACTAAGCATACAGGCATAGCATAGCATCTAAAATTATAAGCAAATCTCCAAGACATGAAAAAGCAACTAACATTTGTTTGTCAAAAAGGTCATCTGTTAGAGAATAACCTTACATCTCAATCTGGATACTTTCTCAAACTTTGTCCAAGATAAATTTTGTGGATTCTGAATTAAGAAGTTTACGTTCTATGTCTAAGATACATCAGTGCAAAAAAGTAGCTTGCAAGATACATAATAATTTCAAATTTATGTTCATTATAAGAAAACACTCCTGTATAGGCTTACAGAGTCCTGCCCAATTGCTCCTAATTTATTGTGCCTGCAACAGAAATCTACAATTTAAGATAAACATCCAGATTATTTCTAAAGGGCCCTGGATGAGCCTGCTGCTGCTGCTGCTGCTGCTAAGTCGCTTCTGTCGTGTCTGACTCTGTGCGACCCCATAGACAGCAGCCCATCAGGCTCCACCGTCCCTGGGATTCTCCAGGCAAGAACACTGGAGTGGGCTGCTGGCTAGATTCCTCTATTTCTCTTTTCCCATCCCCTCTTTTCTTAAATTGAACAAAATGGTGCCATTATTGTTTACTTCTCAAGCTCATTTTGGGGATGTACCACAGAATTACAATTATTAAATCTATAAAAGAATAGGAATACTCTGAAGAATGAGAATTTTGTACTCAGAATGGGCTAGAACAAGAATTCATTGGAATAACCACATAATGTGCACTTTGCCTTTTCCATTTACATAAGTTTTCCCAACTAGAGAACTGCTTCAGTGCTAACTTCAAAGGAGAAACTCAGGACTTGATGCCAGTTTAAGTCCATTCATTTTCTAAGCTTTGGAGTCATCTTACTTACACAGCAGGGGGCCGGGGGGGTGGGGTAGGGAGGAGGGGTCCTAATTCTGGATAGTATCTGTTATAACCCATAAAATGAATTTCTGAAATTTATCTGAAAGTAAGATTTCAGTTTCACAAGGATATTCGGATGGATCTTGGAGGCTCGGGACGTGTCTGAGTACTCCCGGAGCGGGGACAGATGGATCCCTGGTACCTAGCCACCCTCCTGCATAGCCTGGCACAGCCCTTTGCATCCTTTGGTGAGCGGGGACACACCTGGATCTGGGCTTCTGCGTCCCTCGCGGAGACACTCCGGGAGCTGCCGGTGGAGCCGGAGCGGGGCCTCTTCTCCTGGCGCAGCAGTTCAGGGCCGGCGCTGAAAGAGTGCCGCATCTGCCCCTGGTCCATCAGGTGCTGGGGCCGCTGGAGCAGCGGGGAGCCTTGGCCCCTGGCGCCCAGCGCCTCTCCCTTCTTCTCCACCTTGATCTCTTTGGGGAAGACGGGCAGGTTGTGCTGCTGTTTCCTCTTCTTGTACTCGGTCATCAGCTTTGAGATGGTCTTGTCGGCTGCCATGGTATAGATTTTGTTGCCCGCGTTCTCCCACCACTCCTTCTTGCGGCTGGGATCTTTCTTCTCCACCTTGGGGCTCGGGGGCAGCAGCAGCAGCTCCCCGCTGGTCCCCCTCAGGCTCAGAGGCTCGCCCGCGTGATCCCGGGTCTGACTGCGGTCATCCTCGGAAGGCGTGTCTTTCCCTGAGAAGCCCCCGGTGGACGGGGTGGAGGACTCCGACTGGAAGGAGGGAAGGATGAAGAAAGGGTCGCTCTTGAAAACTGGGGCCTCCTCCATACTGTTTTCCAGGTCCAGGTGCATCTGGATGTAGTTGTTACACAGCTCCATGCACAGCTTGTGAAGCCTCTTGACCAGCCACACCCAGTCCGCGTTGCTGACGGGCTGGACGCTGAGCGAGGGCATCCGAGCCCTCCACTGCCTCTTCTCTTTGCCTCTCGGGGGGCTCACCTGGGCGGTCTCCTCAAAAATGTCTTCATCTTCTGATGAACACTGCTGGGACGAATCTGTGCTCCTCTCGTCGTCCTCAAAGAGGACCTTCTTCACTTGCTCAGCAGTGATGCTTTCTTGGTTGCTGAGAACAGCACAGACCAGCGCGTGGAAATAAATGTTGAAGCTCATGGCGGACTGGCGGTAGAGGTTGGCAGCGCCCCCTATGCCAGACACTTTCTTCAGCAGGCACTTCAGCCCCGGGCTGGTGTCAAACTCTCTGGCCGTCCTGTAGGAGTCCAGCAGGAGGTCAAAGATGACGGCCAGGTTCTGCATGGAGATGTATCTGAGGAAGCCAGCCAGCTTGGTTTCTGGCCCTTGGATCTTCTCCTCCCCAGGAGAGGGGCCTTTGACAAACTCTTCTAATAAGATATCATATAAGTTCTGGAGTAATACTTGATGGGATAGTAAACTCACCACAATTTCCCTGAAAGAAACACTTCAAATGAAAGAAAAAAAAAAAAAAAGTATTGGTTAACAGCCTGCTGCCTTATACGAGTTACCTTAGAGCAAAACCAGAATGACTAGACAAAATTACAAACTACTTGTATTTTAATGTATTTCTTCAAAAAGCACAAATTTTTTGGATAACATTACAGGGTGACAACTTTAATCATAAGTAATGGAATTCCTGACCAAAAAAATTCTAGGAGCTGTAGAATTAATGTTATGATACTGAGTTAACAATTGTCAACAAGCCTTGGGAAACAGAGTGACTTTATAAAAACTTTTTAACATAGGCACAATTACAGTATATAACCTGTTTTCTTTTGTAGTTATGAGTAGTAAACAAAACAAGAAAACAACAATTTCTGTTGAGTTATATTAATTTTAGGCTTCCCAGGTGGCGCCAGTGGTAGTCTGCCTGCCAATTCAGGAGATGCAAGAGACGTGGGTTTGATCCCTGGGTCCAGAAGAAGCCCTGAAGGAGAAAATGGTAACTCACTCCAGTATTCTTGACTGGAGAATTCCATAGACAGGTGGGCTACAGTCCATAGGGTCGCAAAGAGTTGGACATGACTGTGCAACTAAGTGCACACACATACTAATTTTAATTGGCCTTTAGCCTACCCTTTGGCATTTTTCCTTAAACCCAAGGCTTTTATTATTTTTAAAGTATTGGCTGATGAATTTTTAATATAAAAATTATAATTAACATTATGCTCGGACCTTTGAGTTCATTTTTTTTCCTCAGTTTCACTCTTCCTGCCTATCTATGAATGAAGTCTTTATTTCACTAAGATAGGGTTAAGAGCTTACAACCTCTATTATGCTACTTATCTAGGGAATTCCAAGAAATAGCTAATTGCAAGATTCCACAGTATTCTTTTCTCCAAAAGCATACTTTTATTTTGTTCAAGGATAGCCTCTGAAAGTACAAAGTCAGGATGTGATAGTGTGTTGTATAGCTCCTATGTTGGGTGAGTATATATTTACAATTGTTAGATCTTCTTCACCGATCTGCTGATCATTATGTAGTATCTTTATTTGTCTCCTGTAATAGTCCTTATTTGAAAGTATTTTGTTTGATATGAATATTGCTACTCCAGCTTTCTTTTGACTTCCATCTGCGTGGAATACCTTATTCTATTCCCTCACTTTCAGTCTGTATGTGTCCCTAGATCTGAAATGGCTCTCTTGTAGACAGCATGTGTACAAGCCTTGTTTTTGTATCCATTCAACTAGACTACGTCTTTTGGTTGGAACATTTAAGGTAATTATATGTATGTTCTGAGGCTTCCCAGTGGCTCAGCGGTAAAGAATCCTCCTGTGATGCAGGAGATGTGGGTCTGATCCCTGGGTTGGGGAGATCCTCTGGAGGAGGGCATG
This sequence comes from Capricornis sumatraensis, assembly GCF_032405125.1. Classification (NCBI taxonomy): domain Eukaryota; kingdom Metazoa; phylum Chordata; class Mammalia; order Artiodactyla; family Bovidae; genus Capricornis; species Capricornis sumatraensis. Next base: position 63,614,904 of record NC_091081.1, on the reverse strand, counting down.
GCAACCCATTCTAATATTCTTGCCTGGAGAATCCTACAGACAGAAGAGCCTGGTAGGCTACAGTCCATCGGGTCATGCAGAGTTGGACACAACTGAAGCGACTTAGTACTCACACATGTGTATGTTCTTAGTGCCATTTCATTAATTGTTTTGGATTTGTTTTTGTAGGTCCTTTTTCTTCCTTTCCTCTTTTGTCCTCTTGTGATTTGATCATTTAATTTAGTATTGTGTTTGGATCCCTTTTTCTTTTTTGTGAGTGAATCTACTGTAGATTTTTGGTTTGCAGTTACCATGAGGTTTTGATACTGTAACAGTCTATACATAAATAGGATTGTTTTAAATTGCTGGTGTTTTTTTTTTAATGTTATTTACTTCTGTGCTGGGTCTTTCTTGCTTTGTGGAGGGTTCCTCCAGTTTTCAGTGATCTATGGCTACTCTCTAGTCACGGTGCATGGGCTTCTCACTGAGGGGGCTTCTCTCGTTGCAGAGTACAGGATCTAGGTGGGCAGGCTTAGCTGTGGAACATGGGTCCAGTATCTCCATGGCATGTGGAATCTTCCCACACCAGGGATCGAACCCGTGTCCCCTGCCCTGGCAGGCGGATTCATCAGGGAAGTCCCTGCTGGTGTTTTAATTTTGAATGCATTTCCAGTTATCCTGCATTTGTGCTCTCCTGTTCTCATGACTGCTGACTTCGATATCATATTTGTGTGTGGATGATTTCCTACCTTTATTGCATGTTTGCCTTTACCCGTGAGCTTTTCCATTCGTAATTTTCTTATTTCTAGCTGTGGCCTTTTCTGCCTACAGAAGTTCCTTCAGCATTTGCTGCTAAGCTGGAGTCTTCCTCGAGGGCTCACACCAACGAGTACTCCCCCAGAATGACTGCCACAAGTGTTCACGTCGAGCCACACCTGCCCCTTGACTGCCTTCACAGGAGATGCTCCAATAGGTAAGTGTGGCCCTCTCTCTTATGAGGTCATTGCTTTTTTCCTTGGTTGCTATGCACTTGAGGCCCTGTGTGTACCCTCTGAGAGTGGAGTTTCTGTTTTCCTGAGTCTGGTGGAATTCCTGCAACCAATCCCACTTGTTTTCAAGGCCACATTCTCTGGGGCCTCACTAGCTCATCTTTCTGTTGCCAGACCCCCAAGCTGGGGAGCCTGATTTGGGGCTCAGAACTTTTACTCCTGTGGGAGAACTTCTGTGGTATAACTGTTTTCCATTCCAGTTTGTAGGTCGCCCATCTGGTGTGTATGGGATTTGATTTTACCATGATTGTGTCCCTCCTACTGTCTTCTTGTGGCTTATTTGTCTTTGGACACAGGGTATCTTTCTTGGCAGGTTGTGTTTGTTTTTGTTTTTGTTTTTTTTTGTCCATGATTATTCAGCAGTTAGTGCTTGAGGTTAGTGCAAATTAGTGCACAGTTAGTGCAAGTGATTTGGGTTTCTGGAAGAAGAGGTGAGCTCACGTCCTTCTGCTCTGCCATCTTCAAACCCAAAGTTTTAGAATCTTATTGGTTTGTAGGTACCAAACCAGTTTTCCAGGACCAAAAATGTTCATGCTTTAGATACATACATATAAAAGCTTTATTTCTTCCAGTGTGACAGAAGAGATCCAAACATTGAAAAGGTTTAACTTTAGAAGTATTATAGGGCTAACATTTTCAAAGAAAGAAATTGATAATTTAATTTGCAGCATTCTAAAGCAAACCTATAAGAGAAAGCATTTGCTCAGAACAGGCTAATTCCTTCCTGGGATCCTTTTCTGTCAGCAATGACGTGGGACTCTGTGGGCCTTGGATGTGCACTTGGGGGAAGTGGGAGAGAGTGAATACTCTCTAGATATCGGACCAGATCTTCTGGTTGAAAAGCAGATGCAACTCACCAGTCATGACAATTTCCTAATCAGGGCAAAGACCTGATAAAGCGACATTACAAGTGAATGCGCAAATACGTGGTGATTCAGCCCCTTTTGTTTGGTTGGATTCCTGTACTAAGAAAATATTTTAATTGATCAATGTGGCTTTGGGTTTATGGTTTCTCATTCTTTTCATTGCTCTTAGAATTTCATGAAAATAGCTTAGATCATGTTGCAAACTAATTCTCATAACTGGATAAAGACAAAATTATAACTCATTCATACTGTAAATCTGTTCATATTTTTTGCTTTATTCTTTTTAAAGTTTTACTGGAGTACAGTTGATTTAAAATGTTGTGTTGGTTTCAGGTGTATAGCCAAGTGCATCAGTTATATATATCTAAAAAAGAGTGGATTTAAGTGTTCTTTTTCCACATAGGTCATTAGAGTATTTACGAGTAGAGTTGTGCTATACAGTAGTGCATATATGTTAATACCAATCTCCCCATTTATACCTTCCCCCCGGTAACCATAAGTTTGTTTTCTACATCTGTGACTCTTTCTGTTTTGTAAATAAGTTCATTTGTGCCATTGTTTTTTAGAGCATGAATTTAAAAATTATTTTTATAACTATCAGGAAAAATATTTTAACTAGCAAAGAAGGAAAAAAACCCTCCCATACATTTTTGAAAGGCTGACTTTGCCCTTTGCATAGTGGTATCTGAGACAACATTGTACTTTCAGCAAAAATGAAATAAGTTCAAAGAACTCACACAACCCCTTCTAACAAATCACTTAGGCAACTTTTTTTGTGGTAAAATGTATATAACCTAAAGTTACTATTTTTACTATTTTAACTATTTTTAAAAGTTGAATTCATGGGCATTAAGTACACACACAATGTTGTGTAATCATCACCACTATCTATTTCTACATCATTTTTCATCATCCCAAACAAACTCTGAACCCATTAAAAAATAATCCCCCAATCCCTCTCAACTTCCCTGCCACAGAAGTAACTTTTGGGAAGTTATCAGGTGACCTGAATATGTACTCTTCTGAAGCAGTAGCTGTGAAGGCTACCAGTTTGGTCTAGTGCTTCAGGTCTGCAACTATAGGACCCTAAGAAGGGAAATCCTGTCACTTATCTGGCCTCCCCACTGCCCCATAAATCTTCAAGGGACCAGGCAGTGCCTTATTCATCCTCTTGTTCCAGGGCAAGTATACGGTGAGAGAAACACTCAAACAAAATAAGAAAAACCAGGTTAGTGCTGAGTGTAGGCGCCCGGAGGAAAGAGTCTCCAGGAGCAATGGCTCCCACACTTCAGCCCCTTCCCACTGGCAGCCTGGACTCCTAAAGTAAGACGCATACCCAGGGAGTGTGTGTGTGTGACTTCTGAAGGTATAAGCAGCCTAGCTCAGGAGAATATTGCCTATTACCTGAGAAATGCAAAGCCTTTTACCAGCAAATGCCTAAAGAGAGAGTTGATCAAAGCCTTGTCAACCAAGGTATTTCCTTTGATACTTTAAGATATAAATTTCTAACTGAACATGTTAAAAAGGACAGAGAATCCCCATCAGGTTTAAGCCACATAATGCAGCAATAAGAAAGCAATGGGGAAGAAGCAGTAATACTGAAGAGATCAAACTTTCAGAAAAGCATTAAAAACAGTGAAATAACTCTATAGATCTGCAACTCTTCATCATCATCATGTCATCCTATGCTGACAGGAGACAAGACAGATCTGGAGCAAACAAAAATCAACAGGTAACTTTTATCCAGCACACCCTTTATGACGGGAACCTTGAAGTGGAGAAACTTACACCTTCCCTTCCTGCTTCTGATGCAAGGTGTATAGGCAAGCAAGCCTCCAGACAGGGTAATTCGGAGTGAACTGCTTAACAAGCGGCTGACTTAAAACATGCTAATGTCAGTAGCAGAGATAAACAGATTCACAGTTAAAAGTACATCATAAAGCTCAAACTAAGATTATGGGGCTTATTTAAATGTCATGGGGTTGTCAATGTCAAAAATGACTTAACAATGAAACCCAAATTTCTCTTAAATGTTACAATCTGGCTTTAGTTTGTCTATTTTTTTTTCTCCCATGGATGATTTCGATGTGGACCTCTCAGGAGGCACCTAACCATCAGATACACAAACTTTTCCTACATCTAACTCAGTGTTTACTACCTTCTATGCTAAGAATTGCCCCTGTGAGTGAGTCCAGTCCAACAATGCAAAATATTCAAAGAATTTTAGAGAATGTTTTTAGGCATAGTGGTCTCTACTAAAGAATATAATACACTTTTCCTGTTTTGCTGAAATTTCATTGAGGGGGTAATTGTCTATTAAATCTTAACCTGTTAAAGCCTTTAAACCAATAACACAGCAATATTAGGTGATCCTTTTTCTGTTTTATTTATAATGTGAATTCAGCTTATTCCTTTCTCTCCTTTTTCTTCTACTTTTACTTCAAAAATTATTTTAGCAGGAATAATTGACTGAAGGGACTAGAAATATTAAAAAAGAACTAAATTTTAAAAGTAGATCAAAGCCTAAAGATGTGGAAAGGAGTGTACAGCCATTGGTACGTAGAACAGTGACCTGCAGTGGAGGGAAGCAGGCACAGAGTCGGGAGGAGCACATGGGATATTGGTAAAGTTCTACATCTGAAGTTCAATGGCAGGTTCATTAGTTATCTCACTCTTTATTCTTGGTCTATAACTTATGAACCTTCCACACAGTCTTTTGTATGTACCATACATGCTTGACTAAAAAACCAGTACCTAGAAATTTTACCCAAATTAGGCATATTAACCAAACTGCTATATTAACTGCTGTAACTTTTGAAAAAAATCACACTCTTTCCCTTAAATGGGAAAGGATACATGTACTGCACTTGGCCAGACCTGGATTTGATTTTGGGTCCCCTGCTCCGCAGTCTCCCTGAATGTTTCCTCATGCACAGGTGGATTAGTGTGTCAGAAGTTTAAAAATGGAAAATTTCAGTCATTGGCTTCATCCTGAACTCTAGGAACAATGGTTTTTAGGCAGGATGACGGTATTTAAAAAGGCGAGTTTCTTGTGGCACACACAGATCTTTCTCTATCCTAACAACTGTACTGCTCATGAGAAATATTTCTCACTGAAATAGTATGGATCAGGCCTCAAATTACTTTTTAAAAAAGGATTATTAAAAAAAAACGGATTATAATATGTACGATGCTATAGTTAAACTGAGTTGTATCCTCCCCCAATTCATAGAAGACCTAACATCACAGAACATGTACTTGGAAAAAGGATATTTAAAGAAGCAATTAGGTTAAACTGAGGGCATTAGTATGGACCCTAATCCAAATGACTGGTGTCCTTATAGGAGGAGGAAATCAGGACACAGACACAGAGGAGAGACCATGGGAAGGCACAGGGAGCAGACATTCATCTCAAAGTCAAGGAGGGAGGCCTCCAAAGAGACCAGAACTGTGAGAAATTAAATTTCTATTGTTTAAGCCACCCAGTACTTTGTTATGGCAGTCCTAGCAAGCTAAGACATGTGAAATGTAGGAAATTAACAGTTTTGTATGAAAACCTTTGCTAAGTGATTCCACAGTTGTTTTCAGCATTCTCGGCTGAAGACTGAATTGCAGTGAACAATAGCTGGGGATAAATGAACTTTCCTGTTGGTATGTGCCCTCCCTGTTGAAGTTTAAGCTGCTTACCTTTTCTTGGTGTGTCCATTTGGCTTCTCATCAGGAGGCAGTTCAATAATGAGCTGACAGGACTGAGCATGATCAAAGTTGTTTGGAGTCTTTGGTGAGCACTGGGTATCCAACATAAATACCTGCACAGGTAGAGAAAGATACAGTTCAGAGTGCCACCATCCTTGACCTGCCTCTACCAGGGATCAGCTGGATGGATGACCCTCGGCTAGAGGTGTCCTCTTTCTACTCAGTTTCTCACCTCTAAAATGAGGTCAGTGATGGTTTTCTACTTGGTATATTTGTTGAGTTAAATGAATTAATATGTGTATTAACACATGCAGAGCACTAGAAGAGTAAATATTCAATAAATGTTAGCTGCTGGCACTACTGCTTCTACAATGTAACAAGTCATTACATTCCAAACAGCAAGGACTGACATTTAATATTAAGAGTAAATAAAAAGGGGCTATGTTTGTGAGAGATCTTCTCTGATTTAGAAGTCTGTTTGGTACATCTATCCTATGCAGGAATGGGAAATTAATTGGGACCTCTCCTTTCAGGACAGTGATGTGGCCATGTTACTCTATTAGACACTGGAAGAAGTGACTTAGAAAATAGTAACCACTGCTTGGATTCTGATCTAAATGATTTCATTTGATGTTATTTAATCCACTTTCATGACTTACCTTTGAAGATGAGTGTTTTTAAAGAACTTTCTCTTTCCAAATTTTGTTGGTGGTGGTTTAGTCGCTAAGTCATGTCCAACTCTTGTGACCCCATTGACTGTAGCCCACCAGGCTCCTCTGTCTGTGGGATTTTCCAGGCAAGAATACTAGAGTGGGTTGCCATTTCCTTCTCTAGGGGATCTTCTGGCCCCAGGAATTGAAACCGGGTCTCCTGCATTGCAGGCCGATTCTTTACCGAGCTATGAGGGAAGCCCCAAATTTTGTTAAATTATCATAATTGAATATGGGGTTACCTGAAGAGTGAATATGGGAGGAAGGTTTATGACAGAAGAAGAAAGAAATATTAGGAAATGAAAGATTCACTAGCTGCTCTTCTCCATTAGTAATCTATTTCAGAATAGGATTCCATTTTCTTGCTATGTGGTAAGATGTGGTTGAAAAGACCATTGGAGTCACATGGGAAAATTCCCCATCTAGCCAGCCGGGATGGTTTCCTACTTGGAGAAACCACCCCTCTGGAGGCCCACCCTCTTGCCTTCCCTTATGGTTCCTGGTCAGACTCATTGCTGAGGGGAGGAATGCGCTCAGCAGATGAAAGCAAAGCTGAAGGTGGGAGGTTTTTGTCCCGTGCGCTGAGCTGAGCTGAGGAGAAGACAGATTTGACAAGAGACTTCTCTACATTGATTGATAGGGCATCCTGGGTTATCAGTGTGCTGAGGGGAGATTCTCTTAAGAAGTTAAATAGATTTTGTAGAGAAAGGGAACTTTTGAAGATAAACCCCAACTCACTTCATTTTCCTAGTGCATATGCATTTTTAAACACTTGTATATATAAATTATCTTCTGCACAGGAAAACACAATTCAAATATGTCTATTGCTAATTCATGATAGAATTTAGCCAATCAACAGTGGTTTGGAATTTAGTCCATTTTTGTTCTTCTCTATTATGAATAGAACTGTTACGAATATACATGAATTAATGTATACTACTGATGAAAGCCCCATGCAGGGTTTCTTAGAGGCAGATTGACAGGTCACTTAAGTTTTTGAGTACGTATCTGTGGCCCATGAAAAAGCTAAGGCCTTCTGTGATTCATTGACCCAACAAACATTTACTAAGTGCCTTCTATCTGCCTTGCTCCAGGACTGCCAAGAAAAATATACAGAATATATTCTCTGCTCCTGGCTTGGCTTACAACCAATATTTATGAATTCTGCCATGTGTTAGGAAGAAAAAGTCACTTGTACATGGTGATTCCTGCATGGACAAGTACATTTTAATTTTACTGGGTTGTTAACATTCTACTCAAATTTATTAAGCAACTTGTAAATGTTAAGCTCTATGCTCCTTATGGGAGATACAGGAAAAAACAAACAAGTTTGCCCTCCTAACTTAAGCACTCATAGTTGAGGATTAACAACAATATTGCAGTAAATATTTAAAAGGAAGGCAAGCAAATTATACATGGAGTGCAGTGTCCAGGTGGAAAAGGACCCCATGTGATCAGGACGCTGGAGGATGTCCCAAGCTAGAGATGGTGAGAGGACCTTAATGCGTTGATTGGGTTCAAGTTGTTTCTAGTAAAGATCAGCACCGCTCAGAGGTCAGAGCCAGAAGGTTTATGTCCCCAAGGGAAAGAAAGGCAGTTTGGTGATGCACAGCCTTTGAGAAGGACCTCCAACAGCATCTCAAGCTTCCTGAGCCCCTGAGATCAAAAGCCCCCGCCCTTACCTGCTGAGCCATGGCTCGGATGCGCCAGTACTCGGCCTCGGCACTTGGGGAGGTGGACGGGGCAGCCACCCTTACCTGGCAGCCCTCCCCGCTGAAGCTCTCGGTGCCACTGTGGAAGCAGCCCAGCAGGTCCTAGGGAGCAACACAGTGGACGTTTGCTGGGTGCGCACGGCTCCAGGCCCTGTCGTAGATCTGATACTGCCACAGAGTCTGGGACAAAGTACTGCCATGCCTGCCTGCCTCGTTCTCTCCCAGTGAGACCGCCTCCTAGGAGGCAGGCGCCCTGCTCTCTCCTGAGTGGCTCACCTTCACCGGCTTGAGCGTGGCCGAGAAGGCGTCCTGCAGGGCACAGCAGGCCAGCCTCCACATCTCCTCCGTGAACACGGGGCCCGCTGTCACGAGGACGTACCTGCCGGGAGGAACAACTCTTGCATTCAGCCATTTTAACGTCACAAAAGGTAGGTCCTTCCCAGCGAGCGCCTAGATTTAGTCTACAGTTTCCCTATAAAGCTTGCGATTTTTTGTCTTTGTGTTTTGGACTCTCTGCCCATCTGGTATGCCATTGTCCCACTATTTCCTAACCTGCTGCTGCTGCTAAGTCACTTCAGTTGTGTCCGGCTCTGTGTGACCCCATAGACAGCAGCACCCGAGGCTCTGCCGTCCCTGGGATTCTCCAGGCAAGATGCTGGATATAAAAATGGACCCCCATTACAAACAGGCCAATGTTTAAACTTTAGGTTCGCATGTAAGACTGTAAATATATATTTATTCTATACTAATTTCCCCATTCTAGGCCCGTTTTCCACTGCTCCTTTACACATAGCAAAACAAAACCCCCTTGTCACTTGTAATTCTTACCTCTATGTATTTGTTCATGCTATTCCTCTGCTTACAAAGTCACCACCTATCAGAAGCTTACCCACCTTGGGAGCGCTGACCACATATCATTACCTCAGAAAGCTCCTGGCAACCGCCCTGCTCCCCAGGCTTCTTGTCCTTTCATTGCCTTTCCAGTTCCCCCTCACTGTTATCACTCTCCCCATGCCTCTGCCTGCTCTGTCCTTTAGAACAGGTTATATGCTCCCTAAGGGTAGGTACCTTGGTCACATCACTTTCTGGGCAGTAGAGTACCCTGTTTAATGACTTCCACAATATATATTTGCCAATTGAATGAAATGAAAAATTAGTAGCATAGTCATTTTTATATATAAAAAGTAGATTGCTACCACAAAAGAATTTAATTTCCCTGGACTTCATAATAAAAACTGTGGAGAGTTAGGAAACCTTCTCACCGAATACAGGAGCAGCCTACTCGGGAGATGGTTTCCGTGGGCTTGGCTACACATGCTACCAGTAGCTCGAAGAGGTCCTTCAGCATGGTGTTGATCATGCTCTCATACCTGATGTCTACAGGGAAATCAAAGTGAGACTGCATTCAATGGTACTGCAAAGGAATGGGCTGAATGGCGAAAGAGGGAAGGCTGAGTGTGAAAGACATACAGAAATATCAAGAAAATAGAACAATGAGAAAAATGGCCATAACAACCAAAATAAAACACCCATTACAACACAAAGTTTCATGGATTTTTATCTAATCTTGGCTTGTTCCATCTGTTTCTGGATATATCAAGATGAAACGCATGAGGCTGACTTTTCAAAGTATATAATTCATCTACTTAAGCAGAATAGAACATATACTATTATATAGATTGAATACTAACTAGTAAAATATGTTAATTCTTAAAGGGAAAGATAAACATTCCTTCCTGCTGCTAGTTGACTTATTAATATATTTAATTAAATGCTCTTAGTAAACAAAATATCTTGTATTAACTACCACTTCTTGAACCTTTTCAGTTTGGCTTCAGTCTGCAGACTGTCCCCAGACTAAAGAAAAGACCTTCCAAAATCACATTCTGTTTTCCACAAAGTCTTTGCGATGCAACACAACCAATTCTCGGGAGAATCTGCAAGGATCCTGAGCCGGGCAAAGCCCTGACCTGGACAGAAACACTACCCCTAGGGATGTGGTTAGTGGCTGCGTGTGTTTCTCTTCTTTTTCAATCGGTGTGTGTTGTGCTTAGTAGAGACCCCATTTCTTATCTTTGCTTTCTGACCCTCCTTTGGGGTCAGGTCCTCATGAGTTTCTCTAACCTTACCTCTTCCTTCATACAATTCTATACAACACCTTTCCCCTATAACCTCTAGAGCGAGCAGCAAGATTTCTCCTGTTCCCACATTTCCAGATCTTTCCAAGGCAAGAATCATGAACAAGAATCCATATTTCACAAATATTACTCCATCGGTACAACAGCTGACAGATTTTTCCTGCCTCTAGCTCCCTCTCCATCTGCTGACTTCGGCATATTATCCACCCTACACTTCCAAATCTTTTCCAAAGTGCCACAGACATGAAGACTTCTCTCTTCACCCCTTATCTGTTAAGTAACTTCCTGCCCACAATTTGAGCCTTTCCTAAAACCCCTCCCCAGATGCAACAGGATAATGGAATATATCCTTCCCTTACCCCCAGGCTATAAATATATTTCAATTTCTTACATATCAATACTTGAACTAGCCTTCCCTCTCCTAATGCATAGATATCCTAGACCTTGTTAGGTGTTTTATCTTTTGCGTGTGTGCTAAATTGTGTCCAACTCTTTGTGACCCCATGGACTGCTCAGCTCCTCTGACCGAGGAGGACAGGTAAGAATACTGGAGTGGATCGCCATGCCTTCCTCCAGAGGATCTTCCCAATCCAGGGATCGAACCTGTGTTTCATGTCTCCTGCATAAGCCTGGCAATGACCATGTAATTCTATCTTAATAATTTCCAGGACTAAAATCACACACTGGTCTTTACTAGGCACTTTTAGACAACAATGCTGTCTACTAAATGACAACTCAGTAGGAGCTGCTCTGGTACCACAGATACCTGAGTGGATAAAGCTCTGAATGTGCTCCACCACCAGCTCACAGGACAGACCAATGGCATGCTTGAAGTTAGCCGAGGCAATGTCCCAGTAAGAATGGTCTTTGTGGCTACGGCGAAGCCAAAGAGACATCACAGGAAGGAGAAGGTGAACAACTGCATAGATGCCAAACCCTGGTCCTGAAAAAGAAAAGCCAGTGTCAGAACTGTGATCCTAGCACCTCCCCTGCAATAAAAGGGAAACTCTCTGCCATCTCATGGCCCTGCCTATCTCTTTTGAAGGAGCTCCCCATTGTCTGAGAAGGATCAGGGAAAAGGAATTTACCACTGACTGGGGAATATAGGGTCTTCGGTGACATTTTTCTTTTTTGTTTCTGCATGATTTTAATGACACAAGGAATACACAAATATACTCACTACAAATTCAAATAATGCTGATGAAGTTAAAGCATCACTTATCAATTCCTTAGTCCCCAGACATAAACATACAATACACATGCATATGGTTGGTACCCTTTAAACTGTAAGTACATATATATATATATGAAAAGAGGAATATAGTTTTATTACTTTTTATAAATGGGATATTGTAAACCGTGGTCTGTATGATTATTTTGCCCTTAACAGTATGTGTTAGAGATCATTCTTTGTCAGCAAATTTAGATATTCCTCATTTTTATGACTACATTCTGTTGCAAATTACTCAACCTGTATATGCATTAGTTTAGTTATCCATTCCCTTACTAATGGACATTTAAGAGGTTTCTATATTTTGCTTTACAAACAATGCCATAGTAAGAATCTTTGTGAAAATGTTGATTTTAAAAATTCTGATTACAAAAGCAAGGTATGCTTTTTATCATAAATACAGAAAACATGAGAATATAAAGGAGGAAAATATTTTGATGTGTTTCCTTCTAGTACTTTTTGAATGTATTATGTTTGGGTATCTGTATTTATAAATGCTTCTCATAAAGTTGAGATTGTGCTACACACTATATATATATTTTAACATAGTGCCTTATAAGTAATTATTCATGTCATTAAATACTATGTACAAATATTCATTTTAATGCTTATAGAATGTTACATGCTTTTACCATAATTAACCCATTTATGTTGTTCATAATTATTTTGGTATTCAAGATGCTTCAGCAATTTTCATTATGTATATAGATTTTTATCTTCATTACTATTAATTTCCTCTTAATAGATTTCTAGAAGTAGAATTATTAGGCTGCTTCACCCACACTTAGAAGAAAATGGTAGTGGCCAATAAAATAGATTTCAAATAATGCCATATAATTCATTCTATAAAATATCTGCTTATTCCTAGATAGAAAATCTTTAACTTTTTAATGCATAGGAGTAGTCATAATGTTTTTCCCAGAAATAATTCTGATATAAACTTTGTTAATGGATCTTAAAATAGTATCAATTATCAAGTCATCATCAATTTATGTTGAATACAAAGCTCCTCTTATTACTATGGAATTAAACTGGTAGTTTCATTTGTGGTTCTAATTCTAATAGTGAAAACTAAAATTTCTATAAAAGATTTCTTTGATCTTGGGAAAATTTGGCTGATTCAATGTGCATGCTAGCCCTAACTAACTCATTACAAGAAATAAATTCCCAAGGGCCACTTTCTCCCTGTACTATCAGGGTAATCACTAGATGTCTTTCCCTAAATCTAATCATCAATTCCCCTTATACAATTAAGATATTACATCTATATTATATATACATTTGAGTGGCTGGCTCACATCAATGGTAGATCTGGTGAGCCTTACTGATGCCCTGGGACTAAGAGTATGTGTGACCCAGGCAAAGAGGAAGGCTGGAACCATGGAACAGAGAAAGCCAGCTGGCTAAAGGGGACACCGATACCAGAGCTTTGGCCTGAATATTGTGGGGTTTAACACATTCAATTAACTGGCCAGCACCCATTATTTATAAATGACCTGGTAGGAAGCCCATAAACAGTACGAGGGCACGTCTTAAAAGTCACTGAGTCACAGCCATTAAAAATATATGTATTGAGCCATCTGTTATGCTGTCTAGCGTTACAGCAGTGAAATAGACACAGAAATACCTTCCTGGAAAGAGCTATATGTATAAAAATGCCCTGAACAGACAGACATAGAAATACTTACCAGGTGTTTTGGTAACATCTCTCAACAGCTCAAAGAGCAAATCCAAAGTGGGGGGTTGGTGCTGACGTGGACAGTTGGACACAGCTGCTGTGAGCTGCTCTAAGAGGATGATCCAGACTTCTATCAGACCTGGAAGACAAGAGCAGACCTCTGTGAAATTCAGTCGAGCAATGCATAATCATCACAAGATCACAGTGAACACTATATGTAAAAGGCTTCTGTAAACTGCCAAGCTATAGGGATGTAAGCCGTCACCTCATAAGGCAGCCTTCAGTGCCTATAAATATGGACAAATTGATTTCCTATTCTGACAAAGTCAAAGGAAAAGAAATACTGTTCACATTTCTTCCTTATTCCTCTTCAGGAAGAAGGTGATGTGGTATGTAAGTTCTACTAAATGAAATAATTATATTTGTTGGGAGCTGGGAGTTGGTGATGGACAGAGAGGCCTGGAGTGCTGCGATTCATGGGGTCGCAAAGAGTTGGACATGACTGAGCGACTGAACTGAACTGAATGATACAAGTGATGCATCCTTTTAATTCTATCACCTTAATCCTTTAAAAATTTATTATAGATAGATATATAAACAAAAAGTTGCCATTTTAATATGTGCAATTCAGTGGTATTACTGCAACCATCATTACCATTAATTTCCAAAACTTTTTTTCATTACTTCAGTAACTGGTAACAATAACTCTGCATTTTCACTCCAGCCCCTGGTAACCTGTGTCTGGCTTACTTCGCTTAGGATAATGTATTCAAGGTACACCCATGTTGTAGCATGCAGTATAATCTCATTACTTTTTAATGGATGAATTGTATTCCATTGTATGTATATACCACATTTTGTTTGTCGAGGTACAAAAGTGTCTAGAGTAGAATATACAAAACAGCTCATTCTACATTTTGTTTTAATACTTCTAATTGTTCAGCAAAAGAAAACTATGAGAAGATGCAGTTTTTAAATATTCCCACTAAAAAAAACTACTTCCCTAATTTTGAATATCCCTGTTAATAGGAGGCAAAACCTAAGTCATGGACAATAAAAAACTAGGTGATAAAAAATTCTCATGAACCTCAAAATATAAGCGGGGTGGACAAACTAATTAATAGGTTATACAGAGGACAGAAAAACATGTTAAACATTACTATGAGGGGTGCAACCAATAAAATCCAAGAGGAAAACTCTACAGGACAAAAACCTCACTCCTTCAACAAGTAAATTTGAAGAGGAAGATCTATAGATTGACAAGGATTTAAGAGATGGAGCAGACAAGCATGTAATGTAGAGCTCACGTGAATTATGAAAATTAACTGATTTATTTAAGAAAACTGGCAAATTGGTTGGGTGATGGGTATCTGAAGGTTCCTTATACCATCCTGTCCAGTTTTATATGTGTTTGAAATTTCCATAGGAAAATGGAAAAGCAGTTATTTGCCTTCAGAAACAGGAAAAATATCTAAACATATCAATGATAAGGAGTAATTTTTAACACAAACTTAAAGCTTTTATTCTTTTCTCTGATATGTTACATATATAACTTTAAAGCCCTTAATGAATTTATACTGTTGGAAACCTTAGATTGGTGCTTGGCTGAACTTGATCTATTTTCTTGGGTGGGTGGCCTAGAATAAAAAAAGATTAGCAATTTGCAAAAATGGGACGGGAATGCTCACTGTTACTTGTACAAATGGTTTACAACTGTTTTAAAGACTGTTTTATAGACAGGCAACATAAGCTTTTAATTTTCTGGGTTGGAGGTTTAAGATGCTAAGTAAAAATTCTTACCTAATCATTTAAGTGAAACCTCTATCAGGCAACACCTAGCCACTTTCCAACATCTACTTGTTTTCTACATTAGATATTTATTTGCTGCTATAATTTTCCTAACAACTTAGTCTGAAATTGTAAGGTTTTGCTGTTAATGATCCCTATGCAAAACTGGAAAATTTCTAGACATCCCCATAAATGAATTTGTATCTGAAAAATAAAGCAGAAGAATTAAAAACAGAAAGTAAATTGAAAAAATCTTTCCCCAAAAGTCCTTTTACAAGGGTTTGAAACACCTATGCCCAGATATTAGATCCCTACAAGGATATCATTTCCATTTTTAGGTATAGAAACAGGACAGAGTAATCTGGATTAGAAGATAGTAAAAGTGAACCAATCTGAAAATTATCCAGTTACTAGTTTGAACTGGAATTCACAGGAAATTACATAGGAACTAATTTGAAACATTCTTTAAACTTATTCTTTTAATGAGTTTCCAGCTTCACCCAGTCATAAACTGATTCTCTCTTCTGTAATGGCTTAATTTCCCCAGTCTCTAACCAAATAGTCCTATAGGAAGTAATTATATAATGACTGTTTCCTAGAAGGAATTAAAGACAATTACCAGTCATTTTAAGTACCAATGCACCAAATGCAACCACAACCCAATTTGCTAAATTCAAGAGAATTTGGAGTTAGAAATTTTATTCAGTGGAGTCTGCAAATCTACACTGGTTTTAGATGGAGGTAGCCATCTAAAAGGAGGGCTTCCGTGATGGCTCAGACAGTAAAGAATCTGCCTGCAAAGAAGGAGACCTGGGTTCGATCCCTGGCTCAGGAAGATCCCCTGGAGAAGGGAATGGCATCCCACTGCAGTATTCTTTCCTGGAGAATCCCACGGACAGAGGAACCTGGTGGGCTGTAGTCTATGGGATCACAAAGAGTCAGACATGACTGAGCAACTAACACACACACACACACACACATCCATCTAAAAAGGATGGGTTTGGAGACCTTGATTGTAAAATGTTTTTGAAGAGTCCATGGAAACTTTAGGTAGGCTTGTTCTGTTAGAATTATAAATAATAACAATGTAAGTGGATGGTCATTTATGATCTATGAGCTACTGAATTCTTGACTTCAGCTTTTGGGAATACCAACATAGCAAAAACCCAGTTTAGCTCAATTAACTTACCAGTGTCATCATCAAAGTCAGACAAGACTGACTCAATTCCATCCTCACTGCTCGCTGACTGCTCCTGAAGTCTTCGGGGCAAGCTAGCAAGTCGCCCACTAAGGAATATTGGCTTCAAGGGCATTTTGTAGATTTTGGCCAACAACTAAATAAAAAAAATACCAAACTGCAATTATATACTGGAAAAAGCTGCACTCTATTACATCACAACAAAACTATACACAGGTAAGAAAAGGTGGAGAGAAAACCACAAAAGTTCCCAGTCTAGGAAAGTTTTAAACTTGGCCGTGTTGGAAAGCATAAGGCAGCTTACAAGAGGCATTGATCCTGTGAAGCAGATAAAATAAGAGTCAATGGTAACAAAAAGCTAGAAGATTCTGTGGATACCTTTTCAGTATCTCAATGGCATAGGAGTTTTATAGACTCCTATAAACCTGTGAAGGGAACCCTGAAATATGTTAAGAATTTTTGCCTGTGGGTGAGTTGTTCTATGGGGAGCATTGAGAAGAGAGTCTGTAGGCAAATAAGCTATCAGACTCTTATCCCCCTTCCCCCGACTCAACATCAAGGAAATACGGGGCACCTGAGGATGGAGGAATCTGAGGAGAGGGTGGGCAAGATGAAGGCATGAGAAGCAGAGCTAATGGCTGCCCTGGGCCCTGCATTCCTGTCACTATCATCCTGACTCTCCGGCTGTCACTGGGGCAAGAAACTCTGTACTTCACAAATTAGAATTGTGCCTGTACTATTTTAGAAATTAGGGAAACAGCTGTGAGCGAGACAGATATAAATCTAGCCATGTGTGTCTTACAGACATACTCCTTTCACAGATAATATTTCTGACAGAAAGGTTATAGGAAAAATTAGACAGGGGGCTCCTAGAAAGGGTGACCAGATGGGTGGGGGATGTAGGCAGAAAGTAGGTAGATACTTAAGCCCTGGTCTCTCTGAGGAGGTGATGTCTCAGATGAGATTGAACAATTAGGAGCATCGTCCATACAGAGATCCGAGGAGAGAAAATTCCAGGCAGAGGGAACAGCAGTGGCTCCGAGCACTAACAAGTCAGGAATGTCTGAGGGTGAGAAAGGGAGCGTGGCTGTACACAGAGAGAAGGAAGGAGCTGAGGGGGTAGGGGAGCGAGGTCAGGTCACATGGGCCTTATGCAAGCATATGGAGGAGGAAGTCAGGGTGGCGCATCCTTTCTGAAGCACTGGGGCTTAATGCTGTCAAGCCCATCGCCAAGGGAGGGGTTACAGACAGACAGGAGGCGGCCAGGGGACACCCCTGAGAAGACAGAAGAAGCGCTATGGCCAGAGGGTGTCACCGAAGCCTTGAGGAGGAAGGGCTTTGGGGGAGGAGCATCAGATTGTTCCCCTGGCCGGTGACACAGATAAGAACTGGGCTTGGCACAAGGAAGGTCACTGCTCACATTGGCGAGTGATGTTTCACTGGGTTTCTTCACTAGATCTTGACTGCATACCCCTCTCTTACTTTCTTTATGTCTCTCTTCACTGTGTGCAGCCTACTGTCCAGGCTTCGGTCTCATCAGGAAGATTTCCTATGGCCTCAGCCTGACAGAGAGAGATGATGGTAGTTCTTTCATCAGGTATAAATGAGAAGTTTCAGAGACCTCAAAACTCAGCTGTGCATTCTAGTATATTCTCATGACTTTCTCTGCTTTGTAGAAGGGGTGGGGACCAAAATTTATACTCCAAATCTACGCCCCACTCTCCTCAGAGACAGCAGAAAGTATTGTTCCTGGGCTTCACAAAGACACCTGTGCCTATTTTGTGAGCATCTTCAGAGGCAGGTTTGGGGGTCTGGGTACCTGAGAACAGCGCCGGAGGTAGTCCAGGGCCGGGAGGCACAGGTCTGGGGACGCGGCTCCGGGTCCTGGGACACAGTCTCCAATCTCCTTACAGTCCACTTCCCCTGGGGGCAGCAGGGCGAGACAGAAACAAATATTGTTCATCCCATTCTAACAGAAGACCTGCCTAGTCACACAGCATTCATTCACCAAATGCCTACTAAAACAGAAAAGAAAAAGTACTCTACCTTGTATAACCCTGAGAAAGCCCTTTCAGTCAAATTTCCCCCTACATGTGTACACGTTAAATACAGTTGGGGGTCATATAGTACACATCATACCTTGTTGAAATTATTCTCTTCTGTAATTCCTCTTTTCACTAGTCAGTTCAGTTGCCCAGTCTTTGCGACCCCAAGGACTGCAGCACCCCAGGCCTCCCTGTCCATCACCAACTCCCAGAGTTTACTCAGACTCATGTCCATTGAGTCGGTGATGCCATCCAACCATCTCATCCTCTGTTGCCCCTTCTCCTCCCACCTTCCATCTTTCCCAGCATCAGGGTCTTTTCAGATTCCATATCCTGCCACAGTACTTTCAGTGGCTGGAGGGTGTGTGTTTTGTACCTGGGCACACTGTAACTGTAATTCACTTTCCTGGGCCTGCTGCTGATGCTCTGAGTTGTGAAGCTTTGATGATAGAGGATGATCTTGGAGACCAGCCATGTGCTGGGCTGGGACAAAGCACTAGGCCCCTCCCCCTTTAGAGAAGGACCTTGTTTGTTGCCAGTGCTCAGCACTAAACAGTGATCATAAATGAAGATTCTGGGAGGATTCGAAACATCTGCAGTTTGGGGGTGGTGACTACACAACTGAACTGACATGATCTATTTTTTGTGTATATATCTAGAAATGTGATCTGCAGAGGACATCTAGATAGTCTTTAAGTAAACAAGTAATTCAGAATTACCATTTTCCTTCTTGCATGATGAATCTATTCCTATACTTTTTAATAAAATCACTCCACAGTACTCTAACTATTTCTAATTATCTACAGTGGTAGTAACTAGCAGCCTCCCTGCAGGTAAACAGACATAATTACTAGGCATTAGCTGAAGTTTAAAGATAAAGAGTCATGTTTCTCAAAAAACAAGAGAAAACCACTTCTTACATTTTAGATCAGGGACTGGCAAACTTCTTTTACATATAAATATTTTAGGGTTTGCAGATCACACTGTCTTTGTTGCAACTTCTCAGCTCTGTCACTGTAGCACAAAACAGCCATAGACAAATGACCATGGCTGTGTTTCAATAAAACTTTATTTATAAAAACTCTGAGTGGATGAGATTGCTCCGTGGGCCATAGTTTGCCAACTCCAAGTTAGATTAACATACCTTACAGTATAAAAACACAGAGAAGTTCAAATTCATGTTGAAATAACCAAGTGGGAATTACAAATAAATTCATTTCTTGACATGTACACACTGCTGCCCTTAGAATGGATAACCAACAAGGACCTACTGTATAGCATATGGAACTCTGTTCAACATTATGTGGGAGCCTGGATGGGAGGGGAGTTTGGGGGAGAATGGGTACATGTATGTATATGGCTGAGTCCCTTTGCTGTTTACCTGAAACTATCAGAACGTTGTTTATTAATTGGCTAGGGTTCCCAAGTGGCTCAGTGGGTAAAGAATCTGCCTGCAGTGCAGGAGACACAGGCTCGATCCCAGGGTCAGGAAGGTCCCCTGGAAGAGGGCATGGCAACCTGCTCCAGTATCCTTGCCTGGAGAATCCCACGGACAGAGTTGGACATGACTGAAGCGACTGAGCATGCATACTCCAATGTAAAACAAAAAGTAACCCTCCCCTCAAAAAACACAAAACAAATAAATCCATTTCCTATCTTGTTAACCACAACGAATGTTCCAAAGTGTTTTTATCTAGGCTTCTGTGTTACATATCAAAGTCTGTGCCCCCTGGAGACGGGCAGGACACAGCCAGTGTGGCTATATTGGGGTCTCAGAAGGCTGAATGGCTTCATCAACTCAATGGATATGAATTTGAGGAGATGGTGAATGACAGGGAAGCCTGGAGTGCTGCATTCCATGGGGTCACAAAGAGGCGGACACAACTGTGTGAGTGAACAACAGATGTCCCACTGACCCTAAGCCACACACAAATCACTCTGCCTCATAATTCACAGAAAAATTAGAACCTTTTGGTTTTAAATATCCTCAGCTGCACACTGACAATTCTGCAGCTATATTTTCAGACTCCAACCCCCTCCTCAAGATAAGATCTCAAAATTCTGACATCTCCGCTTGAATATTTCATAGATACTCAATGTGTAGAAATGTCCAAAGACAGTATTCATGACTTTTCCCTCTCCTCCACTCCTTTTGGATATACTGATTCTGAATAACATCAGCTCTGACAGAGAATTTGAGGAGGGGGGAGTCAGCCTCAGTTCCTCCTCTTTTCAGGCCCCACATCATAGCAGTCCAAGCCCTATTGATCCCACCTCTACAATGTCCTGAATTCCATGCACTCTGCTCGCTCCCAAACTACTGCACACTGGTCTCTGCCTGCAGCCTCTTATCCTTGCCCACAGGAACACGTGCCTGCCAGAGTTTAGTTTCGAAAACTTCCCTGTGCATTCTCAGTCCCCTGATGTGGCATGCAGGGCCCATTCCAACTCATCGCCCAGGACCCCTCCTCTGTGGGTACCCAACTTTCAGAAAACCTACAGCTCACTCCACCAAGTTCAAAGGTCACTTCTCCTGTGAAGCCTGCATGGGGTCTACTACCCAGCACCCTGTCTCAGCAGCTTGCTCATCTCAGCTTAAATGACTGTTTAAACTAGCATCTATGAAAGTATTCTTACTACTAAACTGTGATTACTGATTTATGTGTCTGTTTCCCAGAAGAGGCAGCAAACCTCTCATAGGCAGGAAGCATGTTTTATTCACTGTGCCAATGTACCGGGCACTTGATTGTTCACTGAACAACAGAATACCAATAATCTGTTTTGTAGTGTTGCACGCATGCGTGTGTTCATGCACGTGTGTCCTCAGTTATGTCTGACTCTTTGCAACCCCAGGGACTGCAGCCCGCCAGGCTCCTCTGTTCATGGGATTTCCCAGGCAAGCATACTGGAGTGGGTTGCCATTTCCTCCTCCAGGGGATCTTTCTGAACCAGGGATGGAACCCACATCTCCTGCATTACCACTGATAATGATTCTTAAATGAAATGTAAGACTGTGAAGCACTAGAAAATATTTTAGTCTCTGCCCCCAGTTCCTGGCACAGAGCTCCTGAAAACCTAATTTCCCAAATGATAAGGATACCAGGAGCATCTTTTGTTCTGATGCTTGATCTTTGACTCCAGCTTCAAATATCATACCCTTGAAGGGCCAACATAAACCAGAAGAAAGCAAATACAAAGGAAAGAAACCATATCAGAATATCTTGTTTTAAATACTTCCTCTGCATTCTCAGGGTGGATTAATGGTATTAATATTTTAAATTATAGAATAGGTTGTTAACCACTATACTATGGTATTTGAAATTTTAACTCCTTGCATTAAGGGATGTGAGAGGGCTATCCGCAGGTGTAATACTTCCGATGACCTTGGTTTACAGAAACCTCCATCAGTCTTTGAAACTTCTCATGTGACTCCAGTTATTGATTGCTTCTGTTAATGGTAGCTCAGATGGTAAAGCGTCTGTCTGCAATGCAGGAGACCCCAGGTTTGATCGCTGGGTTGGGAAGATTCCCTGGAGAAGGAAATGACAGCCCACTCCAGTATTCTTGCCTGGAAAATCCCATGGACTGCGGAGCCTGATAGGTTACCATCCATGGGGTCGCAAAGAGTCGGACACAACTGAGTGACTTCACTTTCTTTCCTGATGATGAACTCCCAAACCCCTTGGAATTTCCTGGGTGACAGGATTTTTGTTCTTGGGAGGCAGAGCTTGGTGAGCTCCTGGATGGTGGCTGGTTATCAGAAAGACCATGGGGGTGAGAGAAGGGTTGGAAATTGGGTTAATGATTGATCATGCCCACATGATGATGCCTCCATAAAAAAATCCCCAAAGTTTGGGGTTCAGAGAGCCTCTGCGTTGCTCAACACGTCTATATGCTGGGAGGAGGGTGTGCCCCAGCTCCATGGGGCAGAAGCTCCTGAGCTTGGGACTCTTCTGGACCTCACCTTGTATTATCTCTTCACCTGACTGTTCATCTGTATCATTTACCATATGCATTGTTATCTAATAAACTGGTGAATGTATTTCCCTCTCTTCTGTGAGCTGCTCTAACAAATCCTCAAATCCAGGGGGGTGGGGGAATCATGGGAACTACTGATTTGTAGCCAAGTTAGACAGAGTTGTGAGTACCTTGGGGATCCACTACTTGCAACTGTCATGTTAAATGGAGGGGCAGTCACATAGGACTGCGCCCTTAACCTGTGCTAACTCTGGTTAGTGTCAGAGTTGAATTGACCAGTAGGGCACCCGGCTGGTATCACAGAGAAGTGCTTGGTGTGGGAACAAACCCCAGGCACATCTGGTATCAGAACTCTAGTGAGATAGTACTTGGCAGAGTAAAGGAGAAGCATAGGAGGAAGTGATTTTTTTCTAAATAAGCACTGGATTTTTCTTATTATCTAATGAGAGATCACCTCATGCTTTAAAGTGTTCTTATGATTAAGATACTAAACTATTTGGTTTCTATTTAATGTAGGACAGAGCTCGAAAGGAGGATGCGATGGTTGGATGGCATTACCAATTCAACGGACATGAACTTGGGCAAACTCTGGGAGATGGTGAGGGCCAGGGAGGGCTGGCGTGCTGCAGTCCACAGGGCTGCAAAGAGTAGGACACGACTGAGCGACTGAATAACAATGGAAGAGTTTAAAAAGAGTAAAATCTTACTCTGTTCAAAGAAATCTTCCTCTGAAGCCCAGCATGTATAGTGGATAAGTGAGGGGCATTCATGTTCCCTCAGTTCAGCCTTCTATTTCCCGGAGTACACAGAAAAACAGAATGTGTATATAAGAACATAATGTAACAAAGATGGTCTATGGATCAGACCTGTGGCCTCCAGCCTCTTTCTTGAAACTTGCATTTTATTCCTGCTCCAAAATAAGGGGAACATGGATGAAATCACCTGGCTTCTCCATGTCTTATTTTCTTTTGCAAAGAAGTTTTGCAAGAATACAAAATAATTTTTTTGGTGTTGTTCAGTCATTAAGTCATGTCTAACTCTTTGCAACCCCATGGACTGTAGCACACCAGGCTTCCGTTTCACTAACTCCTGAGCTTGCTCAAACTCATGTCCATTGAATTGGTGATACCACTCAATCATTCTCAGTCAGTTCTTTGCATCAGGTGGCCAAAGTACTGGAGCTTCAGCTTCAGCATTAGTCCTTCCAATGAATATTCAGGGTTGATATCCTTTATATTTTTATAAGAATTGACCTTATATTTTCTTTATTTAAAAGGTTCTCAAGGCCCCGTATCTAAGAGCTCTCCAGGGTGAAAGTCTCAAAACTTGAAGTTTCTTCTAAACTTTGCATTTAACTAACTGCCACATCCTTTCACTTTCACCGCAGATAAAACTGAGCCATACCAACAGTAGGTCATGCTATATCGGTTCAGTCACTCCGTGGTATATGACTCTTTGCGACCCCATGGACTGCAGCACGCCAGGTTTCCCTGTCCATCACCAACTCCTGGAACTTGCTTGAACTCATGTCCATGGAGTCGGTGATGCCATCCAACCATCTCAACCTCTGTCATCCCCTTCTCCTGGCTTCAGTCTTTTCCAGCATTGCAGTCTTTTCCAATGAGCACTCTACTGTGTTAAAGTATTTCTAAATTAAGCCTAAAAATCAGGTAGGTATTTCCTGGAACACACGAAATCTCAAGGAAGGGTGATTCCTACACTTTCAAACTACATTTTGTAATCAATAGAGTCTGGGGGAAGGCATCTTAACTTTTGCTTAAGAGCTGGGAACTCAAACTCTAATTAGGCTCATTAATTATGTGACACTGAGGATAGCAATTTCCTGTATAAAAGCAATTACTAAATATAACATTGAATGTTTTAAGATTCAAAAAGAAGTTGGAGTAAAATAATATATGAAGACACACTTCATTATAAAATTATTCTGTGAACACAGTGAAAAATATCAACCCTGGACAGAATCCAAGCTGCATTTACAGTAAGCTTCATGCTCTATGCTCCTGAGCACACAGCATAGCACCATCTGCTTCCATCCCAGGATACCTGCAGCCAGCTCACACAGAGCCATACGGATAAGGGTCTCCAGCTGTCAGGAGGCGGGAAGGGGGGGGCTCCACTTACCCAGTCCTTTGACAAACTTCATAAGGCACATGATGTAACTAGTGGCTGCATTAGCAAAGACCTGGATGTTGTCGGTATTGAGAAAAGCTTCAAATACATCAAACACTGGAGCCTGGCCTTTTCCTGAAGAAGGAAGGTTACAGAGTTTTAAGAAAGTTAGGTGTCTACCTTTCAGTTGCCCATACTCCCAGCACCTTCCAAAGAGCATTAAAATATATATATATATATATATATATATATAATCTATTGGAGCAAAGCCCAGGTCTTTTGACTGGATAACTGGCTTGGCTCCCGTGTTGTTCTTCTCAGGTTTGCCTGCAGGGGGAGCTGTAGGATGGCTATGAGGAGAGCTTAGCAGACAGATGAGGGCAAAGCTGGCTGAATGCAGGGCTGAGCAATGTGTAGGTCTACACAGGGCCATTAAACATGTGGTCCTTTGGAATTCTCCTGCACACAATCATTATAGATATGGGAAGGTTTAGATAACCCCCCGATGGCACATACTAACTTACTCATATCTGTGCTGAAAAAGAGCTAACATAGAAGGCTCAGAGGCTGCTATCCTCAGAAATGCCTGCCTCAAGGGTTGGCCCTTGGCTGGTCTGGGAACCTGGCTCACCTAATAGTCCATTAATTGGATGGTTTATTGTGCCTGGATGGTTGGCGCAAAGAGCACAGTTTGATCTGAACACCTTTCCCGCCGCCCACCCTCCCCCCCCAACCCCCACCCCCCCGCCCAGGAAGTATGGATTTTGGAATGTGTTGGGCAGAGGGTACCTAAATGACCAGCCCTTAGCTGGGTCTCTAATGGGCTTCCCTGGGTAGAAAGGCTCACACACTGCCCCTGGTTATATATACTGCTGCGTTTTCCCACTGGAGGTGAAGTGCTCCGTGGGACCCTCAAGGGAGGGGGAGAGCTCAGGGAGGCCTGCACACGGATTCTGTGATTTCCCCCTAGGATCTGGCTTGGCCTTACCATATCACTGTAATAAACCTTGGCCATGAGCCATTAATAAGTCTGAGCTATGTAATAAATCTTGGCATAACTACATGCTGAGTCCCATGAGTCTTTCTGCTGGATCTCTAAATGCAGGGTTAGTCTTGGAGGCCCCTGATCCAACATCCCTGGTTACTGGGGCTGCTGTATGGCTGCCATCTATTTCCAGCCAGATCCCATCTCCCTAATTCGAATTCCCTGTTATTTGGATATTTTCTGCTTCTTCCTAGATAGTGGATAACATTTTTCCCTTTTGGTTTTATGAATGAACTCAACACAGATATGTGAAATGACCTACGTCCCTCAGTCTTCTGTCTCCTCTGTCATTGAGAGCAGGGCCTGGTAACGCTCCAGGTTCTTGACCTGCTGGCAGAACTCAGAGCTTGTATTCCTGCTACACCATTTCCTGCTGATAAAACAGCGGAATGCCAGTCTTACCTGTTCTCCAACTTCTTTCGATAGCATGAAGCTTGACATAAAGAGCTATTGCCCCATAGCCAAAATCAGCACTCCCATTCAACACAGAACTGGAAGCCCTAGCTGGAGCAATCAAGCAAGAGTGGAAATAGAATGCATCCAAATCGGAAAGTAACATGGCCTCTTTTTGATGATGATATGATCTTATATATACAAAGTCTTTAAGATTCCACCAAAAAATAGAACTACAGTCATTAGAATGTAGAACTAATAAACAAGTTTCAGGATGCAAAATCAACACACAGCCTTACCCATGGAATAGTCGCCCACCAGGTACTCCTTCACCTCGGACTTGTTCCCGCTGTGCACCGTTTCCAGGGCGCTGAACAGGGGCCTCCACCCTGACTGGATCTGGGCGGAGCATACTTCAACCAGCTCCCCGATGGACGTGACGACCTGCAGAGGCAAAGGGGTTGGCACTTGGTGCCTTTTCCTTCTAAGAAGCAGGCGAGTTTCTGGGAAGATGGATGTGCTTCCCGGCTCCCTATTTCTGGGTTAATTTTAGTGCAAGAGAAAAATCAAAACCTAGACAAACTCACTCGAAAGTCTTCTAAATAAGCAACCATACTGCATTAACTTGCATTTTATTAAGTGTCACTAAGCAACTTTTCACATGCTGTTTGTAAATATTTTGCTGTTTTTGAAGTTAGGTTTTTGTCTTCTCATTACTGTCTTTTTATCATTGAGTTCTTCACGCATTCTAAATGTAAGCCCTTTCTAAGACACATGGTTTGCAAATTCTTTTTCAAGGCTTTGGGCTTGTTTTTTTATTTTTAAATGGTCTCTCTCTCTTTTTTAAAAAAATTATTTATTTCTTGGCTGTGCCGGGTCTTTACTGTCGTGCATGGATGGACTTTTGCTAGTTGTGGTGTGTGAGCTTCTCATTGCAGTGGCGTCTCTGCAGAACGTGGGCTTCAGTAGCGTGGCATGTGGCCTCAGTAGTTGTGGTTTTTGGGCTCTAGAGGACAGGCTCAATAGTTGCGGCATATGGCCCTTGCCATTTCACGTGGCATGTGGGATCCTCCAGGGCCAGAGATTGAACCCATGTCCCCCAAATTGGCATACAGACTCCTCACCACTTAGCTACCAGGGAAGCCCCTAAATGGTGTCTTTTGAAGAACAAAAGTTTTACATTTTGATGAAGTCCAAATCATCAATTTTTCTTTTTACAGATCTTGTTGGTGTCATTTCTAAGAAATCTCTGCCTAACCCAAGGTGGTCTCCTATGCTTTCTGTGGAAGCTTTTATAGGCTTTGTACTTTATTTAAGCCTATGACCCATTTTGAGTTATTTTTTCTGTATGGTAAATGAAAGGGTGTAAATTCATTTTTACTTCATACGTTCAAGCACCACTTGCTAAAGGAATATCCTGTCCCTCTATTGAATTGCAATGACATCTTTGTTAAAAATCTACCATAAATGTGAGAATTTATTTCTATACTTTCTATTCAGTTCCCCGATCAATAGGTCTATCCTTACACCAATATTCCACAATGTAGATTCCTTAAGTTTTGAAACTGGGTAGTGTAAATTCTCCAAATTCACTGTTCTTTTTCAAATGTGTTTTCTCTATTCTAGATCCTTTGAACTTGCATATAAACTTGAAAATCATCTTCCCAATTTCTTCAAAAAAGTCTGCTGAAATTTTGATAGGAATTGTACTGAATCTATTTATCAACTTGGGGAAATCTGCCATTTAAAAATAGTGACTTTCAATCCATGAATGTAGCATCTCACATAATTTGTTTGAATTTTTTTTTTTTTCCTCAGCAATATTTTGTAGCTTTCAGCATACAGGTATTTAACATCTTTTGCTAAATTCCTAAATATTTTTTTGATGCTCTTGTAAAGGGAATTGTTCTCAATTTCAATTTTTGATAACTTACATCTTGGATACGGGAATGCAAGTGACTTTAATGTGTTGTTTTTCTATCCAGTAACCTAGCTAAACTCACTATTAATTCTAGTAACTTAAAAAATAAATTCCTTAGGATTTTCTATATGTAAGACTATGTTGTCTATGAACTAAGACAATTTTGCTTTTCAAAAACTGGATGGCATTAATTTTTCAGTACAGTGAGTAAAATTTATAATGTTGAACAGAATTGGTAAAGGTGGAAATCTTTGCTTTGTTCCCAGTTATTGGGAAAAAGCATTCAGTCGACCATTGTGTGAAGTTTGATGTTCGATTCTCAAATACTCCTTTCATCCAATTAGTGAACTCCTTTCTAGTCCTCATTTCTTGAAAGTTTTTCATTTAAAATGAGTGATGGATTTTGTAAAATGTTTTCTCTGTGTCTATTAAGATGACCATACGGTTTTAATCCTTTATTCTACTAAAAAGATACACTGATTTTTGAGCTGTTAAACCAATCTTGCACTGATTCTTTCTTCTACAATCTCAAATCTTGCTGGTAAGCCTATTTAGTGGATTTTTCATTTGTTGTTGTCAACTCTAGAATTTGTATTCTTTCTGTTTCCATTTCTCTATGTAGATTCTCTATTTTTCAGACATTGTCATCTTTGAACATAATGCTTTGAACATACTTATAGTAGCTGCTTCAAAGTCTCTGTCCCCTAATTCAACATCCCAAGCCACAGCCAGGGCACAGTGAACAGAGCCCTCTTCCCATCACATGTGCTGAACTTCTTTGGCTAAATATTCTATAATTTCTACCATGAAGGTATCACTGATAAGGGTCACCACCTCTTCTAGATCCTGTGTCTGTTTTTCTTCCCACCTCCAAATCAGAATTTTGGATCTAAATAATCCTGGTTTTAGCTTAATACAACATCTGGTCTCACTCTAAGGCAGTTTCTGTTGTTTGCCCATCCCCCCCACCCCGAGTATACATCATTGTTTCTTATTTCTTTGAATATCTCATACTTTTTTTTGCTCAACATTGGGCATTTTAGATAATATAGCAATGCTGGATTCTGATTTATTCTTGAGTTTTTTTTTTTTATACTAAATTGCTCAGACTTATACTTTGAGCCTTTAAGGAGACTGCCCTCTGCCAACCAGCTGGGGAGAATATTCAAAGTTCAGCCAGTTCACAACTCTCTCTGGTGTTTTGCTTCCTGATGGGATTTAGACAGTCTATCCTATATATGTCCATATTTCAGTCAGCTAGAGATGCATAAGGAATTTACCTTGTCCTTCTATGAAATCTCTGGTTTCCGGAATCTCATGTTGTATTTGTTACTGGTTCACCATTGCAACCTTAGGCCAGCAACACTGTAGTATTCTATTGCTCATTTCCCACCAAATCTATATTTTCTAGTGGACAAACCAGTAGTCTTCTTCAAACCAAGTCTGTCTCTTAAGCAGAAAGGCTGATTTTCCCAGTCAGCCTACACTGGTCAAATTACTATTCTTATCAATAGCTTGTAAGTGATGACTTCCACCTTCACTAAGAAGGTCACAGGCTCCCACTGTCCTTAACCAAAGTTCTGACAAGAACTATTTTTCAGCATAAACGCTACTCAATTTGTCATCTGCCTGTGGTCAATTTCAAGAGCCCTGCAATGGATGCTTTTGACAGTTTTTTTCTTTTTGTAGACTAAATTTTTATGGAGAGGATTTGCTAACTTCTTTATGCCACCATAGCCAAAATCTCTCCTGTTCTAGATGACTGTTTAGAATTTTAATACACACAGTTATTTTAAAGTCAGTCTCTGATAACAATACCTGGATCCCTGGTGAGGAGCTGGGGAGGCTGTATGAGTCTATTTCTCTTGTTTGCTTTTCTTTCTGTATTCATGACATGTTACTTCCTAATGAGTCAATTATTTTTGACCGAAGGCAGGCATTTAGCTTCACCTGATGGTCAGTCTGCTCATGGCCAATCCAGTCTCACAGCTCTGCTTCTCTGGCTTCCCACTGTTCCTTAGCTTTGGGCATCTTAATATTCCTTACTTTCTTGCCTGTGTGTCAGTGTAATTAAAAAGCTTAGCCCTTATTTAACATTTTTAGTAGATTTCAGAGACAGAGGATCTGTATTCTTAGATCGTCATCATAAGATAGATACGAAGTCTCTAGTTTCTTTACCATTTGTCTTTCCATAGCGGGCAGGACAGTGGTTAAGAGTACAGTGTGGGTATGAGGGCACAGACTAGTATAGCCAGGGTGCGTCGTTCAAAGCCAAGCTCCACCAATCACTGGTCATAGATCCTTAGCTAAACTGCTTACCCTCTTCTGGTCCCTGATTTCACATAGGGTTACAGTGCTGGAAAGATTAAATCTGCAGCGCTCACACAACAGTCCTGCCGGTGCACTCAGTGAGGGCTGGCAGGCTATGGCAAAGATGGCAGCGCCGCGACGGTGACACACTGACCTGGTCTTGGACGTCCTCATCACACAACTCCAGCTGCATGATACGCTCGAATGGTCGGAAGAGAGCTTCGTTAAAGTGAAAATGAGGTGGCTCATTCCAGTCCGTGAGAACCTCCGTCAGTATGTCATGGATGAAGGAAACTGCCTTCTGAGACACATGTCTTTCCTTGTGGCAGGCAGCCTGAAAAATTCACAAGAGAGTCCAACACCCTCAGGACTTCAGGCAACTAAGAACCTGGTTCCTGAAGGTTTTCCTAACCCACCTTCCTGGAGGGAGGTGGAAGCAGCAACTCTGCTAAAGAGTTCAAGGATAAGTATCAGCAAACAGCACACTAAACTGCATTTTAAAGAATTTAACCAACTGATCACACACATCTTCAGTTTCACTTTGAAGTTTCTAGAAAAATAAGATTTTCTAATAACCAGGCTTCCCTGGTGGCTCAGACCATAAAGAGTCTGCCTGCAATGCAGGAGACCAGGGTTCAGTACCTGGGAAGATCCCCTGGAGGAGAACATGGCAACCCACTCCAGTATTCTTGCCTGGAGAATTCCATGGAGAGAGGAGTGTGGCAGGCTACAGTCCATAGGGTTGCAAAGAGGCATGACCGAGCGACTAACACACACGCGGTAGAATAATTTCTTCTTCTTTTTCCCAGTAATGTGACATTTTTTGGGGGGTAGTATAGAACACGCTGACTAAATACACTGGAACCTTGTCTGGAAACTGTCCGTGGTATCCTTGCTAGCTGTGCTTCAAACATATGAAGATCAGATGAGTCATTTGTCCCTCGGGGATGTGGGGCGACTGCACCAATGATGAATTACTTGCCTCACATCATTGTATCTGTGTCCTTTAGAAGTCCTCTCCCATACTGACCCTGGGCTTGGATGTGTGACTTGCTTTGTTTACATAATATTTGATATTATATAATAGCAAGCATTATATACGTAAAAGACTGAGAAAATAATTCTGATTTGGGATTTGCCCTCTTGCTTTCCTTTGGAATCCTAAGAATTCCACAAGAACAAGCCAGGGCTAGCTGGCTAGAGGAGAGACCAGATGAGCTATGGCAGAGCTCTACCAGATTAAGTGCTAAAGGGCTATGCAGACTAGTTACCACTGTCAAACAGGGCAACGATTTCCCCATCAACTTAGAAGTAGCCAGTCATCATGTATTGAGATAATTAGATGGATATTTAGATTACCATATAGTTTATCAAACAAACTGCTTCCCTTTGGAAAGTCAAAGAGGTCCTAGGAGTGTTAATTCAGTTGAGAAAACCAGGATGTATGGTTCCCCTGTGTAGAGGGAATATATTTAGCAATTAGAAAAGGGAGCCTGGCAGGAACAAAAGACATTGTTATGTTTGCGTACAAAAAAGAAGTGCCAGACTCAGGCTGGTAGCAGACCATGAAGAATAAGAAACTGGCTGTATGAGGTGCCCAGCTAAGTCACTTAAGTATAAAGAAGGGTCAGAGTGAGACCAGGGCAGTGCCACCGTTGGGCTGATAGGAGCCATAAGGTGTAATCAGAGAAGGATGATGCTTGTGACCAGGCAGTGTGGCCACAGTGCCTTTGTCCCCACCGTGCCTGGAGTCCCCGGGCCTCCCCACTTTCAGGGCGCTTACCTCCACCAGGTGTGGGGCCACGAGGCTCCAGCAGCGCATCACGTGGAGCAGGGGCCTCGATTTGCTCCGCACGATCCTTAGCATGGCGTCCCCGAGGCGGAACAGGTGGAGGGCACTTTTGCGGTCTTGGGTGGACTTCACCTCTCCTACAAGAAGGCAAGACCATAAAAGCCATCAATCCCAAACTCAGAAATAGTTTGACCTGTCTAAGCATGGCTAGAGGATGAAAATCAAAGAGTCATACTTGATAAGTAGGATTATTTGGTGCGAATTTGCCAAGATAGGAAAGGAGCCCGGATTCAAGAATGAACAGGAGTTCGGTCGACAAGGTCAGAGGCCACCCATCTGTTCACGACAGCGTCCCTAGTGCCTGCTGTGACAAGTGTGAACAATGCTTGTGATAAGGAAGAATGATGTGGTTAAGTATCAATAGAAAGGTTACGGCATCGGCTGCCCAGGCCCAAATCCTGGCTCCATCATTTAACAGTTGGGTTACCATAGGCCAGAAGTTTACCTAATTTACAGTTTCTTATTGTAAAAGTGGGATAACAGTGCCTTCTTCTTAAAATTACTTCAAGGATGAAATATGACTAATATTCAAAAGTACTCAGCACAGGCCTGGCACAGACTACCTGCCCTCCACTCTTAGCAACAGTGGCTGCAGTTATTGTCCCATTGTTCACAGCCGCTGTCCACTTTGTCGGTCCTTAACAGCACCTCTGAAGCCCCTGCCAAGCAGGTCAGGCCCCTTTGATACCCAGTAACATACGATCTAACCTGCTTTGTCTTGCTTCCGTACAATCCTTGCTTGCTGTGATTTCTTGAAACTTCTTTGCCACCTTAGTCTTCTTCACTCTTCTTGCTCATGTCCTCCTGCTCCTCCCACAATGCCCACAAAATGCTGATCACAATCAGCCTCTACCAACCAGAATGTGCCTTTCTAATGAGCCTGGCCATATCAAACAAACTTCAAAATGACAGTAACAAAAATCACTGACATTTACTGAATGTTTACCCTGCATGAAACATTGTGTTGGTTCTTTGTGTCTTTAATCACTTTTATTTTATTAAAGTATAGTTAATTTACCATGTGTTAATTTCTACTGTACAGCAAGGTAATTCGGGTATACATATATATACATTGTATACTTTTAAAATATTATTTTCCAATACTGTTTATCACAAGATATTGAATATAGTTCCCTATGCTATACAATAGGATTTTGTTGCTTATCTTATATATAATAGTTTCCATCTGCTAACCCCAAACTCCCCGTCCATCTCTCCTGCACCTCTCTTCCCCCTTGGCAATCACAAGTCTGTTCTCTGTCTGTGATCACTTTAATTTTAAAAGCAAACCTTAAGAAGTAAATGCAACTACTGCTATGTAGAGATTAGAAAACAGGATCAGAAAGGTGAGCTGACTTGCCTAAATTGACAGCTGGTGAGGGGTGAAGGCAGCATTTTAACTTAGATCTGATTGATTTGAAAGTCAACGCTTCCTCCTCCCAGGTCTGCTGCTGCTTCTTGCCCCTCACAGCTTTTTTTTTTTTTTTTTTGTATGCTCAGAGTCTGCTGATTTCTCCATGCAAAATATTTTGAAGGTTGCCCCTGGGCACAGAGATTCTCTGGCAGTTGGCTGGGTCTGGAAAGTTGGCTTTATATAGCTAAGGTTTTAAAGTCTATTAAAAACTCACAGGAAAGCACTGTGGTTCTCAAATTAGAATCTGCAGTAAGAGTCAAAATTCCTAATGGTGGAAAGGACCTCAGAGGCTGTGCCATTCAACCTGCCACCACAGTGTGATCCTGGCACACGGCTCTGTGCCTCTGCCTGAATTTCTGGGAACAAGGTACTCACTGTTAACAGCACAACCTAGCTGTCAATGGACAGGTGCATTTGTGAGCAAAACCCGCCACTCACGTGGGACCCACTCACGGGCGATTCAATACACCTCTACCCACTCTCCCACATGTTGGCCTTCAAGAGAGTGTTCACCTGGTAACATCCATGAAGACTGTGATTCTGTGGTTATTTAGTCACTAAGTCGTGTCCTGACTCTCTGTGACCCAATGGACTGTAGCCCGCCAGGTTCCTCTGTCCATGGGATTTCCCAGACAAGAATACTGGGGTGGGTTGCTATTTCCTACTCCAAGGGATCTTCCCGACTCAGAGATCGAAACTGCATCTCCTGCTTGGTACGTGGAGTCTTTACCACTGAGCCACCTGGGAAGCCCAGTGATTCTGACCCACCATTAAAGGGACATGCCCCTGGGGCAGTTTTTCTAAGAGCGGCCTCAGGCTTCTGTCGCGTGTTCCATTTTTCTCTCCCAGGCCTTTCTGAAATTAGAAGTTGCTCCTGCAAGTTGGCTGGACTAAGGCAGGTGTGTGCTTTGTGATATGGAGAAAAGTTCCTACCTGCGTGTGAAGCTATCTGCACCGAGTTACCACACCATTTCTACATCACAAGCAAAACTTAGCAGAACAACCAGTGACAACCAGTGCAACTGTGGCGGCGGCAGCATTTCCATTCACAAAGGATAATAACCAACCCCCAGCCAGCACCACCCACACCGATCATGTCTCAACTCTACGTGACAAATCTGCACTTGAACTTGGCCAGGGTGGCCGTGTATGAGAGGAAAGGGGGCTCAAGTCTTCAGGCAGGCTGCTGGCATCAGAGATCTGGGTTGCTTGCTGCTAGCTTCATGGCACATTCTGCAGGGCAAGAATTACCTGGCATCGCCAGCGAGTAATCAACTGTTTCCGTAACAGAATGGAAAAGCTGGGACTGCGATGCTTTCTTCAGCTGGTAAAGAAAACCTCCCAGAGCCATGAGGTTCAGTTTATCTGTAGCATCTTCGAAGAGCCTGGATGAAAGAAAAAGACTTGTTACTTAGAAACAATTCAGCAAAGTCTTTATGCAGAATGATTATGGTAATTTTCTTAAATGTGATTAATGAAAATGTTGTGTAAATGCTATAAAGAAATGTACGGTATTGTTTTATCTATTATTGCTGAGTACAAGTCTGCTCTAATTACAAGATTTTAATCTGAGGGGCATAGACCATACTAAAAATAAAAAATCTTTGTAGCCCCATGGCATAACTCAGCTGAGATGAGCACTCATTAAATGTTTGGCAAGAAGTTGAAAGATGGCAAAGCATCACTCACAGAGGCTGAACAACTGGGAATGGAATCCTCACAATTAACTTCGATTTCATAAACTATAGTAAAGAAAATCCCAGTAAATTAATCAAGGCTTTTGTTGGGCTTCAACTGATGAGTATAATGTTGGACTTGGCCCAGAGGAGGATTCGGGAGCAGGGTCAACTTGATCTGTATGCCCCCTGGGGCAGGAAATGACCTTCTTACTCCTCTGACTCATATACCCAGAGCCTTGGACATGGTAATGCTCAAGCATCTACTGCAATAATGAATATTCCCTAACATGATGGACCTTGCAGTTTGTTTTCCACTCCGCTGGGCACAGACATTTCTAGAAGGAGTTAGGGAGAAGGAAGGGAATGCAGGTAGCAAGGCTCACAGGAGGATCCAGAGGCTCACTGGACCTCGGAATGATGGACCAAACACCGGTTTATTTGGCACTTGAGGAATGAGGCGAGTCAGCCTCCCTCTGCTCTGGGGTCAAGCTGATGCCCGACCTCCAAATCCATGATGACACCAGATGGGCAAGTAGCCCTGTGGGGTGCCACGTGCTGTGAAAGGGAGAGTGTCTCCAGCAGAAGTTGAATAACAAGGCACACGGTTTTAAGATAGGAATCGGTGGATTAATCATTTATAAATTATTGAAACAAATACATCTTTCTTGTGGTCTGCAATTTCAATACCATTTGGTTTCTAGATCTCATTAGTCATTTCTTTTTCTTCTTTCCTAGTGGGGAGAATATGACATCCCACCTGACACCTGTGTACCACTTTCCAGATTTCAAAACACGTTCAAAGCCACCTTAATGGTTAAACAGGAAAAAGGGATTATTGACCTGAGTTAGTGGATGAAGAAACTGAGTCTCAGTGCAACTATTTACACAGACATGACTTTCCAGTTGGGATGATATCAAAGCCAGGAACGAATTCAGGTTTCTGAGCCCAGCCAGCAATGCTCTTCCTACGTCTCTCTGTACTCCTGTGTGAACCTCACTGCACCTGTACTGGGTGGTCTGGGGCACAACCACCAATTATGGGGAGTGCAGTGGGATGGTCTCCAGGTGAAGGTGACCAAAGCAGTCTCCACATCAAGAAGGGCCACTAAACAGCTGGAATGACTGTTGGTTTCTCCCTCTTCACCTTAACGGGGTTGCTGGGCATCAATTTAGAATAGATCATACTCTTGGGTATAGGATTTTAAAATATTACCATCAAAAATAGTGAACATTTACTATTTGCCAAGCTCTAACTGCTTCAAACTTATTAATTTAATGTTATGGTTACCCTATGTTACTTTATGACTATATTTTGCTATGAGAAATGGGCCCAGGGAGAGGAAGCTGCCTGTGGACACAGAGTAAGTGCAGAACCTTTGCCCTGGGTAGCCCGCTCTCCACTCAAAAGCCTCCAGCCAATAGACAAGAGTCAATAGACAAGAGTTCATACTGAGTGTGTGGTATGGGAGACAGAGGTGGGCTTGAAAAAAGTTACAAGAGGCTTTCATGACCAGCTAACAAATCAAGTTGTCCTGGGAATGATTTTGCAAGCAGAAGAGAAGGATGCAGTGCGGTCAGCAGGGGAAGGGTGCTCTGGGGGGCAGTGGGGAGAGAAGGGAAAGCGGTGGAGGGGGAATGGAGCAGGGAAGGGGGAGCGGAGGGGCCTTCCATTCCCCGCACCGCCCCAGGTGTGTTGGGAATGGCACGCACCTGTCAGCCTGCGTGGAGAGCGTGAGCACCACCTTGGCAGCACTGCTGCCCGTCATGAGGCTGCCCCCACGAAAGTCGGAGGCCCGGCCTCGGCTGCCTTCTCGGACAAGCTCCTGGATGGAGAGCGGCTGGATGACGGGGGCCGCGTTCAGGGAGCTCTCCTGCTCCAGGCTCTGCTCCTGGGGCGAGCCCTCACTCTCCGGGTCCCCAAGGAGTCCGCCTCTGGGGGCCTTCTGGGGCTGGCTGATGGTCAGTGGGGGCTGAGAGGTGCCATCGCTGAAGTGGGTGTGTTC
Organism: Capricornis sumatraensis; assembly: GCF_032405125.1. Taxonomy (NCBI): domain Eukaryota; kingdom Metazoa; phylum Chordata; class Mammalia; order Artiodactyla; family Bovidae; genus Capricornis; species Capricornis sumatraensis. Next base: position 63,578,089 of record NC_091081.1, on the reverse strand, counting down.
CAAGGTGCCCACGTATTCGCACACCCTGCAGAGAGTCACACATAAGCAGCTGCTGAGTTGCAGCCAGCCAGCCCAGCACGGTCAACCCCACAAGGAGATACCGAGGAGCTGGGCCAGCCTCATGGCCCTCCTGAATCGCAGCGAAGGCCGTCTCCCTCCCTGCTCCCCACTCCCTCTCTCCTCACTATATACATTTATTTTGAGTTGGACCACACAGCCTGGAGGTGGAGGTGGGAGTGCAAGGGATTCATCTGGGAAAGTATGGGAACAAAACTCTGTTCATCTCAGTCTGTCCTGTCCAGATACTGGCTTATCAGGACTTTGGCTATTTGAATGCATTTTCCCAAAGGGTCCTCATCCCTCTCTGTCTTGTGGTCTAGTCAGGATTTGGGAAACATCTCCTTTCTCTGAGATCCCAGAATGAATATGCATATGGTGAACTGGCTCTCTGGCCACAGTGGGCCCTCATTTCAGGGATTCTGCCCAGCTTTGTCCCACTGAATCCTGACAGCTCCACATAACCCCCACTGGGGCGGAGTAGTCACCTGATCACAGTCAACTCAGAGAAAAGACACAACATAGTACAATCTTCAGCTTCCAAACAAACTGTTCCCCGACAGGACCTGGGACTGGAGACCCCTCATCCCAGGATAAGTCCACCTACTAGGAAAGACTACTTTGGATAATCTACTCTGATGTTCCATAATCGGGCCAGTTTTTTGATCCAAATAAATCACTTGGGTACAATTTAAATCTTTTTCCTGTTTGCCTGTGAGAGCAATGGAGAACATCTGGTCACCAGCCCCCACAGTAGAACCCACTGTGCTCCACACCAATTCATCCTGGCCCTTTCACATGCTCCTCTCCACAAAAGCCTCTCGTGGGCTTTTCAACCCTAGAAGGATCTTTGAAAGTCAACCGAACTCACTCAAGGCTGGATTTTCTTTGAGGACAATAAACAGAACCTAGGTTAGGCCACTGCCCTAGGCAAGATCAGGACGCCTGAGCCCGGCCATGGGGCTGTCATCCTGCTACCGAGCGCCCCTCCTCTGCTCGGCCAGAACTGAGCCTGGAGACGGCGGGTATATGCCGAGGAGAAGGGGAAGAAGGCGGGCAGTCGCCCTGTGCCTGCTGCTGGGGGACGGTGGTCCTTCCTTTGTCTCAGGTCTGGCTGATGGCCAGTGCTGGGGGAGGAAGGATTTTCTTCTTGGTCGTGGGAGGACTATAGAGCTCTTCCTTTGTTTTTTACAGGTGTTGTGGGAGGTTCTTTTATGTTGATACTACAAAGCTAAGAGTCAAATTTTTGGCCAATTTTGGCACAAGAGGCTATTCCATTTTTTTCTTTGTCTAGATAAATCAAAAGTTGTATTTATTATGCACCCATGTAATTTATCAAAAGTCCTTTCAATAAAGACATTACTAAACATACAGGAATGTTATGTTACTGATACATGACCAGCTTTTAGATATGCCTTATTCACCTGACTTATGTGGTCTTTTACCAGACTCTGTTTAAGAATCAGTTTTTCTTCCCTGGGATAACATATCTGCCTCTCAGACAATGTCAAGTGATAATTCACTGTTTTCTAAATTCAGTTCTGTCACTGTGTTCCTCAACACATATATTCAGTTAAGCCCTTATTCCCTCTTCTCTTTTTAATCTCTCACTTAGCGTTTATCCAAACTCTGTGACTTACTGTAATCTACAGGGCCTTCCCTGGTGGCTCAGTGGTAAAGAGTCCGCCTGCCAATGCATGAGACATGGGTTTGATCCTTGGGTCAGGAAGATCCCCTGGAGAAGGCATGGCAACCACTCCAGTACTCTTGCCTGGGAAATCCCATGGACAGAGTAGCCTGGTGGGCTACAGTCCATGGGGTTGCCAAGAGTCGAACATGACTTAGTGACTAAGCACCCCTGAAGTGCTGGCAGGCATGGGAGTCTACTTCTTCCATGCAGCACCCCCTCCCCACCCTCACGGCAGGCAGGTGCCAGGCCTGCAGGGCGGGGATCCCATTGCGCACCTGAACACATGTGGCCAGCAGTCGGGGTTGTGGCTGCCCATCTCCAGGCCGACACTGAGGATGGCGTCCATGCACAGGACGTGGGCTGTGTGCAGCCACACCCCCTGCAGCTTCCCAATCTGCTCCAGTTTCTGCTCCACTTTTAGTTTCACTGCACCAGAAAGACATTCATTATAGTACAGCCCAAGCAAGGGAGACAGAAGGGGAGTGAGACTGGAGGGAAAGGAGAGAACGCGTGCTTGTGCAAGGGCAACAGGAAACGGAGATGTCACTAGAGGTCACTGGCAGTGAAATCTTCAATGACACGTCCCTGAGGCTCATCATGCAAACTACCCAGCCCACAGGCCCACAGACACTGGTGACACCAGCTCTGCAGTTTCAGAAGTGGATGGATTCAAGCTGGGATCTGGGTCAGTCACAGCAGTGAGGATGGGCTTTGAGTGCCAATCCCAGCTAAAGCTCTCTGTGCCCAGAACCATCCTCTGCTCCTGTGTACTCATACTGAAAATAAGAAAGAATTCCTGGCAGTCAGCAAGTCCTCTCTGAGGTTTATTTACTGTTAGGTGTTCACAATGATGATCATCTAAAACAACATGCTTGTACACTCTGAGTACCATGGTGACTGCTTTATAACTGAAAATGCCCATATTTTACTCCCAGAGCTTACATTTATACTTGTGATCTTCAAATAATACTTTAAAAAGTGTAGATAATGCGTGAGAAAGGATGTAGAAGGTGACCGAAAATGTCAGTTATGCAAAATGCCAAGACAGGGACAAATGAGAGCATCCTCCATGAACCAGGGTGTCCAGTCATTGGAAGATGGGTCTAGTGGGATAATCGAGTCCAGAACCCAGAAACATAGCACGGTCACTTCAGAGGAAGCCAAACCATGCTCCTACTGTAAGGGGCAAACTGATTTTTAGTAAAGCATCATTTGTCTCCTGGATGTGATACTGATTTAATTTTTTGTCTATAATTCAAATATTAGCTCTGGTTTAATAGTTTTCGGAGATCTTTAAGTGCTTTTATGTAACTTATAGTTGTACATTTTAAGTGCCAGTGTGATACCCTTTTGCTGTTAACAGTGGAGATGTGTGAGAGTTGATCCGCTTTCACATGGATCTCCAGTGAGGAACTCACTTACTCAAGTTCAAGGAACACCAGCCTAACCTGTATTTTCTCAGCTAAAAAGATGCCAACTCTTTCTGTGACTACTTATTTTCTGTACCTGATATACTGTTAGCACAGGTTGGACCAAGCTCCCAATTTTCCCTTGTTTGCTGCCTACCATTCATCTTCCATTGCTATGGGAAAGGCTCTTCTCTTATCTAGATAACCATCTGCCTCATTGATGAACTGATTTTATCACGTTAAAAATCAACTCTATCCTGAGTTCACAAAGCTCGGGTTTTCTCCAAGAGAAAAGTCTTCCTGAGCCTCCTCTCAGGATTCCTCCATCAGTGTGATCCCCACTTCAGAACACAGGCTCTTCTGCCCTCCCCCTGTAGCCTGAGGGGTCCTCAAATGTGCACCCGAGGAAGTTCCAAAGCCAGTGGTCAGAGAACACCAGAGGTGTGAAGAGCTGAGTCGGGGGGCCTCTGGCTAGCAGCCACATGCACTTTCTTAGTCACCAGGGGCCAGTATATCTCTTATCTTCACAGGGATCTACTGAGTGTCTGGAGGATCAGCCCATAAAACAGACTTAAGTCTGTGGTCGGGCAGGGTCTCATCATCAGTGGTGTATACAGTGTGCCATGTATCACACATGCAACAGGGAGGAATGTGTCTGCTTGTGTGTGCAGACCTCACATGAGGTTCCAGGTAGATTCTGGCCCTTCTGTCACTACCTTGTGCTATGGCATCACTGGGTTCCTGGGTTTCCTTTTCCTCTTTCTCCTCCTGGACACAGGAGGCAGCTGCCATCTGGGCGAGGGCTGAAGCACAGTTGGCTGCAACTCCTTTAGAGAAAACAAACACATCACCATTTAACTGAGTTTATTCTCTAGCCGTTCATCTGGCAAAACTACTTCTAAAAGACTTGTCCACCAGGGCCACTCATAACGCATTCCTCAGGGACACCCCTTGGACCACGGGTCAGGAATACTCCACCTGCCGTACCTAGAGCGCAGCTCAGACGCGCGGCTTTCCGCAGCCCATCGAGGCTCATGCAGATAGCATCGCGTTCTTTTTGGTTCTGTTCTTTGATGCCTTCAGCTCCTAAAATGAAGGCCAGCCCTTTGGAGCTGCCGGCCATTCGGCCCGTCAGGGGGGTTGATAAAGTGTCGATCAAATTCTTCCAGCAGCCAATCAGAATATAGCGAGCAAACGCCACACCTAGAATGTGAAGGGGCGTGGGTTACCTTCCAGAGACAAAAATGACCTGGTGATGAATGGCATGGGGTTCTCTGGCCATCCTGTTAAATTACTGAGATATATGCAATTTTACTACAGGAAATACAATGGAATGGATATCAGACTGTGTTTCAGTTTATGCTTATAAATAATGAATGTGGCATCAGCAGATGGGTGATGCCAGTAACTTCTATCAGGTATTTTCCTGCCAAGACAAAAATCTTAATTCATTTATGTCAGCACAAAAAGCTGCCGCATAATAACTTAATAGATGATAACACACACGATGGATGCACATTCATAAACCCAAGACCCAAGTCACTACCTGCCACTGTGGAGTCATCAATTCTCCTGCCCTGGGTGAAAGGAGACTCCATTGAAGCTGAGGCCATCAACTGCCCTCCAATTGCACTGCTCTCTAAGCCATCGATATCTGTTAAGGAAAAAGGGCAAGGTGTTTCCCCCCATTTTTAAAGAACACTCTAGTCAGAAACAGCTACCATAGTATTCATTTTCCCCCCCAATGAATAGCCATGGGATCCATTATGTACCAAGTATATAACAACCTGTTATCAGAATGTTAAAAATTTTTGTTTTATCCATTCAGTACAGTTTTCTTTCATTGCTAGAGCTTTCTTCTGTTAGACTGATGCATATTTTTTCTTAGAAAAAATAAAGATAAATTCTGTTATTAGAAAATCTATTGATTTAGAATATTTTGACGTTTGAATACTCCCTTTTATTCCAAACCAAGGCATTATTCCCACACTTTATACGTACCAGGTTACTCCAACATGGATCTTTCAGTACTTCCTCATAAGAATTAAGAGGAGGGTAAGTCTTTTTGGTAAGATTATCATATAACCTGATTGGAAAGCAGCCACCACAAGGGAAGCCCAAGAATACTGGAGGGGATAGCCTATCCCTTCTCCAGAGGATCTTCCCAATCCAGGAATCGAACCGGGGCCTCCTGCATTGCAGGTGGATTCTTTACCAACTGAGCTATTAGGGAAGCCCTTGGACAGCACAGTACCTTACTAGTAACACTGTATCATTTTCAAAGTGTTTTCACTTAACATTTTTTAATTAGACCTTCCCAACAACTCCGAGTAGGCAGGCAGGGTAGGTATTATTTTTCCTATTGATATCTCACAAAGGAGGAAATAAGTTTTCAAAATAAGAAAATTGCCCAAGGTCATGAGGCTGGCAAAGGAAGAAATCGGACTTAGTATTCATAGTCTTCATACAGTGTTATGAGTCAGTTATATCTCAGTAAAACTGGGTCAGGGGAAGGCAGTGAGAAATATCTGACCACTACAGTAGGAACAGACTAGTTTCACTGAATTAATTTGACTGATGGTCAAATGACATCCTAGAAACTGCCATGTAACACAGTTTTGTTTCCTACGTGCTAGGTAATGAACTGATGAATTCAGGTAACACAAAGCTTATCCAAGTGCTAAAATCCTCAGTTGTACAGAACACTCTGACATGACATGACATAAGGGATGGCCACAGGTAGTACAGTGTTGATCACCAGACTGCTGCTATTGCTTTTCCTTGCACAGAATGAAAAGACCAGAAGGACGTTCCTAAGCTCTAGGTTAATTGCTGCTCAAATTCACTTGTCACTTCATACTTGAAATTTGTTACAAAGAATCAGAGAACCTAAATCTGTAGAATTCTTATGAAAAGCTTCTGATTTTCTATCACTAATCTAAAGCTCGATAACTTTTCTATGGATGAAGCAATTGAACTTATTGTTCCATTATAAAAGAGACAGCTGATTAACAGTGATGACCAGTGAAAATGGCTCCCGTGAACAGCCTGGTATTTGTTCGTTTTTACATCTACTAAATGACTCCTTGTACTAAGGTTCAGGGAAGAAATGCAGAGATTAATTTTGGCAGAAAGGATGGTATTTGAAAATTAAGACTGGCAGGTTTAGGATCCTCATCTAAATTCCAAGGCACTTAGAAGCTCTGGGCAGGACTGTAATCTCAGGCTGAAGGTAGTTTGTGCAGTCTGATGGAAAACAAGCATTCCTTACAGGCAGACTGACTAAATGTCTCATAAATGTCTTCATAAATATGAATTCCTATTTTTCAAATTGAGGTAAATATTATAACTAATAAAATAAATGGTGTCTGTGTAGGGCCATGCTCTACTTAGCGGAAGCCATGAGGCGATCACTCAGATCAAATATAGGACGAGCCTGGAGATCTAATTTATTAAGGTTCCTGATAACCAGTCCAAACTTTTGAGCAGCCCCTGATCTTGACCTGACATTGTGGTTATACCACGTAAAGCCATGAATGGCTGCTTTTGCCAAAATATTACCTTATGACCACATCCCACAGTGCTTCCAAAAATTTCTAATAGAAATGAAAACTGGATGCTAAAGACAGATTCTGGGCAACTATCTTGCATTCTTTTTTTATATAATATTTTATAACTTTTAATTTCAAATTTCAGAAGTTACAAGAATAGTACAAGGAACTCTCCTTGAGTGTATGTATTAAGTATGAGACACATTACTGATATATGTGTGTATTACTGATGTGACGTCACACACACATACATTTCACAGATCCACCAGTTACATTCACCTTGTCCCATTTATTCTACAATTCTCTGGGTATGTATCTGTATTGCTTCTTAACCAATTTAGAATAAGTGGAAACATCCAGTCCTTTTACCCGTAAATACAGTATCATTTAAGTTAAGAAAAACTAACACTAATAAAATTTTATTATGTAGTTCAAATCCATATTCAACTTTAGTCAACTGCCCCTTCATGGTTTTTAAGAAAAATGTATTGGAGTATAGATGATTCATAATGCGGTGTTAGTTTCCGCTGTACAGCAAAGTCAATCAGTTATACACAGAGCCACTCTTTCTTAGATGCATTTCCCATATAGGCCATTACAGAGAACTGAGTAGAGCTCCCTGTGCTAGACACAGGTCCTTATTAGTTACCTATTTTATATATAGTAGTGTGTACACATCAATCCAACCTTCCAATTTATCTCTTCCTGCATTATTTTAAGCTCTGGTACAGCTGGGAAGGTAAGGGAGGACCTCTGATATGGACAAGAAATGAGGATGGAGCCAAGTTTAAAATCAATCATTTTACATTGCTAGCAAACTCCCAGGAGCACTGAATGATACAGGGTATCTATTGTGAGACATTCTAGGAATAACTCTGGGCTTTGCGCCCAGACAGTACTTCATATCTCCAGAAAAAGTCTACGGTTTTATCCCAATGGACATGGATGCTAAGTAATTCATCATCTAGGCTTTCCTGGTGGATCAGATAGTAAAGGATCCGCCTGCAATGCGGGAGACCTGGGTTTGATCCCTGGGTTGGGAAGATCCCCTAGAGAAGGGAATGGTGATCCACTTCAGTATTCTGGCCTGGAGAATTCCAGGGACAGAGAAGTCCGGCGGGCTACAGACCATGGGGTCGCAAAGAGTTGGACACAACTGAAGGGACTTTCACTTTTAATTTCTAATCTAATGGGGCACAGTGAGCCTTCCGAGTCCCACATGGAAGAAGGACAGAAAGCTGTTTTGAGGTGAATTCATGACATTTCCCGGGAACTGTCACCAACGGCCAGGGAGGCTTTGTGGGTGCTGTTTCAAAGCCCGAGCCCTCCCATCCCTGAGTGCCACGGAGCTCTGCAAGGAGCCACTGACCCGTCAGCATGGTGATGAGGGGGAGGCTGTTGTCCTCGGGGCTGCCCCAGTAGCCGGCTTCTCCGAGCATGTTTCTGTCAAGAACCTGGTGGTAGAGTTCCTCAATCCAGGCCTGGGAGAAGACCATCAGCACCCCGCTGGTCTGGACCTGCTTCATGAACTCTTTCTGCAGAGAAGATCACGGGAGAAAACAACCAGATACAACCCCCTGCAAACAACAGGCTCCCACGTCCCTGGAGTCACTGAGTCACTGCTTCCAGGAAAAACACGACTCTGCTCATTGGGCTCAGGAGGTGGCGAGGGAAGGGGAAACTGCGGTGGAAAGGTCACAGACTTCATGAAGGTCCTTTCACTTGTGTGATCCTTTTAAGAAACCTACAGAAGGAGTGGTATTCCCTGGTGGCTCAGTGGTGAAGAATCCTCCTGCCAACGCAGGAGAGGTGGGTTTGATCTCTGAGTGGGGAAGATCCCCTGGAGAAGGAAATGGCAACCTGCTTCCAGTATTCTTGCCTGGGGAGATCCCATGGACAGAGGAGCCTGGGGGGCTACAGTCCATGGGATTGCAAAGAGTAGGACACTGCTGACCGACTAAACAACAATAGAAGCAGTAGAGATACCGCTCTTGATATTTTTACTCTCTGACGTGTGGGAGGATTAGAAACGTTTCAGAGCACCTCCTTCTCACCGCCCCGTCAGCACCAGAGGTGGCCTGTGCTCCCTGAAGGACATATGTATCTCCAGAGATACCTGATTGACACTCATATGGCCTCAGAAGTGTACAATCTGTTAATCGTTTATCAGACAAATGATCCCTTCAGGCAGCTTCAAGGCCATAGGCTCCTGAACTGATGCTAGGGTCCACTATGGAGGGGGCCCGCTCATGCCAGGGAGCCAACCATGAAAGAGGCCCTCCCATCACTCTCATCGCCTTACAGAGGGGCTTTGTTATCAGCGTTAGCCAGCCTGGTTCTGGGTATGAGTACGTCTCGGGACATTTCAGAGTCCAATGAAGGGTTTTTGTAAACAGCACACCTTCATTTTCTGCAAAGGGGACCATTCTCTGCACATCACCTGCACTTACTTAATAAGCTGATCACATTTTTGAATGGGTCTTATACACGTGTGTTTAATGCCACCCAATGGAGTTACTGGGCCACTGGCAGGCAGCCAATGCGGGTACATTGGTGTTCTTTGCTCCTGGAACCAAGTGGGTAGCTCTGTGGTTCACCACTCTGTGCAACCTGCTCAAAGGTTCCTGTGGATGGTGAGTGCCCACTCTCCACAGCCCTGTGGGCACGGCCAAGTCATCCCTCTCTGGCCAACAATGCTCGGGTGCCAGCCCAGAGGTCACCATTGGTCCTCGGCAGGCATGGTCGGGGAAGACGCACACTCACCATGGTGCTGGGTGCCAGGGTGGGCCGCTTGCGGTAGTAGTCACCGTGGGAGAGCTTCAGGTTGAGCAGCAGCGCGCAGTGCGCCGCCGAGTACAGGCTGTCTGCATTCATCAGCATCTGCAGGCCCAGGCTGCTGTTCCCGTCAAATCCTGGTGAGTGCATCATACCTACGGGAGAAAACCCAGAGACCTCAAACAGCACGCTGGACAGACACTGCTGACCACTTAGTGGAGCCTCCAACCAGTCCCAGGGACAGAGACATCTCGTAGAACAACAGCCAGCAAGGAACAGTGTCACGGCAGGTGTGCGCCCTAGCCTGGTGGGAAAGAGCAAGCACTCTAGAGTGAACCTACTTGGGAAAACCTTGTTGGTTACTCTCCAGGAGATTTGGCAAAGTCACTTAAATCCTTCTTTACCTAGAGATAGGCAAAACAACTGATTACCTCTATCTACTGCTCAAACTCTCCAAATCACAATATAAAAAAACCCCGACACTCCCCCCTGCTTCCTCTTACTTCCCTCAGTCATCCCAAACTGTCTGCTGTCTCTTGACCTCACCAAGCCTGGACACGCCTCAGGGCATTCACGTTTCTGTCCCCTCCACACCTACCCCACAGAGGTCTCCCAAGATCTCTGCATGACTTGCTGCCTCCTAGATTGTTTCAGGGCTCTGCTCAAGTGCTAGCTTGTCACAGACATTCCCCTTTAATTCAATCTAAAATAGCTTCTGGCCCACTACCCTCATCCTCTGCAATATTCCTCCTCACCAGGCATTTTTATTCACTGTCTTAATGGCATTTATTAATAGAGTTTTGCTTACTGACTGCCATTACTACTATTACATAAGACCTATGAGAGGGAGGGATTTTGTCAGTTCTTTTCACTAGGTAACACCAGTGCCTAGAACAGAGTCTAATACATAGGAGATTCTTTAAAATTATTTGCTGAATGAATGAAAATGAGCAAACAAGTTCACTATGACAACTAGATGCAAAACATTTATGATGCTTAGTGCAGTAACTCATAAGCACAAACTTTTCTAAAAGTGGGCTTCCCTGGTGGCTCAGATGGTAAAAAATCCGCCTGCAGTGTGGGAGACTTGGATTCAATCCCTGGGTTGGAAAGATCCCCTGGAGAAGAGAATGGCTACCCCCTCCAGTATTCTTGCCTGGAGAATTCCATGGACAGGAGAGTCTGGCAGGCTACAGTCCGTGGGTCTCAAAGAGTCAGACATGACTGAGCGACTTTCACTTCACTTCTTTCTAAAGGTAATAATGTTCCTCAAAAGCTAAACACAGAATTACCATATGACCCAGCAATTCAGTACTAGTAGGAATTTACCAGGAGAACTGAAAACAGGAATTTGAACACATACCTGTATGTCAATATTCACTGCAGCAACTAACACAAATAATAATGTAATATATTAGAAAAACCCCTTTGAATTAGGGACTTGAAAAGGGTGCATTGCATAGTATGTGAATTATATCTCGATAAGAGCTGTTAACACAAGGGAGACGTAAAGACGTAAAGAACAGGCTTCTGGACTCAGTGGGTAGAGAGAGTGGGATGATTTGAGAGAATAGCATTGAAACATACATCACCATATGTAAAATAGATAACCAGTGCAAGTTTGATGCATGAAGGAGGGCACCCAAGGCCGGTGCTCTGGGACAACTTAGAGGGATGGGGTGGGGAGGGTTGTGGGAGGGGGGGTTGAGATGGGAGGGCACGTGTGAGCCTATGCCTGAGTTGATGTATGGCAAAAACCATAACAATATTGTAAAGTAATTATCCTCCAATTAAAATAAAGTAATTAAAATATAAAAGGTATTAACAAACGAGGAAACATTTTCAAATATATGTATAAAGAAATAGGTATTGGTTTCCTCCAACTATTTTTTCAAAACATTCTTTTACATTTCATAGTATGCTTTTCATTTTGAAAGGTGCCTATATATATATATATTTTTTCAAATTAACTGGAAAAACAAAAACCAATGAAACCTCATGCTCTAAAGATGGTCTCATTCAGCCAGAGAAAGCTGGTGTCACAGAGAGCTTGGGGTGACAAAATTTACCCAAGTCCACTTCTCTTCATCTGATAACTGTGTTCGCCCCAATGCTACATTTGCTCCTGTAAACACCCTGAGGACGGATTTAGGGCTGTAGGTTGAAACAGCCCATCCTAAATATGTGCGTGCAAATGACATGCACCCAGAGGTGATGAAAAGAGAAAGCAGCAGGGAAGAGAAGGGCCACTCCCTGGCTGGGCAGGGGTTGGAGGTCTGGGGCTTCTTGCTGCCCGGCAGCATCTGGAGGTTGGCAGGACCCTGGAGGGGGACAAAGGATATGCACAGGGCCTCCTGGCCTTGCCTGAGCATTCCAGGCCCCACCCTGGCAGGGAGGTCGCAAAATCACAGGGCCCCCCAGAAAGCCTGTGAAGTGTACAATGAGGGTTTACTGGTGACATGAGAGGTGAGGGGCCTCCCTCTCCAGACCCCACAAAAGCTCCTGCTTCTAGACTTACCATGGCATGGGACCCTGAGGGCTGCTGCTGCTGCTAAGTCACTTCGACTTAAGTGTTCGACTCTGTGACCCCATAGACGGCAGCCCATGAGGCTCCCCTGTCCCTGGGATTCTCCAGGCAAGAACACTGGAGTGGGTTGCCATTTCCTTCTCTAATGCATGAAAATGAAAAGTGAAAGTGAAGTTGCTCAGTTGTGTCCAACTCTGCGACCCCATAGACTGCAGCCCATCAAGCTCCTCCATCCATGGGACTTCCCAGGCAAGAGTACTGGAGTGGGTTGCCATTGCCTTCTCCAACCCTGAAGGCTAGCAGAGATCAAATGTCTAGCCAGCTAGGCAGGTTGTGGGTCAGGAGTCATATTTGTTTTAATTTAAAGACATACATGTTTCTTGCACAGTTGAAATTCATACTAGTTATATTGGGCTTCCCTGGTGGCTCAGACACTAAAAAATCTGCCTGCAATGCAGGAGACTTGCGTTTGATTCCTGGGTCAGGAAGATCCCCTGAAGAAAGGGATGGCTACCAGGAATTCTTGCCTGGAGAATTCCGTGGACAGAGCGGCCTGGTGGGCTGTACAGTCCATGGTGTCACAAAGAGCTGGATATGACTGAGTGACTAACACTTTTACTTTCATTATCTTTATTACCTTTTCTGAAGTTTGGCACTTGATAGATATTAGGTTGCTTGCAGTAAGCTCACACTTGGTCATAGTGAGCTTCCAGATTCCAACCAAACACTACTGCTCTGAGGAACAGCAATCCCAGAGCCTCTGAGCATGCCCCTCTGTCAGTGGCTGTGGGAGGCCGGCTGTTGCTTTTTCACCCCCGAGGAGGCCGTATACAGACGCCATTTTCTTCTATGGAGGATGGGAGGCATTTTGGCAGCTGTCACGGCTCACATTCAATACCAGCTTTCTATTAACGATGGGCTTCCCTGGTGGCTCAGCTGGTAAAGAATCCACTTGCAATGCACGAGACCCCAGTTCGATTCCTGGGTTGGGAAGACCCAATGAAGAAGGGATAGGCTACCCACTCCAGTAGTCTATTAAAGATATTAATATCTCAGTGAAACCCAGGTTTGTCTGGATGTTTGCAAACTACCCCGCAGCCTACCTGAAAAAACTTTCTTTCAAAGAAAAATCCTCTTGAATTATGTGGAATTAAGGAGACATTTCAATTGTATGTTTAAGTATTAGAGAACAGGGGCCCCTGAGAAATGCCAAGTGAGGCTGACCTCAGCCAGGAGGGTGGACCCTGATAACCAGTCAGGGACAAATGTTTGATGGGAGTTTTGGGGAAAATAAGTTTTGACATGGAAGGAAATAATGAGTAAAATATCTGGGTTATGACTTCAGGAGACTCCTTCTCCCCTTCTCCTCTTTTTGCTTTCCTAACTTTCTTTCAGTGAACAAAGGAAATCTGCCATTCCTGTGTCTCACAGGTACAGATGTTTCTCTTTCAATCGTCTTTTATCTTGGAGGGAGAGCTCTGCCTCAGGCCAGACGTGGACCCAGCCGAGTACCCAGTAGCTTCAGCTGACCCACAGCAACGCTCAGTGGGGTCCACCGAAGCACTAAACGCAGTAACTGAAGAGAACCAGCTTACTGGCAGCAGGACCACAGAGTGACGAGTCTGTAAATCAGGTATAGAGACCAATTCTTAATTGGTAAAAGTGCTATGGAGGTCACCAGAATTAAAAAAAAAAAAACAAACCAACAACTTGGTTATAGACAGTCACTACAAACTACATTTGCTTCATCACTGCCATTTTTCTAGATTTCATATATATGCCTTAATATACAATATTTGTTTTTCTCTTTCTGACTTACCTCACTCTGTATAACAGGCCCTAGGTTCATCCATCGGAAAAGACTTTAGACACAGTGGGGAAAGAAGATGGGACGAACTGAGAGAGTAGCACTGAAGCATATATATTACCTTATGTAAAATAGATATCCAGTGGGAAGTTGCTGTATAACACAGGGAGCTTGCACAGTACCCTGTGATAACCCAGAGGGATAGGATGGGTGGCGAGGGGGAGGCTCCAGAGGGAGGGGACATGTGTATACTTAGGGCAGTTTCACGTTGGTTGTATGGCAGAAGCCAACATAAGATTATAAAGCAATTATCCTCCAATTAAAAATAAATTTAAAAAACCCGCTACATTTAGAAACAACCAAAAGATTTTGAAGTCTGATTTCAATGTACTGATTTCTACATGTAAAAATTAATGTCACAACATATTGGATCTGATGGGACATTTTATAGACCTAAAAGCTGAGCAGTTTGCCACGTTCATGGAGCTGCATTCTGGTCAAATAAAATTCATGCAAGTGCTGTTCTGCACATGCTACAAATAAGTATTTATTTGAAAAACACAAAAACACAAATGTGAAGGTTTACTTCAAATTTTGTAAGACTTTGCTAGGACTATATTTCCCAATTCTCCTAGGAAAGGAGGTAGGGCCTTTGGAAGTCATTCTTTACCACTGTGACAACTTATTTAATCAGGAATTACTTTGTTGTTGTTTTTCAGTTGCTCAGTTGTGTCCAACTCTTTGCGACCCCATGGACTATAGCACACAAGGCTTCCCTGTGCTTCACCATCTCCCAGAGTTTGCTCAAACTCATGTCCATGAATTGGTGATGCCATCCAACTATCTTATCCTTTGTCATCTCCTTCTCTTCCTGTCCTCAATCTTTCCCAGCATCAGGGTCTTTTTCAATGAGTCAGCTCTTTGCATTAGGTAGACAAAATATTGGAGCTTCAGCATCAGTCCTTCCAATGAATATTCAGGGTTGATTTCCTTTAGAATTGACTGGTTTGATCTCCCTGCTCTCCAAGGGGCTCTCCAGAGTCTTCTCCAGCACCACAGTTCGAAAGCATCAATTCTTCGGTGCTCAGCCTTCTTTATGGCCCAACTCTTGCAATGGTACAAGACTACTGGAAAAACTGCAGCTTTGACTGTATAGACCTTTGTTGGCAAAGTAAGTCTCTGCTTTTTATTATGCTGTCTAGGTTTATCATAGATTTTCTTCTAAGGAGCAAGCGTCTTTTAATTACTAAAGGATGTTGTTTGTAAACATGAATTTATCTGAGACCTAAATCTTACATTCTTTAATGCTGAAACTTCTGCAGCTGTTATTTTGTATGGATAATTTTAATTTTACATAGAAGGGCCTAAACATAATTTTTACCATTTCTTGATCACTCAAGGCCATCATCACTGCAACAAGGGGCAGTGCTGTGATCTGATACACAGCTGTTTTGGGGGATCACTGATGGGTGCCAGACTCTGCCTTGTCACTAGGGATACCAAGCTGGTTGGAGAAGTTGCCAAGCTCCTCTTCTCAAGAATGCTTCCAGTTGGGAAGATGCACTGGTTCAGAGACCCTACCAAACCCCTTCCAACTCAGGCTGTACTCCTTCAGCACATAACTATTCACATCTTTAGGGATCAAAGAGCAAGTTCATCAATTTACAGTCAATAAATATTTGTTGAGGATAAATCACACATATCTTGCACCCTTCGGACATAGCACAGTGAAGTTTCTCTATAAATGTTGACTGAAGAAGCATTTGTGTGTGTGGGTGCACATGTGTGTGTGTGAGAGAAACAGAGATAAAGAGAAGAGAGACACACACACACAACACACATACACTAGGAATATTCAATTAAAGAATGTAAAATTTAATGATGGTGCACATAAGGTACTAGGGAGATATACAATTTTTAAGAACCGTGTTTATACATTTCTCTTGTATTTCAATGAGTAGAAATGAAACATAATTTTTGAAATGAAATGAAACATGATTTTGTGTGTGTGTGTGTGTGTGTTCCTTCACACAAATTAAATATCCCAACTATTTTTATATCTAATTCTTAAAAATATTGAGAAAAATGTTGGGCAGTCTTAGAAATTGATATTTTACTGCCTTAACAAGAATGGCAATGCAGTTAGGAAAGTTGAGCAATTATATGCATCTCTTTCTAATCACTAGGTACATTAGAGTTACTGAGTGGTCCAGGATTAGAAGTGCTGCATCTCTGCTGATGCTTTATGCTATAACTTTGGATCACTCTCATATTAAAAAATGTTCTTCCTTAAATATACCTGGATCGATTTGACAAAGGGCAATCTGATCAGCTTCTTAAGATACTTAAGCTCCTTCTTAACAATACAGCAGTCACTTCTACCAAGTTCCAAGAACTGGGCTACAATTTTTTTTATATTTGTGTGTGATGTGTTATTTGTTAGAAGACCAAAGAAGGGGTAGACGGGGTTGTAGCTTCCAAGGAGCTGAAAGTCTAGAAAGGGAAAGGTGGATGCATGAACTCATATAACTATGACAAATAGAGGAAGTGTCGTGACAGACACATGTTCAAGGCTCAGTGGTGGAAGAGCAAGCGATGGTCTTGGCTTCTGACAGTTCTGTGTGGTCAAGAGACCCTTGAATTTTAGGGGAAGGCACAGTTGAGCACCCTGAGGTCAGGCAATCATTTATTCCTGCTATAATTTTTTTTGTACTCATTAATTGCTTTCTTTCTGTAGCACTATGAGAGAATAGAAAATATATATATTGGTCTCTGCTCCCAGTTCCTGGCACAGAGCTCCTACAACCCTAATGACTTCCTAAGTGATACAAGCAACTCATGCAGCCTAATTCCAGAAAAATAAATGACCCAGTCAAAAACTGGGCCAAAGAACTAAATAGACATTTCTCCAAAGAAGACATACAGATGGCTAACAAACACATGAAAAGATGCTCAACATCACTCATTATCAGAGAAATGCAAATCAAAACCACAATGAGGTACCATTTCACATCAGTCAGAATGGCTGCAATCCAAAAGTCTATAAGCAATAAATGCTGGAGAGGGTGTGGAGAAAAGGGAACCCTCTTACACTGTTGGTGAGAATGCAAACTAGTACAGCCACTATGGAGAACAGTGTGGAGATTCCTTAAAAAACTGGAAATAGACTTATGACCCAGCAATCCCACTGCTGGGCATACACACTGAGGAAACCAGAATTGAAAGAGACACATGTACCCCCAATGTTCATTGCAGCACTGTTTATAATAGCCAGGACATGGAAGCAACCTAGATGTCCATCAGCAGATGAATGGATAAGAAAGCTGTGGTACATATACACAATGGAGTATTACTCAGCCATTAAAAATAATACATTTGAATCAGTTCTAATGAGGTGGATGAAACTGGAGCCAATTATACAGAGTGAAGTAAGCCAGAAAGAAAAACACCAATATGGTATACTAACACATATATATGGAATTTAGAAAGATGGTAACAATAACCCTGTATGCAAGACAGCAAAAGAGACACAGATGTATAGAATAGACTTTTGGACTCTGTGGGGGAGGGAGAGGGTGAGATGATTTGGGAGAATGGCATTGAAACATGTATACTATCATGTAAGAAATGAATCGCCAGTCTAGGTTCGATGCAGGATATAGGATGCTTGGGGCTGGTGCACTGGGATGACCCAGAGAGATGGTATGGGGAGGGAGGTGGGAGGGGGGTTCAGGATTGGGAACTCACGTACACCCGTGGTAGATTCATGATGATGTATGGCAAAACCAATACAGTATTGTAAAGTAAAATACTAAAAAAAAAAAAAAGAAAAAAAACACTAGGAGTACCTCTTATTCTAACATGTGTCTTTGATCTCATCCATGACCCAGGGCTCCTAAAACTCTCATAAATTCCCAAGTAATAAGAACACTAAGAGGATATCTTTTTCTAAAGAGGTGACTCTGGGTGGGCTCCTGGATAACTCCACGACAGGAGCAAAGAATTTTTGGCTCCACCCCCACCATGCCATCCTCAAGAGAGAGGAGAGGAGCTGGAAATGGAGTTAATAACTGATCACAGCTACATGAGGAAGCCTCCATAAATCCCAGCAGTAGGGGTTTGGGGAGATTTCAGGTTGGCGGACACATCCACAGCAGGAGGGTGACCCACTCCAGCTCCTTGGGGACAGAAGCTCCTGTACTCAGGACCTCCCAGACCTCACTCTGTGTATCTCTTCATCTGGCCATTCATCTATATCCTTTATCAGATCCTTTAGTAAATTGGTAAGCAAAAGTGAGTGTTTCCCTGAGTTCTGTGAGCTATTCTAACAAATTAAGTGAACCTAAGGAGGTGGTCCGGAGAAGGCAATGGCACCTCACTCCAGTACTCTTGCCTGGAAAATCCCATGGATGGAGGAGCCTGGTAGGCTGCAGTCCGTGGGGTCACTAAGAGTCGGACACGACTGAGCAACTTCACTTTCACTTTTCACTTTCATGCACTGGAGAAGGAAATGGCAACCCACTCCAGTGTTCTTGCCTGGAGAATCCCAGGGATGGTGGAGTCTGATGGGCTGCCGTCTATGGCGTCGCACAGAGTCGGACATGACTGAAGCGACTTAGCAGCAGCAGCAGCAGTGGCAAGGAGGTGGTCATGAGAAGCTCTGATTTACAGCCAGTCGGTTAGCACAGGTGACAGCCTGGGCTTGCAGCTGGCATCTGTAGTGGGGGGTAGGTAGATTCAGAACTGAGTTACACTGTAAGACAGTCAGCTGCTGTCTGAGGTTTGCTTGTTGTTTGAGGGGAAAACTTTCACACATTTGGTGACCAAGTGTCAGAAGTACAGTGCTCTGTGTGACTCATAAAAGAAGGAAGAGGCACCGTAAGGAAGAACTGGGTTTTTCTCTACATAGGAAGGAAAAAGCTGCATGCTCCCTCTAGAAATACCTTACAAGAAAATGATCTAAATTCACTATTAATAAATTCATTATTTCCTGTGTTAAATGCTGCTTCCCTATTTTCTTTACCTCCTTTCTTCACCAAAATCCTGGGGGATCATTTTCAGCCCTTCAGCAAAACTAGCATAACTATCTGGTATACCCTGGCCAAGACAGCCCATAGCACACCTGTTTAAATGCCGTTTGGGTCACAATGTTGACATTCGGCAGACAGAAGGGTCTGAGATTGGAGAATGTGATGCTGATACAGCACACTGGAGCATCGCACACTGTGGGACGTTCAGGGGAATTCAGAATATAGTGGTGGGACAGCCTGCATCTGCTCAAGACCTCATTTGAAATAACTTACATGTCAACAAACCAGAAGTGCAACACACTGATTTTAAGATAGCAAAGTGTAGAAGCATAGGACGAATTCAGTGTTCTGAGAATCACAGATAGCCCTTTTGTTTCAGCCAACATCAGCTTTCTAGAAGGCACCTACCTCTTACCCTTTATAGATACACATTTATGCACCTCTTGGTGTATTCCAGCCATCGACTGCTGCACAATTTGAACAAACCACCACCAGTCAGTTACAGTCCTTGGCTCTCTTTAAGAAACCCAAAGATTCATCAGGATGCTCTGAGCACTTCAAACTCCATGCACGCTGGTAACTGCCCGTTGAACAAAATGCTCTGAATATTCTAGTGGACTGCGTAGCAAAGAATGAATTACAAACCTGAGCAGAAGGTAGAGACAAAGTTCTGGAGGGCTGAGTCCACCTCTTCCACACTGGGCAGGGCCAGGAGGCGTGGCAGGAGACCCTCCAGCGACTGCACGAACAGCCGGGCGCTGTGCTGGTCAGCCTCCTGGTTCTTCAGCAGCTTGAGAGACAGAGCTGCGGTCCGCAGGGACCTGTGGCCCAGGCAGTCCCGGGGGGTCTGCTCCTCATCAGCTAGAGAACAGTTGTCGGACCCAATGTCCGACACGTCCGATCTTCCGGAGTCCTTTTCAGCTGCCATGGAGTACTGGTCACAGGAGTCGAATTCTGTCCGAGAGAGGTCTTGGTCGTCCACGCTGAAGTTGCTCTCACTGTATCTGGATCCGTAGGACCTCATCCTGCAGTCGACGGACAGGAAGTTGGTTATATCGGGGTAGGCAACTGTGTGGCTCCTTTGAACCACGTCTGGCTGGTCCACGGCTTCCGGTTCTGACACTTTACTCAGAGTCTCCTTGCCCTCCTGGACGGCTGGCGACTTGAGGCCATTCTTGGGGTTTTCCGAGTGGTCCTCGGGTGTGGTCTGACCCAACTCTCCCTCCAAGGTGGTCTGGCCCGTGTCCGTGGTAACGCTGATGCTGATGTCAGGGCTCCGCTCATTCCCCAACTCCCAGGGTGTGTGTTCCGAGGACAGGACTCGCCGCTGCCAGCGGAAGTCGGCCTCATTGATCTCCATGGAGTCGCGGCTGGACTCGGCCCCGTCCTTCAGCTCCTCCAGGCGCAGCAGCAGCAGCTGGACCTGACTTTCGCTCAAGCCCCTGCCCTGGCTGAGCTCTTCCAAGGCCCCCAGCAAGGTGCAGACGCAGGACACGGCGGCGTAGCAGGCCTCGATGCCGCCCTTGATGCACGCCTCGGTCATGCCGTCCATGATGCTGAAAGTGTTCAAAGGAGCAGAAGGCATCAGTACTGGAAACATGGAAAATGTTACCAAATGAACAAGAATTAGACTGGTGAACAGATAGGTATTCAAAAGAGATACTCTTGATTCACATGAAATCAAATGATCTGGGCAAAAAGAATAAAATGAACAATAAAGGAAACAAATGTACTCAGGCTGGAAAGTGGCCACTTTGATTCACAGTCTTTAGGTTGCCTGGTTTATTTAGGTACAAATAAAGTTTTTGATGCAAATTTATAATCTTCACAAGGACAGGCATAGAATAATTTCACTTTTGTAACATGTTCAGTTTTCCAAACAGGAAACATTTATAATGCCCTTAGGATAGTATGGACCTTTCTTTATTCAAGAAATGTATTTCTGAAGAGATGCATGTGACTACAACTATTACAAATCAGATAATATTCCATTTCCGAGAGGGACTCTATGGAAAGGAATCATATAGATGGAACATATTAAGTCAAAAAGGTTTTCCCCAAAATAAGCCCAATGAAGAATTTCTGTACAATTTGTACACTGGCTTTTCTCTAAGTCAATATGAAAATATGGAAAGTTATATGATTACAATAAACTGAGATAAGACTTCTCCTCTGGCTTGCAGGTACATTACTACATAGTCATATCTCATATAATCGATTCATATAATTCCAGGAACTTAGAAACAACATTAAGAATATTCAGAGAAACAGTCTTCACCAAGCAATAAAGATCCAAAAGGAGAAGTATCATACAGTTTGAGAAGATCCAGATGAGACTTTCTTTTTGAAATTGATCTTTTTCTCAATTCGGGTTCAGTGGAGCTGGGTCCTGCCAAATCACAGAGACGCTTTGGGCTCCCGAGTAGCTTTAAGCACAAGGGGAAAAAAATAACAGAAAAGTGAATATCATAAAAAGCACAAGAACTGTGAGATCAAATAAACATATACATTCTCTCTTGAGTGATACGGTCTAAGGAGAAAACACAATTTGGAATTCAAATCTTAATAAATCTGACTTTAGTGTTCTCCTTGACTTGGAATACCCATTGGGTCCCCAGCTCCCTAGTTTGGGACCAGTTTAGACAAAGAATATCCCTTGAGGGAGTGCTTAAAAGTTTTTTATATCACAGAACTAGAAAGCACCTATGCCTATGTTCTTTAGTAAGAATGGCCTGTAATTTAACTTTTCTATCCTCTCCCTGCCTTATTTTGCTATGAAACTGACTAGCTTCAAAAACTGAATTAAGAAATATGCCTTTCTATTACCTGGGGAAGTTCATGTATTATTAGAACTACCTGTTCTTTGAATGTTGGTATAACTTGTTTCTCAAGCTGTATGGGGCCACTAATTTCTTCTGAATGGAAAGATTTTAACTACTGACTCAATTTTTTTGAAGATGATAACACTACTTAGGTCCTCAATTTCTCTTTGAGTCAATTTTTTTTAAGTTGTATTATTTCCTAGGGACTTATCTATTTTATCTAAGTTTTCAAATTTAATGGCCTAAATTTGCTGTAATACCTTTGTTAGTTTCTTTAACATTTGTAACATCTATGGTCATATGCCCTTTTAAAAAATTTTTATTTCTATTTTTACCTATTTTAGAATTTTGAATTCTTTTTGCAAGTTATTTGATTTTGTTAGTCTTTTCAGAATCCTGGCATGTTTTACTTTATTGATTCACTATATTGTGTTTGCTTTTAATCACATTACTTAATGCAAAAGGGCAAAGTGGCTATCTGAGGAGGCATTAGCTGAGAAAAGAAGAAAAGTAAATAGCTGAGAAAAGAAGAAAAGTGAAAAGTAAAGGAGAAAGGGAAAGATATACCCAACCGAATGCAGAATTCCAGAGAATAGCAAGAAGATACAAGAAAGGTTTCTTAAGTGAACAATGCAAAGAAATAGAGGAAAACAATAGAATGAGGAAGACTAGCGATCTCTTCAAGAAAACTGGAGATACCAAGGGAACATTTCATGCAAGATGGGCACAATAAAGGACAGAAATGGCAAAGACCTAACAGAAGCAGAAAAGCTTAGGAAGAGGTGGCAAGAATACAGAGAAGAACTATACAAAAATATCTTAATGACCTGAATAACCACAATGGTGTGGTCACTCACCTAGAGCCAGACATCCTGGAATGTGAAGTCAAGTGGGCCTTAGGAAGCATTACTATGAACAAAGCTAGTGGAGGTGATGGAATTCCATCTGAGCTATTTTAAATCCTAAAAGATAATGCTATGAAAGTGCTGCACTTAATATGCCAAAATTTGGAAAACTCAGCAGCGGCCACAGGACTGGAAAAGGTCAGTTTTCATTAAAATCCCAAAGAAAGGCAATGTGAAAGAATGTTCAAACTACCACACAACTGCGCTCATTTCACATGCTTGCAATGTTATGCTCAAAATCCTTCAAGCTAGGCTTTAACAGTATGTGAATTGAGAAATTCCAGATGTACAAGCTGGATTTTAAAAAGGCAGAGGAACCAGAGATCAAATAGCCAACATCTGTTGGATCACAGAAAAAACAAGGGAATTCCAGAAAAACATCTACTTTTGTTTCATTGACTATGCTAAAGCCTTTGACTGTGTGGATCACAACAAACGGTGGAAAATTCTTAAAGAGATGGGAATAACAAACCAGCTTACCTGTCTCCTGAGAAACCTGTATGCAGGTCAAGAAGCAATAGTTAGAACCAGACATGGAACAACAGACTGGTTCAAAATTGGGAAAGGAATATGTCAACACTGTATATTATCATCCTGCTTATTTAATTTATATGCAGAGTACATAATGCAAAATGCTGGGCTGGATGAATCACAAGCTAGAATCAAGACTGCCAGGAGAAGTATCAACAACCTCAGATATGCAGATAAAACCACTCTAATGGCAGAAAGTGAAGAGGAATTAAAGAACCTCTTGATCAAGGTGAAAGAGACTGAAAAACCTGGCTTAAAACTCAACACTCTAAAAACTAAGATCATGGCATCTAGTCCCATCACTTCATGGCAAATAGGGAAAAAGTGGAAACAGTGACAGATTTTATTTTCTTGGGCTCCAAAATCACTGCGGATGGTGACTGTAGCTATGAAATTAAAGAATATTTGCTCCTTGGAAGAAAAGCCATGTCAAACCTAGACAGCATATTAAAAAGAAGAGACATCACTTTGCTGGCAAAGGTCCATATAGTCAAAGCTATAGTTCTCCCAGTGGTCATATACGGATGTGAGAATTGAACCATAAAGAAGGCTGAGTGCTGAAGAATTGATGCTTTTGAACTGTGGTGCTGGAGAAGACTCTTGGGAGTCCTGTGGACAGCAAGGAGGTCAAACTAGTCAATCCTAAAGGAAATCAGTCCTGAATATTCATTGGAAGGACTGATGCTGAAGCTCCAATACTCTGTCCACCTGATGCAAAGAGCCAACTCATTGGAAAAGACTCTGATGCTGGGAAAGATTTAGGGCAAGAGAAGGGGACAACAGAAAGGTGAGATGATTGGATGGGATCATCAACTCAATGGACATGGGTTTGAGCAAACTCTGTAAGATAGTGAAGGATGTATGTATTGCAGTTCTTGGGGTGGCAGAGTTGAACAGGACTTAGCAACTGAACAACAATCCTTGTCTTCCTTTTGACTTTTTAAAAAATTTAAGCTCTTCTTTTCCAAACTACCTAAGTTGGAGAATTAGAACATTAATTTTAGACTTTCTATTTTTTGAGGTAAGTCATTGAAACCACAAATATCCTTTCACACACTGTTTTGGCTATATCTTACAAGTTCTCATATAGGATTTTCATAATTTTTTGGTTCAAACTAATTTTTGTTTCTATATGGTAGACATCTGTGCAGAAAATTTCAATCTGAGGCTAAGTTAAAGAAAGATTTATTAATCAAGTACATTGAAGCAGACATCCTAAATCAGTACATTATATTCAAAATGACTTATATTTGCAAGGTAAAGTATATTAAGTAGAAAAAGTTACATGTTTTTCTTCTTCGAAATTCCTTTCTTCTGCCAGAAATTGGGAACATCTCTCTTGGAGGCACAAACATGAAGCTTCCACTTTATTTTTTGTCATCAAGAAAGGAGCAATATTACCAGAGATCAAGGCAGTTTCTCTTTCTCTCTCTCCATCTGTCTGCCTGCCAGACCTGCAGCCAAGTAAAGTGGCTATGCCTCTGAGCCTCTAGCTGTCCCATCTCTTGTTAGAAGGATAAGTGCCTTTCAGGGGCACAAGAGTGGGCAATCTGACTCTCTTTTGGGATCCCATTACATTCCCTAATCCAACTTTATCAAGAATAAATCAGATGACATATTTGAATTCTCATATTAATCTTGTGTTTATTTCTCAGGTGCTTCAGAGTCTGGAGGGAAAGGAAATAGAGTTTTGGAGAACTCTGAACAAGTACTTAAAGAAAAGCAAGACTTGTTTCATTTCAGCTTCTTCTGGTGGGAATGAGGAATTGGTGTCAGTGGCTAGGGTGTCACAGGTCTGATAAAGACTAGGGCCTCCTTCTAAAGCCGAAACGTGGGAGAGAGAAGGAAGCAAGGTGTTCTTTTTGGTTATAAAATGTTTTGGGTGGGGGGAGTAGAAGCAAAAAAAGAAAATACGTTTTGAAAAACAAAATGTCCTATATGCCTTTGATTAATAAGCACACAGCACACATGGCAGAGAGACAAATTAGAGAGAGAACGGCAAATAACATACCAGGCGTTCAAACTCCAAAAGAGCAAGCAAACATCCTGGGTGCCCAGGGGTTTCCTTTGTATGCGTGAGCCCTGCACATCTTGGTATCTAGGTTACCAGCCTTCCCAAATTACTGGTGTTGCCACAGTAAGTGGAGGCGATGCTCGTGAGAACAACCTGGCCCACGTGAGTATGTCGTGATCTGCAGGGCAGCACGGCCTAGACACACTGCCCTGGTGTCAATTACAGCTTCGCTTAGCAAATTGACCGTGGGGAGCTAGCAAATTCATGAAGAAGGGAACACAGGACTAATTTCCTTTGCAGTACTAAGGAAGCTATTACAGAAAGTGCATTGAGACCTATACACCTCGTAGGCAAAGTATTTACTTAGAATTCAGCTGTCGAGTGGCTCTGCCGTGGGCAACAATAACTCCAGTGCCTGTCATCTCTGTATACTTGCTTTCTGTATGCTCAGTCTCTTAGTCATGTCTGCCTCTTTGCCACCCCATGGACTGTAGCCCACCAGGCTCCTCTGTCCATGGGATTTTATAGGCGAGAATACTGGTGTGGGTTGCCGTTTTCTTCTCCAGGGGCTCTTCCCAACCCAAGGGATCTAACCCTGGTCTCTTGCATCTCCTGCATGGGCAGGCAGGTTGCTTACTGCTCACATCACCTGGGAAGTTCTGAGGGGGGGAAGAAAGGATGCTGCTGCTTCCAAACACCCTCTGCAGAAATTCTGTCTTCAGGTCAGAATATTGAGCACTTGAATATCAAAATGTATTGAACACTTATTCAAGGACTGTAGTGTTAGATACCAAAGGAAATACAGAAAAACAATGTACACACAACCATGTTTAGGGAGACAAGAGGCTTGTTCCACATGGTATTGTGGAGCAGTCAGAGTGATGAGGCATCATGATCAATTGCTAAACGGTGGAACAGGATTTAGAGAAGAGCGAAATCACTGGTCTGAGGAAGCAGAGTCATAAAAGAGAAGGATTTTGACAGAAAGGCAGTTGTAATTAGAACATCTGGGTTTATATTTTAGTCATATTCCTCACAAGCACTTTGGGTGAGTAAACCTCTCTTCACGAAGCCTCAGTATCCCAATCTGGAAAATGGGAGCAATATTATCTCCCTATAGAAGTCTGTAAATAAGCTAATGTGAAGTGCCAGCAGTGTCTGTCTAGCTTATTGTGATCCACCGTTTTACTAGGTTAGGTGGAAGTGGCCAATGGGCACAGGTCAGGGGAAGCTGGAATAGAAGCAGGAAAGCAGAAACTGAACAAAGCAGGATAGAATGAGGGTGCATCCTGGGAAATGATGGGAAATGAGAATGATGATGGAAGGGTCTAGAAACTGGGCAGAGTATTTTAGACTTGACGGGAGAGGCAACATGCACCACTGGAGAGTGGAAAAATTAACAGTGGCCATATAGTGAAAAGTGCTAGTTGCTCAGTCATGTCTAACTCTTTGCGACCCCACGGACAGTAGTCTGCCTGGCTCCTTTGTCCATGGAATTCTCTAGGCAAGAATACTGGAACGGATAGTCATTCCCTTCTCCAGGGGATCTTCCTGACCTAGGGATTGAACCCGGGTCTCCTGCAGTGCCAGTGGGTTCCTTACCATCTGAGCCACGAGGGAAGCTCATAAATGTACCACATATTTATCACTTTACATACTCACATAGTACTTATACAAACTTTATGGCATTTTGAACCGGCAACCTTTGGCATACGGTCACTATGTAGAGATATTAAACTGCTAGGTTCAGAGTTAAATGATTTAGCTCTGGTATCTAGCTGATGAGTGGCAGAGAGGGGATTCAAACCTTGACTCAGACCCAAGTTCATGGAAAGGGTAGCTGAACCAGCGCCAGGAAAAGAGCTGCTGGAATCATCCACATTGTAATATGAAAGTCCAGTCCAATGATAAGTGTGTGTAGGGAAAGACCAGGGGCGTGGGTTCAGATGGAGATTTGTATCCTTTCTCTTTTTTAAGAAAGTTAATTTTATTTTTATTTATTTATTTGGTTGCACAGGGTCTTAGTTGCAGCATGTGGGCTCATCATTGCCCCTTGGGATCTTAGTTCTCCAACCAGGGATGGAACCCACATCCCCTTATTGGAAGGCAGAGTCTTAACCACTGGACCACCAGGGAAGTGTCCACCTTTTCTCTTTCTTATGACCCTGGACAAGTCATTTGACTCCTTGAAGTAGTTTCTTTGTGGGAGGGAAAATTCCTTTTTCCTGGCTTCATGTTTCTATGGGCAGAAACACCCAGTGCAATAACATTCTGGGTCCTTCTCCTTTTCTCACTTCTTCCCAGTGGAGGGGTGTGGCTGGTCTGACTGGTGAATTCAGGAGAAAGACATGAGCATGCATGGTGGCCCCTTCCACTTTCCTCTTCCTAGAGATTGGCTAATTCAAAGAAAGTCCGCCCTGTTCCTCCAGACAACAAGCTTCACAGGGGCGGGGCAGGTTCCTAGGGGATGGTCGTTTGGGTGGTGGCCCCTGGTAGCTCAGTCCGTAAATGCAGGAGACCTGGGTTCAGTCCCTGGGTTGGGAAGATCCCTTGGAGAAGGAAATGGCTACCCACTCCAGTATTCCTGCCATGGACAGCTACAGCTCAAGGGGTCACAAGAGTTGGACACGTCTTAGTGACTAAACCACCAAATACTTCTGGGCTCACTGGCCTCCAAAGCTGTATTGTGTTCATCAACCGAGTGGTGATCAGATATCAAAGCTGACCCTTTGATCTCCCTTGCCTGAAGCTCTGTTAGGGAAAACATTCTTCACTGGTATATAACCTCACAAAGTTATTATGAATATTAAAGATAATATATGTTAAATACTGGCATAAAGAAAAAATGGTCATTACTACTGTGGGTCCATAAATTTTCTTAATCAGCAATTAAACTTGGATTGTTCCTTCATTTCTGGAAACACTGGGTCAGAATTTCCACTTTTAATTACAGTCAGATCTCATGAAAACAACATCAGCAAGCTGTTCAAATTAAGCTTTTTAAAAACTGGTGAGTAGCCAATACTGCTCAAGGTAATTTTGTTACACTGATTTTTCCGGTGTCAGGTACCAAAACCCAGTGTGATTAAACCTTCATGGACAAGTTTACAGGTACAAAAAAGCTGATCACTTTTCTTTTCAGTTGAGAAGCAAAGGAATTCTTGAAGTATCCTCAAAATAGCTCCAATTCCTCCTCAAAATCATGAAGTGGCTCACTGGGACATATATCCTAAGCTGGACATCCTTTGTCTCGTGACATGTGGGAGAAATAGGGCATAAGAAGGAGTGGAGAACAGGGTCCCTTTTAGAAATCAGAGATCAGTAAAGCTCATTTTTGGATAATGTACAACCTGAGTATAAAATCATTTTGAAATCCAATTTTGGCAAAAGTGAATAAACACACACATCTGCAGACAGTACCTTAGGGAGCAAACTGAAAGTTCAGCCTGGGTTCCAGTCAGATGCATGTGGCTCAAATTTTCAAATGGCTCTGCTGCAGTGAGCATTTATCAACGCCCCCTTAGCCCAACTCCCAACACATGCCCACACAGCCCCCAGTGCTAAAGATACTATTATTGGATACTGCATAGAAGTAATTAAGCTCCAGCAGATGACTGGCAAACGCTTTCTAAGTACTTCCTGTGCACAAGACAAGGTGCTCAGCCCCCACAACAAAGCTGGGGGCATCCTTCACGGCCTCCCTACCTCTTTCATGATCTTGATGGCTTCCACACGGTGCTGGGGTGGGGGGTAGAGCAGCACACGGTGGTAGAGGGACTGCAACACGGGCTTCATGGAGTCCACCGACCCCACCAGCCGCACCAGCTCAGCTGCGATGTAGTAGATGGTCCGGGCCACCGGCCCGCTCAGGGCTGGCGCCGTGGAGGAGCAGCCCGAACCCCGGCCGTGGTCGGAAACCCCAGGAGATGCAGAGTCTGACTCGATGCTGGTGCTCGTGCTGCTGCTGTGTGCAGAGGTGATGGTTTTATCATGGATCGGATTCCCCAGGATCACGATGAGAGCGGGGCAAAGGTTTTTCCTAAGAGGGGACGAGAGGAAAGATCAGTTTCCCTTCAAGCCAGATGATGAAACATGAATACTATCCTGAGGGTAAATACCAGGTGCCCCAAAAATGACATGTAAGAGCTGGGCTCTTTACTGTCCCCTTTTCTGGCTACCTCCTGGTCCAGCGTGTCCTGTCTCTCCATCACTCCTGGGGATAGCAACAGAATTCTTTTCTTCATAATTCAAGCTGGGGTTAACTATATAAATTATCAAGAGAAGTATCAGAAAGCATCTTCTATGAAGCAAATGGACTCAAAGTGCTAAATGGCTTAGTGATAAAGTTTCATTTTATTATAAATAATGAAATTACTTACATTTCTCATTTGAGAAGTTAATTTAAAATTCGGACACATGTCACACTGATACACAGCACTCGACTTTCTCCCTGTCAGATTAGCCCAGGAACCCAGAGTAACTTGCGGGCTGCCTGAGGGCCCTGTCATTTGTGTGAATCTCTGACTGTGATTGAGAGACTAGTTTGCAAGTTGAGATGGAGAGAGTACCAGGGTGAGGTTGAGAAGAAGGTTCAGTTATGGTGAAGGCGAACTATCTCCCCTGTGCAATTCACTGGTGACTTCATATGATTTAGAACATAGGCTTTCATGATCCTATGATGTAAATAAAATGCAGGTGGGCCTTGGGAGCCATAGTTGGTTAAAATAATTGTCCTTTACTCTCCGTAGCTTGGTCTGGTGCATATAAGCAAAGCAGCTTCCATACTTTTCCTCCAATACATTTACACAGAAATGGAACAACAAGAGAGGCACAGATACCATGAGAAGGGACCCACAGACCCAGCTGGAAGAGCGAGCTCCTGGGCCTAGCGCAGAGCCAGGGTGGGCATCAGGACGAGTACTCACCAGATGAGGTCTGTGAAGCCTCGGTGCAGCTGCATGGAGGAGGAGGAGCTGCTGAGCATGGACAGGATGCACTCCAGGTACAGGAGCTGCAGCTGCTGGCTGTCACTGCGGTGGAGCAGAACCAACACACAAACACATCCAAAGTAAAGGGAAGATTAAAGAGGTGGTGTGTGGGAAACACTTGAGAAAATATTAGGCATCACAGTGTTAATTTAGGGGGAGGTTGGTAATGTCATGGGTTGCCTTCTGCTCCCCCCACCTCCATTTCACACTTTGAGTGCCTAATCCCTGGTACCTCAAACATGGCCTTATTTGGAGGTGGGGTCTTTACACAGGCAACCAAGTTAAAGCAAAGCCATTAGGGTAGATCGTAATTCAGCAGGATTGGTATCCTATGGTTTTTCCAGTAGTCATGTATGGATGTGCGAGTTGGACCATAAAGAAGGCTGAAAGTGTTAGTCACTCAGTCATGTTTGACTCTCTGAAACCCACCAGGTTCTTCTGTCCATGGAATTCTCCAGGCAGGAATATTGGAGTGGGTGGCCACTTCCTTCTCCAGGGGATCCTCCCCATCCAGGTACCGAACCTGGGAATCCTTCATTGCAGGCAGACTCTTTACCAACTGAGCCACCAGGGAAGTGCAAAGAAGGCTGAGTGCCAAAGAACTGATGCTTTCAATCTGTGGTGCTCGAGAAGACTCTTCAGAATCCCTTGGACAGCAAGATCAGACTGGTCAATCCTGAAGGAAATCAATCCTGGATATTCATTGGAAGGACTGATGCTGAAGCTCTAATTCCTTGGCCGCCTGATGCAAAGAGCCAATTCATTGGAAAAGACCCTGATGCTGGGAAAGATTGAAGGCAGGAGGAGAAGGGGATGACAGGGAATGAGATGGTTGGATGGCGTCACTTACTCAATGGAAACAAGTTTGAACAAACCGTGGGAGATGGTGAGGGACAGGGAAGCCTGGCGTGCTGCAGTTCATGGGGTCCTGAAGAGTTGGACATGACTGAGGAACTAAACAATCATCTTCACAAAATGGGGAAATCTGGACACAGAAATACATATGGAGGGAAGACAAGGTGAAGAGACAAGGGGAGCAGGCAAGGAGTGAAGCCTTCCAGAGCTGAGAAGAAACCAACCTCACTGACATTTTGATCTCCAGCCTCCAGAACCATGAGACAATGCATTTCTGTTATTAAAGCCACTTTTTTGTGATACACCGTTCATGATACTTTGTTTTGGCAGCCCCAGCAAACCAATTAGGATGATTTTTCTGTAATAAACTTGATTTTTTAGAAGTTT
The DNA here is from genome assembly GCF_032405125.1 of Capricornis sumatraensis. NCBI lineage: Eukaryota > Metazoa > Chordata > Mammalia > Artiodactyla > Bovidae > Capricornis > Capricornis sumatraensis. Next base: position 63,546,741 of record NC_091081.1, on the reverse strand, counting down.
TGATTTATAGAAAAATGTAGCATGGTACAGAATGTGACCATATTTTACCCACCCCTGTATGTGGTTTATCCTATTAGCAACATCTTACCATTAAAGAACAAATTAATAGTTACCATTAAGGAACAAATATTGATACATTGATTTAAGTCTACAGTTTACTCCAGAAATACTAAATTTTAATATGTTTAATTGTCTAAATTTTCCAAGACACTATGTACCATGATATCTTTTAGATGGTTAATACTTTACTAACTTACATTTGGCTTTTTTTTTTTTAAAGCACCAATATTTTTCAATGGACAAATTATTTTTCTCATGGTTATTACTATACAGTTCTTCAATAGAACCAGATATTTTTTAAAAGCATATAACTTTATGAGATGCACACTTTTATACCTGAACTAAATTTTCTGCCTAATCCACTGTCAAGTTTCCCATGAGTACCTATCAGCAAAGCGTGCTGCAGCAATACAGTAACCCCAAGGCATCGGACTCAACGACAGAGAGAGCTCATTGCCAAGGAAACTGGCCCAGAATCTCCTTGGAGACTCAATGCGGCTGCTTTTCTGTGGGCTGCTGCAGTCTGGCAAAATAAGTACTCGTGGCCTGGCACGAGTCACGTCATTAGAGGCACAGCTTCCACGCAGGCCCTTCACTAGATATACAGATGTGCGTGCACAGGGTGTACATCTCATATTTGTCTGACAATAGGTGAATCTGTGGAATGCACAGGGCAGAAAGGAGCCTAGAAACCAGCCAAGACTTTCAACACACACTAGGGAATATGTGCCCACTTAGGAGGTCTGTGAGTCACTCTGCCTGGCCTTTTGTCGGAGCAGGTTGAGTGTCTATTGGTCTCACTCTTTGCTCCTCTCTGGGTTTCCTCCAGGCTCAAGATGCACGGAGAACAGCTCTTGTAGGTGACAGGGGTCTGTGAAGAAGAAGCAGGGCAGGCCTGGCACCACACCCTCAGTCTCTGGAGTTCTTAAAATTGGTTGTGTTTTGAGCTGTTTTGACTTTACCTCCCTTAGAAACACATTCAAGTTTAGTTAGAAAAAGGAGAGAGAGTTAATTGCACAGGAGTGGAATGGAATTAGAATGTGCAATATGAAGGTCACCCTTGCCTCACTGATTCCTCTCTGACATTCTCTTCTGGGAAGAGAGGGAAGTGGGAGAGGGTGTGGGAGACCAACAAGCAGAGAATGAAGAAATATATTTCTAAGCCCAATGATTCTCCCCCAAGTTCTTGGATTCAAACAGAACTGTCTAACTCAACCTGCCTATTACCGTGCTCTATTAATACCACATCTTCAAGGCATGTGAGTTAACCTGTGTGCCTGAAAGCATTTTCTGAATACTCCCAGGAGACCGAACATATCATGAGCATACACCCCTATAAAGCTAAAGCCCCAGGAAGTATACAAGCACTGATTTTGGAAATGGATATTGAGAGAGCAAGTAATGACCTGCCTCTTGAGAAACCTGTATGCAGGTCAGGAAGCAACAGATAGACCTGGACATAGAACAACAGACTGGTTCCAAATAGGAAAAGGAGTACGTCAAGGCTGTATATTGTCACCCTGCTTATTTAACTTATATGCAGAGTACATCATGAGAAATGCTGGGCTGGAGGAAGCACAAGCTGGAATCAAGATTTCCGGGAGAAATATCAATAACCTCAGATATGCAGATGACACCACCCTTATGGCAGAAAATGATGAAAGACTAAGGAGCCTCTTGATGAAAGTGAAAGAAGAGAGTGAAAAAGTTGGCTTAAAGCTCAACATTCAGAAAACAAAAATCATGGCATCTGGTCCCATCACTTCATGGCAAATAGATGGGAAAACAGTGGAAACAGTAGCTGACTATTTTTCTGGGCTCCAGAATCACTGCAGATGGTGACTGCAGCCATGAAATTAAAAGATGCTTACTCCTTGGAAGGAAAGTTATGACCAAGCTAGACAGCATATTAAAAAGCAGAGACATTACTTTGTCAACAAAGGTCCATCTAGTCAAGGCTATGGTTTTTCCAGTAGTCATGTATGGATGTGAGAGTTGGACTATAAAGAAGGCTGAGCGCTGAAGAATTGATGCTTTTGAACTGTGGTGTTGGAGAAGACTCTTGAGAGTCCCTTGGACTGCAAGGAGATCCAACCAGTCCATCCTAAAGAAGATCAGTCCTGGGTGTTCACTGGAAGGACTGATGTTGAAGCTGAAACTCGAATACTTTGGCCCCCGATGTGAAGAACTGACTCGTTGGAAAAGACCCTGATCCTGGGGAGGACTGAAGGCAGGAGGAGAAGGGGACGACAGAAGATGAGTTGGTTGGATGGCATCACTGACTCGATGGACATGAGTCTGAGTAGACTCTGGCAGTTGGTGATGGACAGGGAGGCCTGGTTGCTGTGGTTCATGGGGTCGCAAAGAGTCAGACACGACTGAGCAACTGAACTGAATGACCGTAGAAGGTGAAGCTGAAATTCCAATACTTTGGAGTTGGTGATGGACGGAAGCCTGCAGTCCATGGGGTCACAAAGAGTCGGACACAACTGAGTGACTGAACTGAACTGAATGACCATAGCATGATTTCAGACAAAGAACCTGTTTAGAAGTTAGAAGAGGTGTCAAGATTAGCCAATAGAAAATAAAAGGACTTAAAGCAATAAAATCAGAAGAAACTATACAGATATGAAAACCTAACAAAGAAAATTAATAGAACCACCAGAGTCAGGGCAGCCAAGGGCATGGTATCATCTGAGCAGGTGGTCCAAACGTCTCCCAGTGAAGCTGCACTAAACCTGCTACAGCTCAGCTTCTATAGCACCAGAACCCCCGTCGTAGAGCACTGCAATCACGATGGGGAAGACCACAACCAAATGAGTCTCTAGAGCCAGAATTATGACAAGGAAATTGCTTTGAAAAATGAAGCAAGACTATGAGAATCCTATAAAAAAAAATCAGTAAGCTCTATAACAATATGCCTAAAGCCACCTTTGATTCAATATTCAATGAGAAATCCTAGAAAATACATGCGTGTCACATGAGTTATTTTTTTCCATTCAAAGCCTATCATTTACTTACATCATTCAGACATGTTTCCATTTTTCAGTGACTGATAGAAATGTATGACCTTTAGTTGCTAATACACATATATGAACATTTGTGATGTTTGTGCAATGTATTTTTCTAACAATCTACAGTCCAAATTTCTAATGTAAGAAATTCCTAAATCCATTGTAAACTAGCATTAGCACTGATAATTCTGAAAGCAAACAAACTTTTTAGAGCTAATATTTATCAAATATTTATTATGTACTGTGCAGCAAAAAAGATTCTACTTATACTAGTACTTCCTAGAAGATATCGATCTGAATGTCTTTAATAATAACTACACAATAAGCATTACTTAGGACTGTTTAAGGTAAACTAGGTCATATGGTTGCCCCACAGGTAGGGGTCCCTGTAGGGGACATTAGAGCCACTCAGGTTTTAAAGAACATGAACTGAACCCCAGATACCAGGCAGGTCCTTACTGGACTTTGCTAAAAGCTCATTCTGGACCAACAAACAATGGTATCATTTATAGACCCATAGATTCATTCTCACTTATCTTGATGACTATTTTTAAATTTATTAATGGTATAATTACCTTGAGCTATTACTAGCACTTTTGTAGCACTTAAAATTCTTAGATTTTTCCCTTGGCAAACTACTCAAGAAAAGAAGCTTAACTTCTTTGTTTTCCCTTGGCAGCTCAGTAATGAACATAGCTTTTATATTTTCAAAGTTTTGGAGGTCTTTGGTTTATTTTCTGACAGTGCTAAGACCTGGGGGTGGGGGGGTGGGGGCCTGAGAAGAAGAATCCTTGACAGCTGCCAATAGCCAGCTGTGTGTTCCCCTGGGAAACATCAACAGTTACACAGAATGTTAATATCAGATGAGGACTCTTTAAGACGGTGATGGAACAAGATGAAAGCAAGATGAAAGCAATCTATAATCACATCTGAACAGAAATTTTAAAAAAATCTGTATAATTACAAAAATGACCAAATATCACCCTCCCCTGTAAGTGACCTTGCTGATTCTCCAGTGACAGCTCTGGCTCTCATCTAGCCCTCTTGTCTAGATGACGACAGCTGGGTTGACCAAGAAGTTCATATGGGTTTTCCTGCAAGATTTTATGGAAAAACCCAAGGGAGCTTTTTAGACAACTCAATAGCATGTTCAATGCTAGAATTGCCCCTCTCTTTCCAACAGTACCCAATTTTTGAATAGAACGTCCAAGTCCTTTAATCCACCTGATATTACCCAACTCAGGTACAAATCCTATAACAATTCCTAACACCCCCCCTTTTACTAGATGCCCCATCATTCCTCATACTGTAAAGTTTCCCTTGCTATAGTAAGTTAATAAACCTAATTCGGTTTATTCTGATCTTGGTGGGCACTGACAATCTTTTAGGTTAATTTTCTAGCTTGATTCATACAAAAGCCCTAGAATATTTTATATTACTAACATTACATATTACTATTATGATTATAATGCAAATTAATAATATATTGAACTGTGTTATAATCATTAAGTATGTTAATGTTAAAATATTACTAATATAATATTACAATATTATGGTATACTTCAATATTATTATTAGGCATATTATTAATAAAAATAACATGATAATAACAACTAATTATAGGATATATAAATTAGGGTGGTTGAGATCTTTGATCAAAGTCAAGAGCTAGTGAGGGGCAAAACACGGGTTTTTAACTCCAGTAATCCAACAAAACTGGAGAAGGAAATGGCAACCCACTCCAGTATTATTGCCTGGAAAATTCCATGGACAGAGGAGCCTGGCAGGCTGCAGTCCATGGGGTCACAGAGAGTCGGACACGACTGAGCGACTAACACATAATCCAACAAAAATAATGCAGTTGAACCAATAGTAAATAAACTGTGATTTATCATAGCATTAGTGACTCAGTTGTGTCAGACTCTTTGCAACCCCATGGACTGCAGCATCACTGATTTCCCTGTCCTTCACTATCTCCTGGAGTTTGCTCAAACTTCTGTTCATTGAGTAGGTGATGCTATCCAACCATCTCATCCTCTGTTACCCTCTTCTCCTGCCTTCAATCTTTCCCAGCATCAGGGTCTTTTCCAATGAGTCAGTTCCTCACAACAGGTGGCCAAAGTGTTGGAGCTTCAGCTTTAGCATCAGTCCTTCCAATGAATATTCGGGTTGATTTCCTTTAGAACTGACTGGTTGGATCTCCTTGTAGTCCAGGGGACTCTCAAGAGTCTCTATAATGGGACTGTTTCTCCCAGCTCATGACAATACATAAAATTCTACAGCAAAACCTTCTGAATTATCCAATGTCTAGTTTTCATTAAACAATAATGTGTCTTATCTATTTCAAAGGGCACTTCAGAATCCTACTGTGTTGCAGTTAATTATATGTGTATCTGGTAGAGGTTTTCATCTCACCTTGGCAAATCTGGCCTTTTTAATGACTTGAAATGATGAAAGTCACTCAGTCATGTCTGACTCTTTGCGACCCCCTGGACTATATAGTCCATGGAGTTCTCCAGGCCAAAATACTGGAGTGGATAGCCTTTCCCTTCTCCAGGGGATCTTCCCAACCCAGGGATCGAACCCAGGTCTCCGACATTGCAGGCGGATTCTTTACCAGCTGAGCCACAACAAATGCATAAGTTATCAACTTACTGCCTGGAGAGCTGGGGCAATGAACATCACAGATAACCTAATACCACCGATTAAACTGTCATGCAGATAAATGACAAGTATATAAAAGTCAGAATAACACAGTCTTTTAGAAGATAAGTGCGTGAGCTCACAGGCTCAGGAGATGTCAGAAAAAAATAAAAAATGACCACCCAGGCCAATCCTGCCATTTAGCAGAGGAGAAAGGTCCAATAGTTTGATAAAAAGGCTCATTTAGAGTCATAACACCTGAGATGAGCCAGGTTGGGACTAGCCCTCACATCAACTAGCTCTTAGCCAACATTCTTTCCACTAACCTCCATTAGAAAATTGCATCCTTCAGTAATCATGTTTGACCAGGTGGGCATGCCCAAGATCACTGAATACACTTCTCAGGAATGACAGTGAATTTACCAATGGCGGGGGGCGGGGGAGGGGAACCACTGTCCCTATACTCCGCAACTCTAAGTGATGCTGTGGGCAAAAGTTCGTTCAGAAATATGCCCTGAGCAGACCAGAGCACTTACTTGTGTTGAGGGCACTTACTTGATGGCGGCTTGGAGCTTCTCACACAGAACAGTGAGCACGGAGACAAGGTCATCACAGAGGGACTCTACTGTTGACCCTTCAAACAGAGGAGGCGACAGGCATTAGACATCAGCAGCGGAGCACGACAGGCTTCCTCAACACTCCTTCCCCTCCTCTGCTTTAGATACTTTCAAGGCTGAAAAGATGATTTTCAGATGCTGAGCCTTTCTCAGGCCACCAAAAGCATCAGAGAGAATGAAATATCATCATTCCTTTCCAAGGTAAGACACTCAAAAGATAATCCAGGAAGGAAATCTGAAACTATTAATTATATGTAGAGTTCATTCACACTTAACGAAAAAAGATTTGGTTAATTTAAGAAACAACACAATTGATAACAATTTTCTCAATATTTAGGCCAGCAGACTACATGTATCCCTTATTCTGATATCTTGAATTTCTGGGTCTTCTGAGCAGACTTGAGTTGTATCCCAGAGAGATAAACTACGGTGGCAAGATAGAAAGATGGGCTTTTCAAACTAAGAAGCTAGGGAAAGGGGCAAAATAAGCTAGTCACCATCTCCACCTATTCCAGCTATTTGTCCCAGCATCCTCAGGGTACACGGCCTTTGTTGTTAAAGGAGCAACAGTCAATGTCAGAAAAAATAATTTTCCCTCCAAACACGTTCATGTCCAGAATCTAGCAACAAAGCTCCCACAGAATTGTACTGGAGGAAGACTGAAATTCAGAATCTGTTCAAGTACAGGTCCACAGCTTGTTGACCGCATGAGCTTGGGTAAGCTTGCTTCAGTTAAGCTTATTTTGCCTTTGGCAAGTGGGGTTAAATAATAACAGTCTCAGAACTGCTAGACCAAGGAAAGTAACAAGTGGAAGCATCTGCCTTTTAAAAATAAAAATCTGTAGAGATCTATACAAATGTGGCCAAGTATTTGAGGAATGTATAAATGCATGAATGAATGACCATGAGGTCAAAGAAGAGGGAGAAAAAAAGATGCCAGGAGTATAAGAGGAAAATAAAAATAAAATTGAAAGATGGCAGGGAAATGAGAAACGGCTGATCCTCAGAATTTAAGATCTTAAATGCAAAAAAAAAAAATTGAGAAATGATAAAGTGCCATGATAAAACACAGTTTAAAATAAATGAAACCCATAAGGAATCCTGAAATTTAATTTTAGGTAAATTTCAAATGAGTCCATTAAGTTTTTACTGATACAATATATAAATATGCATCCTTAACCAAGAGAACTTGGATCTCTTTTTTAGTTTATAAAATCATCCGATATTAAAGTGAAAACATTGTGGGAACTGCAATAATCAAAAGAGATGAAAAATCTTAGCTCATACCACTAAGAGCTTCAAAAGGCGAAAAGACGCTGCAGTACCTGTAGCCCAAGAATACAGGGAAATGTGACAAAAACACACTCAAGCAATGCTTTAGAAAATGATTTAAAGCAGTAATTTTCTTTCATTTATTCTTTTTCTCCTAATTGTGGCTGTTTAGCTACTTCTTTCTCTTCCTTACATTCCCTCTCTTTTTCTTTTCCCCTCTACCCCACCTCTTTCTTCCATTAACTGACAAAAATATCAAAGTAAAATGTGTTTTTTTTAACACTTAAAAAATATTTTTGACTGCACCAGGTCTTAGATGTGGCCCTTGGGATCTTCAGTCAGGGATTGAACCCAGGCCCCCTGTATTGGGAGTGTAGGGTCTTAGCCACTGGACCACTATGGAAGTACCCTCAACATTAAAAATTACTGAATAAAACCCTAGATAAAACTGATGCTTTAGTTTTTCAATCAGATGATCTGATTTTTTCATCTCTTTTACAGAAAACAATACCATCAAACATTTTTCAGAAAGCAAAGTGCTTGTCTATTATAGAGTATATTTTTTCCTTTCCTATGAGTCAGAATGAAAGTTCCTTACCTTGATTTCATTTGCTACTTAAACCTGGCTGGCTGTCCTTCCCTGTGAGATGACTTATTTTTCATAACAAAACTTCATAAACATCCTCCAGGTGTAATAGCATTTGGTGCCAGTCAGGTTTCTACCATTTTGTATTCCAGTTCTCATTTTAACAGTTAATGAACCTGACTTCATGAAGAGTAAAGTAACTGCAAAAACCAGCCTCCAACAGGAAGGTGTGTGAAGAGTTAATTTCCCTGGCACAGTTGGAGCAGGAACAGGTATGGCTGGCAGAGGATGTAGGAACAGAAGGAAACAATGGCTGATTAAGGCTATAAGCAGAGCCCAGGAGAATGGGAAGCTAACCTAAGAGCTTTTACTCAGCGTTATATCTGCATACTGAGCACACAGTAGGTGTTCTTATACCCACTTTTTCAACTGAATATGCAAAAATCAAATCCAATACCTTGACTCCTGAATTCCTGGGGGACATCCGGGTTTTCAATTATCTAGTAAGGGAGACACACACAGGACAGTTAGGAGATTCAGGCAAGAAAAACCCTGACTGTTCAACAACGGAAAGGTCTAGGAAACAAAATGTCATCTGAGTGTTCTGGGCTCTGCTAACTTACCTAGGTGCACCTTCCAGCTCTTGATAGCATTTCACTACTCATGGCACTTATGAAAAGGCTATTATGTCTGGAACTGAGTTATTATCAGTTTCAAAAATAACTCAGCCGAGTCCACAACTCCCTGGAAGTTTAAACCCTATGGTGTTCTAGGGTGTTGCAGAGCTATGACTGGGGGGAATACCTGCCTAAACATGTGAGTTCTCTTTGCACAAAGAACAATTTGTCCCAAAGTCACAAATAGCACTCTGAGTGGCACCTAATGAATAGAGATTCTTAGTCATAAGCAGGATCAGTTTCCTGGACTTTGACATACAGGTCCATGATAGCTGCTGGTCAGACACACCAGGTTCCTATTTGAGTGGGGAGGGTGTTAACTTTCAATTGTCTGACCAGACAGACCACTCCAGGTCATCACTAGGTAGATCTGGGACTATCAGGGTAGAGGCAGAACCTTGAGGGAAGGGAGAAGAGGAAGGAAGAGATATTTACTAGTAGTAAGACTTACTTCCCATTGTAGGGATAATTCAGTGACTACTGCGTTGAGAGCAGCAAGGCAGCCCTTCAGTGTCCCTACCTCTTAGCACTTGGGAGATAATAAGAAGGCATTTTCATGCCAATTAACTACCAGATATAAATTACTGCCACAGCGCTGATCTTTTTAAAGCTTGTTACAGGCACATAGTTCTACTATTCTCTGTTCATAAATTTGCAAGCTCAGCAGCTTCCACAGAATTTTGGGGAAGTGCGATGTTAATGCCGACAGCTCAGCACATGGGTAAATATTAAGGTCAGAACAACAGTTTTT